>NC_063166.1:40959481-41322814 GCF_023159225.1 Perognathus longimembris pacificus
TCTAGAATTATTTCTGAATGTAATGAAGAATTGTGTATACATTTTTTGCAGGGGCCAGTACTCTCTAAAAGACTAACAAATAAAACAAACCCTACTTACTGAAGTTGGGAGAATGACGAGTATCCCACTGAGAAGCTAGAGCAAGGAGTATCCACCAACATTGATGACCAACATTTGTCTTTTGGTCAGTAGGTGATGCCACAGGATCCATGTGATATTGACAGAGGTGTTACTTTGAGACATTTCAATGTTTTACTTTAAAAACATCCCCATGAAGTTTAAAAGGTGGTTTTTATACAAGAACAATAAATATGAAAGCTGAGTGTAATCCCAGCTTCTCGGGATACGAGATAAAGATACGAGATATGGAAAATCACAGATTGAAGCCATCTTGGGCAGAAAGTTAATGACTCCATTTTAACCAATAAGACAATTGTGGTGGCATACAACTTCAATTTTAGCTATATGGGTGGCATAAGTAGTATGATCATGATTCATCCTAGTCCAAGAAATACCAGTAGATGTTGTCTGAAAAATAACTAAAGCAAAAAGGCCTGGGAGCATGGCTCAAATGGTAGCTTGTTTGCCTAGCAAGCAACAAGACCCTGAGTTCAAAACTTGTCACCACCAAAACCAGAAAATAGATATGGATAAATTTTCTAGCATTTCCTTTGGATCAGGAATGGATCTTTCTTTAGAAACAATGCATTATGCAATTAACATTTTTTTCTTCCTTCTCCTTTCTTTTTACATTTGTAACATAACCATAAATTGCAGGAATTTTCTTTTCTTTTAAGCCAGGGTCATAAAAATCCCTCCAGAGCATAAGAAAGTACATAATTACCTGTCTAAGCACAAAAATAAAGGTATACATGAAATCTCTTAAGTGTTAAAAATTGAATTTATTTAATATAAATTTTTTGCCTTAGCTCACACTGAATAGCAATCCTCCAGATCTCAACCTCTTGAGTATCCTGCATTACAGATGTGAGCCATTTATGCCCAGCTGATACAGTTCAGTCATTTTAAACTATACATTCCTGAGTCATTCCAGGTTTGAGTTCACTTCCAAATCATTTCACTCATGTTCTCATTTTATTCACAGGCATGCAAACATGAGTTCCCAGAGAACTCTTTGTCATAACTCAAGTGTGCCACAGGGCTATAGAAGCAGGTGGGAGGTGATACCTATGATTCATGTGCAGATGTTGGGAATTAATGTTGGAGCTCAGATTTGCTAAGTAGGGTGGTACTGGCACCACAAACTTGGTGATAATCTTCATGTAAGCAACGGTGGTGATTCTAGCCTTGTTTACTGCCTGAAAACCCCAGTAAAGGCCGTGGCTAGAGTTTCCCTCATTATTCATCAGTACAGCAGGTGCAGCAGCCCCGGCTGTCCTTCCCTCCCTGGTTGTCACTCACATCAAGCTGTCTCTTGCAAAATGCGAGCCACTGAAGCTCCAAGGACATAATGTCACTTGCTGAAGGCTTCCAGTCTGTTGTGACAGAATAATTAGTCCCTTGTACAAAGGAAGCATATGCCATTGATTCTGAGGATGCCACTTCATGTCTGGAAGAGAAATTGTAAACAGTGATAAATTCACTATATGCCTAGAAATATTCCAGTCTTAGCTTGCAGAATGATTTGCTTTCTATAATATAGTCCCAGTGATGTAATTTCCTGCATTGACATGTGGATGTTCCTACTTCTGCTAAAAAATAAAAGTCTGGGAACACTGAGTTGTGTGTGATCCTGATTTCCTCTGTTCTGCAAAGGATGCAGCTACACTGGGTGCTGTCCTGACATCAGTCAGACTTCCTGAGCTGAGCTGAGCAGGCTCCACTGCCCTGCTTCATTGTTCATTTCACCGGCAGTGCTGGGGCCAGGGAGAGATGAGAGGAGAGCTGTCTAGGAAAGACAGTGATCTCAGAGGATGCCTTTCACTGGAGCTTATGCTTAGGATTTGGCAGAGCTCATAGTTGGAAAATGAAACGCACCCTCCCACGCCTGAGTTTTTCCCACAAGAAACTCCTCAGGCAGAACAAGCACAACCAGTGACATCTTGAAACACTCTGCAGATCTTCAGGGATGGAACCAGGGTTAGACTCTGTCTGTACATGATGGAAGGATGCTTTAGCAGGCAGAACTACAGTTCGTGATTTTTATCCCCAAAATGTGTATAGGAGGCAGTTTCCTTGAGTTTCCAGGCCCCTAAAAAACTAGAAGATGAAAAAAAAAGTGGCACTAAGATCCCCGAGACTTCAGTATGTCAACAGATCAATTTCAAACTGTATTTGAATAAACCTGATGTTCTCCCTGATATTCTCTTGCTTTCACTCAAAAAAAAGTTACTTTGTATTCTTTTTTCAGTACTGGGTCTTGAACTCCAGGCCTCACTCTCACTTGTTTTTTCTTACTCAAGGCTGGCACTTTACCATTTTGCCTATTCAGTGATTAATTAAAGATAGGAATCTCACTGTGATTTTCTGCCTTAACTAACTTTGAACCATGATCCTCAGGTTTCAGCCTCCGGAGTATAGGATTACTATCATTAAGTGAGCAGTGCCTGACTTGTCTGGAGGAGGGATGTGCTGTGTACTTCACAAGTTCAAGCAGGATAGATGCCTATATAAATTTTCTCTTCTTTCTCAGGGGTTGAAAAACCTAATAAAAGTCAAAGAAATGCTAAGTTAAAGCTTCCATTAAGAAACGGATCTTTTAAATCTGAAAATGTTTCTCCCCAATAACCAAAACGCATAAAGCTTTATATATTTATAAATAATATATACTATAATATGTATATATATACTATATATAGTTTATATATATATTTTTTTTCTATTACAGCTGGGCACTAGTGACTAGCTCCTCAAGAGGCTGAGATCTGAAAATCGTAGTTTGAAAATGTCCAGACAGAAAAGTCTGTGAGACTCTTCAATTAACTATCCAAAAGCAGGAAGTGAAGTTGACTCATGTGCCAGCCTTGAGAAAAAAGCCAAGTGAGATCAAGAGGCTCAGAGTTCAAGCCCTAGTACTTGCATTCACACACACACACACACACACACACACACACACACAACACACACAGATTATTACAAAAACAGAGTAGTTTGAGCAAAATAGACGAGTCTACCTTATTAACTTGAGTTAATATATTCATTGTGATATCTAGAACTTTTCAATATGAAATCAGGGATTTTATATAAATCTCTAGTACAAATCAGGGACTTCCATAACTTGTTGAATTATAGAATGTATAGGCAGTATGATGGGTAGAATGAAATTAGTTGAAATATAGTGTTAACACGTATGGAGATATAACAATGAAATCTTCCCCATAACTGATATAAGCAATAAAAAATTAAGAATAAATAAATAATTTATAGAATTATTTTTCTGATGTTTGGTTTGAAATAGAGCTCAATGTGGAAATGATTTTGCTCAAATGTAGCACGGGGTTAATCATTATCACCATGAAAACCAAAAACATCTGACAAGAAAAACTACTAAATCATTTTTTGGCCAAAAAAACAACAGAAAATTGATTGTTTTTCTATTTTTCCCACAAGGAAATGTCACCATTGGTGGTATGGTTTTGTTTTGTTCTTTTGCTTTTTTTCTATCTACTCAAACCCACCTAAGGCCAAGCTAGACACAACTCACGTTTATAGAAGTGAACGACACTTTTATTTTTTGTTCCCCTGCCATTTCTCTCCACCACAGGACAATATTTTGCT
Organism: Perognathus longimembris pacificus; assembly: GCF_023159225.1. Taxonomy (NCBI): domain Eukaryota; kingdom Metazoa; phylum Chordata; class Mammalia; order Rodentia; family Heteromyidae; genus Perognathus; species Perognathus longimembris. Next base: position 40,963,220 of record NC_063166.1, read on the forward strand.
GTTTTTCTTACCAAACAAGGGCAGAAATGGAAGGACTGTCAAGCACCAGCAAGCCCATTTGAGAACAGACAGGTCAAGGTTTTCATTTTCCAAAGCCTACAAAATACTGAACCGCTTAGAGTTATAAGCTGCAATACTTCTGGAAGACACTTTTATTGTGCTCTGTTTTATTGTCCAGTTCCAATGAACATCAAGTAATTGTCCCAACCTGTGAGAATGCCCTCAAGGGCAACAGTGTCAAATGTTCCTGGTGGCAGCCCTGACATGCTCTGAGTGCTCCCTCCATTTAGAGAATAGCATGCCTGGTGCAGCAGAGAACAGATCAAAGCCTCTAGTGATGGACAGCTGTGTGTGCTGCTTTTGTTTTTAATTCTTTAACACTTGACATTTTCTGATGGTGCTTGAGACAAAACAAGGCTAAGGTCCCCAAAATCTTCCTTGAGAATACAAGGGCCAGAGAGTACTGAGATTATTTTTGGAGCTGATTGACTCCACCTTGTATTTATGAGAGAGCAAGTTTTAAAGTACACTCCTTGTATTACTAGCCACTTGTGGAACATTTCAGAAGTCTGATGGTGTTTTGACTTTTAATATAAATAATTTATGAATATGAATAATAACCCCAAACCAGTAACTTTAGCAGACATTACATTTGAGAAAATGAAATAATACATGATATCATCCCTACAGATCTGGGATGGAGTCTTTTGGGGAAATAGTTATTTTCCTTTAATATGCTAACAGCTATGCAGCTCTAATTTCTTCCTCCTTCTTTTCTGGATTCCGTACTCCCATTCAGGTGTTGGGGGCTAAGATTGTTCTAGCAGCAGTACTGACATCCACTATGAGGTTGGCAGATTCAAGCCACGCAACTATGGGAAGCAGTATCTGCTTCTTGTAGGTCTATCAGAAATCATATAAGAAGATATCAACCTGGGAAGTACTGAAGGTTGTAATGATACTTATGTGGCTTTCAAATACCTCTTTGGTTAAGGACTTAACAGGGAATCTCAGCTAATGGGAGGTCTCTTGACAACGTTCAGTCCCTAAAGAGACTGACTTATCTCCAAAACGTGTAGTTAACCCACTCACCTTTCCTGGGTGGGTCACATGCAACAGTAATCAGTAAAGCTGTATTTCATGTTTGGCCATCTCAGCCCAACTGAAGATGATTAAGGGCCATTTCAATTCCCACTGCAGCCAGCAGAAAACCAAAGTCAGACCTACATCACAGCCCAACTTCTCCCTCTGCTCCCTCTTGCATCTTACATCCCTTTCACGTGTGACCTAAAATTAAAAACAAAACATCTCATTGATCTACCCACATCATACTCTACACTGTCTTGGGGCTAGCTTCTCAGGCAGAAAAATCAAGAAACAAAAACAACAACAACAAAAAAAAAACAACTCTTGCAACCAATGGATAGTAGGTGGCATTTTAGAATTCTCACTTGCTTATATTATAAATGATCACACTGTAGGTCTGTAAATAGTCACATTGTTGGATTTCAGCCTTGTTCTATATTTCACAGGTTTTATCAGGCATAATGAAAGTTCTTAGCTAATACTGAAAGTATAGAAAAGTTAATGAATTTCAGGTACCTCTTAGGCCTTTATCTCTACATCTAGCATCCAGCATCAGCTCCTGATGTGATTAGAACAATCAAAAGTCTGTATTGCGTTATGTAAAAAGTATATTGAATTTAGTATAATAAAGAAGTTTTTATAGGGTTTGAGTGATGTGCCTGTCCCTATGAAATTTCATCTTTTTTAAAGCTTCTCCAGTTGTGATTTAAGATTTTAAAGGCTTATTGCCTTCATTATCAGTAGTCACTGGAGCTACCAATTCAATTATCTACAATGGAGGGCAGCAAGGGTCAATGTTATTCACAATCATTTATGTTTGCCTTCCAAGCACTTTTTCTTTTATTACATTTGAATATAAATGCCATACATAATGCACACTGAAAAATATATAACTTTTAAATAAACTGCCTGTAGATAATTGAAAAAGGACTATTTGCATGTGATTTTTACTCCATGAAAATTCCAACTCTGTATCATCACAAAGATAAAGTCTCACTTCATACAAAGGTCACTTTCTGTATTTTGCTGTTCTCAAGAAATATGAAAAGGCAAGTGAGTGAACATGGGGCCAAGAATAGCCAGGTGCTGGTGGCTTATACCTATAATCCTAGCTACTCAGAGACTGAGATCTGAGGATCGTGATACAAAGCCATACTTAGCAGGAAAATTTATGAGGCTGGTATTTTCAATTAATCACTTATAAAGCTGTAAGTGGCCCTCTCAACAAGTGGACTAAAGACTTAAAAAGAGACTTCTCTGATGAGGAAATGAGAATGGCCAAGAGACATATGAAAAAGTGCTCTACATCACTGGCCATAAAAGAAATGCAAATCAAAACAACATTGAGATTTCATCTCACCCCAGTAAGAATGTCCTATATCAAGAAAATTAACAATAACAAATGTTGGAGGGGATGTGGCCAAAAGGGAACCCTACTTCATTGTTGGTAGGAATGTAAACTGGTTCAGCCACTCTGGAAAGAGGTATGGAGATTCCCCAGAAGGCTAAACATAGAGCTCCCCTATGACCCAGCAGCACCACTTTTGGGCATCTACCCAAAAGACCACAAACAAGAACACACTAAAGCCACCAGCACAACAATGTTCATCGCAGCACAATTTGTCATAGCTAGAATATGGAACCAACCCAGGTGCCCCTCAGTAGACAAATGGATCAGGAAAATGTGGCGGATCTACACAATGGAATTTTATTCCTGTATCAGAAAGAATGGCATTGTCCCATTCATAAGGAAATGGAAGGAGTTGGAAGAAATTATACTAAGTGAAGTGAGCCAGACCCAAATAAACATGGACTCTATGGTCTCCCTCATAGGGAATAATTAGCACAGGTTTAGGCCAGTCACAGCAGAGGATCACAAGAGCCCAATAGCTATACTCTTATGAACACATAAGATGATGCTAAGTGAAATGAACTCCATGTTATGGAAACGACTGTTATATCACTGTTGTAATTACTTTCAACATGTAATATGAAACCGTAGATTCTATTATTGATAACCCTCTTGTATCCCCTTCCTGTGGCTGTACCTGCACTATTGCTGTATCTTCTCTGAGTACATTGGAAACTGTGTATACTGGTATTAGAACTAGGAAACTGAAAGGGAATACCAAAATCGAGAGACACAGGGCAAAAAGACAAACGACTACAAAAGCAATACATGCAAAACTGTTTGGTGTAAATCAACTGAACAATTAACTCATGGGGGGAAAGGGAAAGGGGGAGGGGGGAGGGGAGAATGAGGGAGGAGGTAACACACAGTACAAGAAATGTATCCAATGCCTAACGTATGAAACTGTAACCTCTCTATACATCAGTTTGACAATAAAAATTAAAAGTAAAATAAAATAAAGCAAAAAACAAACAACAACAAAGCTGGAAGTGGATTGAGGCTCAAGTAATACAGCACTGGCCTTGAGAAAGAAAGCTAAAAAAAGAGTGCCCTGGCCCTGAGCTGAGTTCAAGCCTTAGTACCAGCATAAAATTAAAGGAAAGGAAGGCAGGCCGATACTTGAGATTTTTCCAAGGAGCTATTTTTCAGAACCAAATTATTTATTTTCAGATCTCATCCGTAACTGTTTTAGAAATGTGAATCATTCCAGTAGAAGAGGAGGGGCCTCCGGTGAATTATTTCCTGTGTGTAACCACCAAGTTTGAATGTTATCACACTATCCCACTTGGTTGTTATACACAGGGGATTTTAAAGAAACCCTTGAAGAAACCCTTTGGGAAAGCTTTGAATTTACTGAATGATTTATTTATTTGCTTTTTCAAAATTGTGAATAGAAAGGTTTCAGTCCTTACATATCTATATAACTTTTCTTTCTTTGAAAGCAGATATACAGTGGGCAGGCTGAATTGAAGCATATCAATCTTTCCTGTAGCAGCAGTTGATGGGATTACCTCTGTAATAGAAAGGGGACCTTGTTGCCTGGACTCTCAGTTCAAGTCCTAGCACTGAACTAGCACCGTGTGATTACTTCCTCTTTGCTTCTTCCTATGTCTGTGCGGAAGTCACATGACTCTCTCAGGAGCTAAAGATCAGAGGGTTTAATTGGGTCGGATACAGTATTTGGGGCCACTATCCTAACTTTGCCTTCCTGCTTTTTGCAGTATACTGAGGAGTAGTGTTATTCTGAAAAAAAAAATAGCCCTTTTCATTTCTATACATTTTCTTCATCAATTTTAATTGTCACGACCCGAGGGTCACTATTGTTTGTTATTTTTTTATGTTGTTTTTTTGTTCTTATCTTTAAGTTGTTATTATCTTTATTCTTATTAACTTTATCTTATTATCTTTAAGTTGTTGTAAAATAGAGTTGCTATTTAAGAAAGTAATTTTTCAATACAATTTAACATGGTCACTATCATCCTTTTCTACATTTTATCCATCCCTCTTCTACTCACATTTTTTCCTACACTCTTCTTAGCTATGTAGAATGCACAGTGAATTCCTGACTGTACTCCCACTCTTCTCAGTATTGTCTTCCTCTTTCCCCTGACTGCACATGATTCCTTTGGAGTACCTACTTCCTGGTGTTTTCTGTTGCTTAGCTTTAACTGTCTCTCTAAGGAATTACACTGTTTGAGGGCTTCCTTGAATCTACCATGTATTTTTTAAAAATAAACCACAGAGACTGACTTTATGGCATTGTTCTTCCAATGTTTCCCAAAGTATCTGGTCACCATTTGTAATTTCTATGGAAATGTGCTAAATTCCAGATTGTTAGGAACATGCCAAGCTCCTCAGTTCTTTCATTTATTAGAAAGGATTTAATAATCTACTAAGTGGTATGCCTGGTGCCAGGGATTCAATAATAAAATGTATTGAAGAACACAGTAATGGTGTGCACATTCATGGTGTTTACTTTCTTATGGGGAAAGAGAGAAACAATAGGAAGCAATTTATCATAATTTTTTTCAATTGAATCTAGACATGAGTTTTTTTTTCAAATTTTTATTATCAAACTGATGTACAGAGAGGTTACAGTTTTATACCTTAGGCATTGGATACATTTCTTTTACTGTTTGTTACCTTGTCCTTCATACGCCCCTCCCAGCTCCCCCTTTCCCTGCCCCCCCCAGGAGGTGTTCAGTTCACTTACACCAAACAGTTTTACAAGTATTGCTTTTTGTAGTTGTTTGTCTTTTTTTACCCTGTGTCTCTCAAATTTGGTATTCCCTTTCAATTTCCTACTTCCAATACCAGTATACATGGTTTCCAATATACTCAGATAAGATTACAGAGATAGTGTAGGTACAACCACAGGAAGGTGATACAAGAACATCATCAATAATAGAAGCTACAGATACGCATAGGACGTTGAAAGTAGTTACAACTGTGATATAACAATTGTTTCCATAACATGGAGTTCATTTCACTTAGCATCATCTTATGTGTTCATAAGGGTATAGCTATTTGGAATGTGATGTTCTGCTAGGACTTGCCTAAACCTGTACTAATTATTCCCAATGAGGGAGACCATAGAGTCCATGTTTATTTGGGTCTGGCTCACTTCACTTACTATAATTTTTTCCAAGTCCTTTCATTTCCTTACAAATGGGACAATGTCATTCTTTCTGATAGAGGCATAAAATTCCATTGTGTATATGTACCACATTTTCCTGATCCATTCGTCTACTGAGGGGCATCTGGGTTGGTTCCAGATTCTCGCTATGACAAATTGTGCTGTGATGAACATTGTTGTGCTGGTGGCATTACTGTGATTTTGTTTGTGGTCTTTTGGATAGATACCCAAAAGTGGGGCTGCTGGGTCATAGGGGAGTTCTATATTTAGGCTTCTGAGGAATCTCCATACTGCTTGACAGAGTGGCTGAATCAGTTTACATTCCCACCAACAATGAAGTAAGGTTCCCTTTTGGCCACATCCCCTCCAACAATTGTTATTGTTAGTTTTCTTAATATATGACATTCTTACTGGGGTGAGATGGAATCTCAATGTTGTTTTGATTTGCATTTCTTTTATGGCCAGTGATGTAGAGCATTTTTTTTAATATGTCTCTTGGCCATTCTCATTTCCTCATCAGAGAAGTCTCTTTGTAAGTCTTTAGCCCACTTGATGAGGGGGCTATTGGTTCTTTGCGGTTTTGTTTTGGAAGAAGGTAATTTTTTAGTTCTGCATATATTTTAGAGATGAGGCCTTTGTCTGTTGAATGTCCGGTAAAGATCTTCTTCCAGTCTGTGGGCTTTCTGTTTATCTTGCGAGCTATGTCCTTTGCCGTGCAGAAGCTCTGAAGTTTCATGCAGTCCCATTTGTCCAACCTTTCTTTGATTTGTAGCCTTTCTGGGTCTTTGTTAAGGAAGTTCCGTCCTGCGCCAAGGAGCACAAGTGTTTCTCCTACTCTTTCCTTTAGTGTTTTCAGGGTGTCTGTTTTGATTTCAAGGTCTTTAATCCATTTGGAATTGATTTTGGTGCAGGGTGATATATAAGGATCTAGTTTTAGTTTGTTGCATGTGTTGAGCCAGTTTTGCCAGCACCACTTGTTAAAGAGGCTATCTTTCTTCCATACTATTGTTTTAGCTCCTTTATCAAAGATTAAGTAGGTGTAGTTTTGTGGGTTCATTTCTGGGTCTTCAATTCTGTTCCATTGGTCTTCAGGCCTGTTCCGGTGCCAATACCAAGCTGTTTTTATTACTATAGCTTTATAATACAGCTTGAAGTTGGGTATTGTAATTCCTCAAGCACTGTTCTTTCTGCTTAGGGGTATTTTTGCTATTCTAGGTCTTTTATTGTTCCATATGAATTTCTGGATTGCTTCCTCTATTTCATTAAAGAATGGTGTTGGGATATTAATGGGTATTGCATTGAATTTGTAGATAGCCTTTGGCAATATTGCCATTTTGATTATATTAATCCTCCCAATCCAGGAGCATGGGAGGTTTTTCCATTTCCTTAGTTCTGACTTAATTTCATTTTTCAAGCTTTTAAAGTTCTCAACAAAGAGGTCTTTTACTTCTTTGGTTAAGGTTATTCCTAAGTATTTTATGTTTGGGGGAGGCTATTGCAAAAGGAGTTGCTTTCCTGATTTCAGCCTTGGTCTTCGGGTCCTTAGCATAGAGAAAGGCCATTGATTTTTGAAGGTTTATTTTATATCCTGCAACTTTGCCAAAGTTTTGGATCAGCTCTAGTAGCTTGGGGGTAGATTCTATGGGATTCTTTAGGTATAGGATCATGTCATCGGCGAAAAGAGAAAGTTTAACTTCATCTTTTCCTATTTGGATCCCCTTTATATTTTCTTCTTGCCTAATTGCTCTGGCTAGCAATTCTAGTACTACGTTGAAGACCAGGGGTGAGAGGGGGCATACCTGCCTTGTTCCTGATTTTAAAGGGAATGGCTTTGGCTTTAGTTTTTCACCATTTAGAGTTATGCTTGCTGTTGGTTTGTCATAAACTGCCTTGATTATATTCAGGAATGTTCCCTGGAATTCCAGTTTTTCCAGGGCTTTTAGCATAAATGGGTGCTGGATTTTATCGAACGCTTTTTCCGCATCCAGAGATAAAAACATGTGGTTCTTTACCTTGCACCGGTTGATGTGGTGGATTACATTAATTGACTTGCATATATTAAACCAACTTTGCATCCCTGGGATGAATCCAGTTTGATTGTGGTGTATGATTTTTTTTGATGACCTGTTGAAGTCGATTGGCCAGAATTTTGTTGAGTATTTTTGTGTCTATGTTCATCAGGGAGATCGGTCTGTAGTCCTCTTTCCGTGATGAGTCTCTGCCTGGTTTTGGGATGAGGGTTATACTGGCTTCATAGAATGAGTCTGGTAGTGAACGTTCTCTTTCAATTTCATTGAAGAGTTTGAGAAATATTGGTGTGAGTTCTGTTTTGAAGGCCTTGTAGAATTCTGCAGTGAATCCGTCTGGACTTGGGCTTTTCTTGGATGGGAGATCATTATTGCTGTTTCTATTTCAATACTGGATATGAGTCTGTTTAGAACGTTTAAATCTTCATAGTTGAGTTTGGGGATATCAATTTTTTCTAGGAAATCATCCATTTCTTCCAAGTTCTCGAATTTGTTAGCATAAAGGTTTGCAAAATAGTCCCTTATTATTTTCTGAATTTCGGTTATTTCTGTGGTGATGTTACCTGTTTCATCTCTTATCTAGTTTATTTGAGTGTGCTGCCTTCGTTTTTTCGTCAGGTTTGCTAGGGGTCTGTCTATCTTGTTGATTTTTTCAAAGAACCAACTCTTTGTTTTGTTGATTCTTTCGATGGTTTTTTTTTTTGTCTCTAATTGATTTAATTCTGATTTGATTTTAATTATTTTCTTCCGTCTATTGACTTGGAGTTTGGCTTGCTGTTCTCGCTCCAGAAAATTAAGGTGCTTCCGTTAATTACTGAGTTGCTGTTTCTCCAGTTTGTTGATGTATGTACTCAGAGATATAAATTTTCCTCTGAGTACTGCCTTTGCTGTGTCCCAAAGAAGCTGGTACTTTGTGTCCTCAACTTGGTTGAAGTCCATAAACATTTGAATTTCCGTTTTAATTTCTTCAATGACCCACTGATGGTTCAGCAGTGTGTTGTTTAGTCTCCATAAATTGTAGGATTTTCTGTGGTGGCTGTTTGAGTTGAGCTCTTATTTTATTCCATTGTGGTCTGAGAGAATGCAGGGAATGTTTTTGATACTTCTGAATTTGTACAGATTTTCTTTGTGCCCTAAGATGTGATCTATTTTGGAGAATGTTCCATGTGCTGCGGAGAAGAATGTGTATTCTGTTGTTGCTGGGTGGAATATTCTGTAGATGTCGGTTAAGTAGTTGGTCTATGCAATTATTTAGTTCTGTGGTTTCCTTGATCAGTTTTTGGCGTGTTGATCTGTCCAGAGGTGATAGTGGAGTGTTAAAGTCCCCAACTATCAATGTGTTTGGGTCTATGAGTGTTTTTAGAGTCAGTAGTGTTTGTTTGATGAAGTTAGGTGCTCCTGTATTTGGTGTGTAGATATTTAGAATGGTTATATCTTCTTGTAGGAGAGATACCTTTACTAGTATGTAGTAGCCTTCTTTGTCTCTTCTTTCCTTTTTTAATTTGAAGTCAATTTTGTCTAATACTAGGATTGCAACTCCAGCCTGCTTATGGGGGCCTTTTGCTTGATAGATTTGATTCCAGCCTTTCACTTTTAGAAGATGTTTACTTTTGCTGGATAGATGTGTCTTGGAGGCAGCAGAAAGCTGGATCTTGATTTTTGATCCAACTTATGAGCCTATGTCATTTGATTGGAGAATTAAGTCCATTAATGTTGAGAGTTAGAATTGAGAGATGATCGTTTTTTCCTTTCATTATCACTATCTTGTTTAAAGCTGTGTCTTCCCATTTCTTGATCTGATGTTTACTATTTAGGGTTCATTTCTCTGTCTGTATTGGGATCTTGATTATTTTCCCTGTATAGTACATCTTTGAGGATTTTCTGTAAAGCTGGTTTGGCGGAGATATATTGTTTCAGTTTTTCCTTACTGTGGAAGACTTTTATTTGACCTTCGGCTATGAATGAGAGTTTGGCTGGGTACAGAATTCTTGGTTGGTAGTTATTTTTATTTAGTGTTTGGTATACTTCATTCCAGGCTCTCCTTGCTTTCATGGTCTCTGCTGAGAAATCTGGGGTAATTCTGATTGCTTTTCCTTTATATGTGATTGTTTTCTTCTCCCTAACAGCTTTAAGGATTCTTTCCTTGTACTCTACTGATCCTGTTTTGATCACAATGTTTCGGTGGGATGTCCTATTCTGGTCTGGTCAGTTTGGGGTTCTAAATGCTTCTTGTATCTGTATAGGTCTTTCCTTCTGGATATTTGGGAAGTTCTCAGCTAATATTCTGTTAAATAGGTTGCCTATCCCATTAATTTCTTTATCCAAGTTTTCCTTAATACCTATTATCCTTAAATTGGGCTTCCTGATCATGTCTTGAATCTCCTGTAGCGATCTGTTTTGTTGATTGGACTGGATTTGTATTGATTTTTTATCTTTCTTCATAGAATCTAAGGAATCTTCAGCTCCTGAACTTCGATCCTCTGCTTCAGTTAGTCAGGACTGTAGGCTAGCTACTTGATTTCGAATCTCTTTTCCTTCTGACTGGTCTTTCCTGATGATTTCCATGTCATTTCTTAGGTCTTGTATGGACTTCTTTACTTCATTAACTTCATTACTTTGGTGTTAATTGTTGTCTCTGAAATCTTTAAGCTGGGTAGCTATCTTTTCATTTGACTCTTGAAGTTCATTTATCTTTCTATTTGTGTATGACATGAAATTCTCCATTAATTTTTGCTTTGCCTCCTCACGCTCTAGAATAATTGACTGAAGAGATTCAAACTTTTCATTTATCATGTTTACCAGTAGACTTTGTAGAGCATTTTGGGGCTTCTCTTCTATGTCTTTGATTGACTGCTCTGCTTCCTGCTTGTTTTGAGTGGGGGATAAGACTTCATTGTTTGCCATCTTTCTTGTGTTCCTTCTGCCCATTTGAATTGGGAATGTCAGTCTACCAGCACCTGTGAGCACTGTTTAAGACCCAAAGCAGCCCTTACGAAGCACTGTTGTGTAATATAAGTCAGGAGGGTAAGTTGGAGGTAGTAAAGAGAATAGAGTAAAATGTGTGTGTGGGGGGGTGATTTTGGTTTAGTTTCAGTGACGTGGCAATGTGGAGAAGAGTAGAATCAGTAGAAAGAACAAGGTTAACATGACAGACAATGGAGAGTTAGCAGAAAAGAGTGGAGGTGTTATTCATAGGAAAGTAATTTTTAAAGAAAGAGAACACAAAGAGAGAAATAAAGTAAAAATACTGGAAGACAGATGCACAAAACAGAGAAAAATTATTTAAAAAAGAAAAAATATATAAAGGAAAAAAAAACAGAAAAGAAACAACACAAACACACAAACAAACAAACAAAACTTGATAAAACAAACCAGTAAAAATGGAAAACAACAAACAAACAAAAAACCAACGACGTTTCAGAAGTGAAAAAATTACAAAGAAAAATTTTTTTAAAAGTTTAAAAAATGTTTGAAAAGAAAAAAAATGGAGTCCTCATTGTTTGGGTGGTCTTTCCCCAGTCTCTGGTTTCCTTGCAATGGTCTGCAGTCTATTTTCCTGATTGGCTGGTTTGACTTGATTTCAGTTTGCAAGGGGTGGTTCTGTTCTGACCCTTCTCCCCTGTTGGTGAAATCCTGGGTCTCTGTGGTTCGCACAGCTTGCAGGTAGGCCTTGGGCGTCCTCTGTAGATGGGGACGTGAGCAGTCTTGGGAACTGTGGCCCCTCTGTCTGCTGTGGGGCTGCTGCCTTTGATGCCTGGCTTTGAATAGGCTGTGGACTCAACAGTGCGGGGCGCCTCTGGCCTGTTTTACCTGGCTGAGAGTTGCTTGCCTGGGGGAGACGGCCTCCTTGGCAGAGGTGGCTATGGAATACAGCTCCGTTTTGGGCTGGGAATTGGGCTTCCTCTGTGACGGGACCGTTTAGCTGTCCCAGGAACTGTTTTTTCCCCCGTCTGGTGTTTCTGTGCCCCTGGTAGCTGCTCGCAGCTTTGGCTTTAAATTTAGAAATTGCGGCAGGCAGGATGGGGCACCTCTGGCTAAGCCGTGGCCCAGGACTCGCCTCCCGCTTGGGCAGAGGGTGTTCTCCTGGGCGGAGCTGGCTCTCACTGTTCAGTCCCTCTTGCCCTTTTCAAAGATGGCTACTTTGACCTCGCTTTCCCCAGGCCCGCTTTAGTTCCAATCTGGTCTGACCCTATGCCAGTGGCAAAGATGGCGCTTTGCTCTGGTGGTGGGGGAAGGGCTGCCTTCCAGAAGCTGCTCTGTGGGCGCGAGTGAGAATATCTTTCATGGGGTACTCACGCTTTCTCTGCGATTTCAGGTCGTCCGTGTTCAGCCGCCGTCTGGAGGATTTCTCCCTGGTCTACGCTGTGTGCTTTAGCTGCATGGAGTGCGGGTTGCTGTGCCGGGTGCTGTGCGGGCGCTGGCACTGGCACGGCAGAGCTCAAATCTGTGTTTTCAGAAGAGCAAAGTCAATTTTTTCTTCCTGGCCAGAATCCCTGTACTGTTAGAACTTACTCTGGCTATCTTTCTAGGAGTAAAAGTTTCTATGGGGTGAGAAAACTGCGATGTCAGAGGGAGCTCAGCTAGGGCTCTGCTGCTCCTCCGCCATTTTCCCGGAAGTCCCCTAGACATGACTTTAAATATACAGAAACTAAAAATATTCAGAAGTAAGAGAAATTTGCTTGTCCTGAAGAAAATTGTTTCCCTATCTATGCCAGGAACATAATGAACATAATCCTAAAAATGTGTACATCAAGTTGGGGTGCTGGTGGCTCATACTTGTAAGCCTAGATATTTGAAAGGTTGAGATCATAGTTCAAAGCCAGCATAGGCAGGAAAGTCCACAAGACTCTCATCTCCAACTAACCTGCCAAAAGCCAGAAGTGAAGCTTTGGTTCAGCTTTGAGTGAAAAAAGCCAAGTAAGAATGCAAGGTTCTGAGTTCACACCCCAATATTGACACACACACACACATACCATATACACACACACCACACACACACACTCATGATGTGTAAGTAAATAGAAAGTGTTAGTTAAAAATTCAAACTTAAGACATATCCTTCTAATTAACATGATCTAAATTTTTTATTATAAATAGCAGTAATTATAGTCTGTGTTTTCTACAGATATAAAATGTTCTACAGTGCATAGTTCCACAGTGTAATATTTTCTTGTGTTTCTAAGACTGTGTAGCATATTTAGCCTATTTATATACTGGACTTTTTCTAATAACTATTCTTCAATACTGGGTCATCCTCAGCTCATGTATTAGCTGAGATAGAAGCTGTAGCCACACATAGCTAACCTTCATTGTAACCCTGACCAAAGCTTTGTGTTCTTCATATTTATTAGAGGTGACTTGGGTTTGTTGCCCCACATCTAAAATTTGACATGGAATTTTGGCCTCTTGCATGATGCATCCTTTAGGCTGTCCCTGAAAGTGATTTTTTTTCTCCCATGTCTGTTTCTCTCTGCACTGCTCTCATCATGTTTGGGAAGAGTTTCAGTGTTTCAGGTCAGTGTTCTTGGCCTGAGTATAAGTAACTGGGTTATGTTCTTGGCTTCTGAGAAGTTTATGGCATGGCCTAAGAAGCTGCCTGACAGACAGGGAATGGAGCAGGGAGGGACCTCAAAGGCCACTATTCTAATCATTTCAGACAATAGAACCACCGCAGCCAAGAGACATCAAACTACTGACCCTGGATCTAGGAAACCAGTTCTATCCTCCAAGCCCACTCTCTTCCCATGACTCCACAAACACATTCTAATCTTGGGTTCACCGTGGACTTAAACTAATAAATAGGAGGGATGGTCTTATGCTTTGGAGGGTTAGTTCTTGGCTGTCATCTTTTTTTTATTAAGCTAACATCTGGCTCAATGCAATAACTGAAACAAAAGGAAATCAATAAAGCTAAAGAACTCCATTATCTACCAATATTAAATAAATGCTAGTATAATTATTAATGCAGTTCAAATTCAATAGATGTCAACAGCTCACGTATACTTGGGGGCCCTGTAAACAACAGTCCCTGTGCTCACAGGTGAGGACACACCTATGCCTTTTCTTCTTTCTGTTATTGGTGATGCTGGAGGAGTACTTTCCCAGAATTAACCACACAGCTTACATGAACAGAATTTCTCCTTAATTTTCTTTTTCATGTATCATCTAAGAGTAGAGGGTATTTTCTATTTTTGAAAAAGGAGATTTAATGCTATCCCTAATTGTGATGGTGTTAAGAATGCTAAGGCATTTTTGCATGTGTTAGGAGAATATTTCTAAATGAGATTAACATGATTCAGTAGACTACACAACAATCTTCACCAACATAGGAGAGCCTCACTGAATCTTGTGTGAATGGAACAAAAAGATGAAGGAAAGACCAATTTTCTCTCTCTTCTGGAGCTTGGACATCCATCTGCATCCTCTCTTGGACACAGTACTCTAGTTTCACATTTCAGATTCTGCAACTTAAAGCAGGAACTTCCAGATTCTCAGACATTGACTCAGACTCAATTAGACCATTACTTCCCAGAGTCTCTACCTTACATAGTGCAGATATTAGAACTCAGCTTCCTAATTCTGTGAGCCAAATCCCACAGTACCCATAGTATATGGCTTCTGATTTATCTATGCTTGTATCTGTCTGTCTATCATCTAACTATCTAGCTAGCTAGCTAGCTTCATTGTCACATGTCACCTGTCTGTTCATTTGCTCATTATTAGTTCTGTTTCTATGGAGAACATTTGCTGATACATTTTGTCCAAGAGATGATAATGTTGGTATATAATATAAATGCTTTATGATGTTTGTAATGACTAATAACCGATAAATATTTTATACCATACCGAAGTTAAAAAAAATTGTGACTCAAATAAAAACCTCTTTGTGTCATAGAGGACATGTTTCTTGGAAATTCAGATTTTAGGTAAGTTATAACACACAGGAAATTTATTTCTCCCTCTTTGTTAATTTTCCCTTTGGTGGAATTTTTAATCCTCTTCTGGTCTGGGTACTTTTGTCCCCATACAGGGATAATTAAACTACTTAAGAAATGTTTATGATAACCTGTTTCATGTTGGAAGATAAAGATAAGGCAAATTGTGCTTTTTTTTTTTTCTAGACTAGAATACCAGTCTTAAAATCAAGGAGAAAAGTAGATAAGGACATATACAGGCATCCTAGTTCCTAGGAGAAATCAGTTGCTTCCCAGTTCTGCGAGAATATCCTGTACTTTCTGGCCACATTCTGTGCTGGCTCCTCTTCTAAGAGACAAGTCACTTTCCCACCAGCAGAAGATAAGAATCTATTTACACATGTACTCTCCAAGTTTCTTACCTAGGAAACGCCTCAGTCCTCCGTCATTAAGGAAAGTGTTTCAAACCTTTATACATTCTCACACATAGAACCTCCCCTGCAGTAGAGTGTGCATCCTATCCAAGTGCCCTGGGGCCATCTGTGACCACCAAGCTTTACTTAAAATTGCTTTATTCCCAGGCCCTGAGTTCACACCTCAGTACTGGCACAAAAATATTCACTTTCAATTACCATCCATTCTCCATATTATATGGAAATACAATGAATTAAACTTGGGTAGAGTATTTGATTTTCATACTTTTGCTTTATGACTGGTATAGTAAACCAAGAGGGTATAATCATATAGAATTTATATACATTGCTGAATACATTACACAGATATAATATCTTCTATATTAGCCATAGTGGTTGATTTTAAGACAAATATTTACAAGTGGCACAGATTATATTATTCATGTAGTTTCTCATCTTTTTAAAACATGTATTCTGTAGTTACTGGCCTGGATTTGAACCATGACTCTAGTAGCTGTGTGACTTTGAAACTGGCTTTTAGAATCCCAGGCCCAAAATCTCATGGATGACGACTCTTCTCACATGCCAAATAAAGAGACATGGTGAAGGTCAGAGAAAGGAGATTTGCTAAATGACAGCTATGGGAAGACAGTTCATCTTAAGCCATCTTTGATGGTACAGACATTGACTTCGGATTAGTGAGGTAGATTGGGAGCAGGGAATGAGAAAGGCATGCACAGTTAAAACATACCAAATCATAGATATGACCTGGTTGAACATCTCAATTTTTATCTTTGGAGGAAAGAAACTGGGGAACGGGGTGGAGTGTGGAGGATGAAAGAGGGACCTCACTTTTGCTGTGGAACTCCCAAGGTACCTTGTACATAGATCCCAGGTGAGAAAGGTGGACTATTTTTTTTGTCCAGCCTTTAGGACATTTGGTTGGAGAGTGCCTCACAAGCTCTTAGTTCCTTTGGAACTTGGGTTTGCATATGTGTATAACTGAAGAGACCTTTGGAGCTAGAATTACCAGCTAGAAATTTTGAAGCCTTGGAAAACCCTTTACCCTTTTCTGAAAAGCACTGTGCATATGGTCATAATACAAGTATCTTGGTTTCCATCATGTTTTACAATCCAATATGTGCATTCCTTTACTTTTTGTGTGTTCAGTGCTATAAATGTGCTGGACAGTGCAAGATTTGACAATCTGATTGCAGATTCCTGATTGCAGAAACCTTGATGTTTGCATACAGTCAACACTACACTTTCTAGTTGAAAGTGGATATGACAGATCACAAACCTATATGTCTAATTGATATATTAAAGTGTCCAAAAGAAAGTTCTAAATTTGTTCCATCGAATTTGGCTCTGTAGTGCCTGATGATACATAATGAATAGTAACTGTGTGGGCAAATATATCAATGTCAGAATCCTAGTATATCATCCTTGAACCTTCTATTCCTACATCCCTCACATCCTATCCATCAGAAAAAAGGAAGGCTATCTGAATAGCATTTTTATCATCTGTCTTGCCATATCTCTAATGATTCTCTTTATCTACATAACAGATTCCATGCCTATTCTCTCTCTCTCTCTCTCTCTCTCTCTCTCTCTCTCTCTCTCTCTCTCTCTCTTTCTCTCTTCCTCCCTCCCCCCCTTTCCCTCTCCTTCCCCCTCTTCTTGTGCCAGCACCTGGGCTTTCATTCAGGACATGGCACTCTAGGTTTTTTCACTCCAGTCTGGCACTTTATCACTTGAACCACATCTCTTCTTTTGCCCTAATAGGAGGTAAGTTTCAAGGACTTTCTACCCAGGTTAGTTTCACAATCCTTAGATCTCAGGCTTCTGAGGAGCTGGGATTACATCCATGGATCAACAGCACCTGGAAGCCTTCAGTCTCTTACACTCAAATTTACTCCTAAAATAAGTCAGATTATGTTCATACACCACCACCCGCCAACTTAAATTCTTCATTAGTTTCACAGTGTATCAAAGAATACAATCCCATTACTGGAATGCAAGCCCAGAATGAGCTCTTGCTCTCTGTATAGTCAGTCCCTGCCCACCTTTCTTATATAGCTTCATGCTGTAACTCTTTTCTCCTTCTGCATCAACCACCTGGACCTTGTCCTTCATTCAAGTACAGGAAACTCTTCCAGGTTAAAGGACATGGCTTTCCACTTTCCTAAAAAATGTTTCCATTCATGGAATGTTGTAGTATTTTCTTTTACGTTAAACTGTAATTCCTCCATCTCTTATGTAAGTTCCTTCATATTTAGCCATTGTGTATCTTAATCTGAGCTTTCTAAAGGTTCATAAGGATACAGAAATAGAAATCAAAATTGAAAAGAAACTGGTTTCTGCCCTCCTCTCTGTCCTCCATAATGTTTGCTCTGCTCTGTGCTAAAACAAATACAGTTTTCCAAAGTTATCTAGTAAGCTGAAGACTCTTACCTATAAATGGTTATTTGATTCATGTTTCCCTCCATGTAAGCTTTTGAACTGCTGCAATGATCAATTTCTACAAGTTCTAAATTTTATGCCATTTCTCATGTGTTTGAAGAAAACAGAAACTCTATGGATGAGTAAAACTATCAAGGGGAAAAGATAGAAAAGCATACATTTCATCCTAAGAGTTACTCTAAATAATTTATATATATATAAATATAAATAATTTATATATATGTAAACACTTCATGGTGCTATCCAAGTGTACATAAGTTGATTAATAAAAATTCAGTATATTCAGGGGAGAACTTGAATGGTATAATTCCTTGGAAAGGCTAAATCACAGTCCAACAAAACAAATACTAGGAAGAGTATTTAGAAGAAAGACCAGGAAATGGATACTCAAAAAGGGGGTTAGATTGAGGGAGGTAAATGAATGAAGAGAGAAGAGGGGAAAATGCACTAATAAAATTCAAATACAAAACTAAGGGGTGAGGTTGGGAAGAATGAAGGAGAATGTTGAAAGGGGTGACATTGATCAAGATGCACTGTATTCATAAACTGCTTTGTTGAATGGCAATTCTTTTGTACAACTACTTCGAGTATAACTTTTTAATTACTGTGCCAAATAATAAAAGTATTACTTTTTTTTTTTTTTTTTTTTTTTTTTTTTGGCCAGTCCTGGGGTTTGGACTCAGGACCTGAGCACTGTCCCTGGCTTCTTTTTGCTCAAGGCTAGCACTCTGCCACTTGAGCCACAGTGCCACTTCTGGCCATTTTCTGTATATGTGGTGCTGGGGAATTGAAACCAGGGCTTCATGTATACAAGGCAAGCACTCTTACCACTAGGCCATATCCCCAGCCCAGGTATTACTTTTTTAAAGTTACATACAGTAGTAGTGCCATTTCTTTAAATGTTGAGGATACAAACTCAAGGAATTAAACTTACTAGCCAAGAATTAGTGTGTGTGTATGTGTACATATATATGTGTGTATGTGTGTATGTGTGTATATCTATATATTATGCTATTTTTTATGTTCTCGTAAATCTAAAATAGTACAGAAATAACAGTTAAATAATCTGTAAAAACAAGCTATTAGATTAGATAGCTAAAATTGAAAGAATGACAGTATCAATCATACGTACTTCTTGTAAAGAAAGATAAATTGTCCATTTTAGCTCTTGCTGTCAAACTGCTTTTCCTGAAAGACAGGAAGCTCACAAAAGATGCAGTTCAGTATCTTCTTTCCTAATGTTGGGTGATTATCATTCTCAGCCCCTTAGTATCAAGTTTGTTTCGTTGGTATACTGTGAAATTGTTTCCCATGGAGGTGTTATAGATGCCTAATCATCTATTCAGTTGTAAATAGATATTTAGACAATAGTTAAGTGCTTCAGTATTTGAAGGCAGACTGATCATTCATGGAAATTGAACGCAATCTTCTCAACATTACCTGTGGAAATATTTTTTTAAGAATTTATGTGAAAGAGACTTCTCTGATGAAGAAATGAGAATGGCCAAGAGACATATGAAAAAGTGCTCTACATCACTGGCCATAAAGGAAATGCAAATCAAAACAACATTGAGATTCCATCTCACCCCAGTAAGAATGTCATATATCAAGAAAACTAACAATAACAGTTGTTGGAGGGGATGTGGCCAAAAGGGAACCCTACTTCATTGCTGGTGGGAATGTAAACTGGTTCAGCCACTCTGGCAAGCAGTATGGAGATTCCTCAGAAGGCTAAATGTAGAACTCCCCTATGACCCAGCAACCCCACTTTTGGGTATTTATCCAAAAAACTACAAACAAAATCAAACTAAAGCCACCAGCACAACAATGTTCATTTCAGTGCAATTTGTCATAGTGAGAATCTGGAACCAACCCAGATGCCCCTCCGTAGACGAATGGATCAGGAAAATGTGGTACATATACACAATGGAATTTTATGCCTCTATCAGAAAGAATGACATTGTCCCATTTGTAAGGAAATGGAAGGACTTGGAAAAAATTATACTAAGTGAAGTGAGCCAGACCCAAAGAAACATGGACTCTATGGTCTCCCTTATAGGGAATAATTAGCACAGGTTTAGGCAAGTCACAACAGAAGATCACAAGAGCCCAATAACTATACCCTTATGATCCCATAAGATGATGCTAAGTGAAATGAACTCCATTTTATGAAAATGATTGTTATATCAGAGTTGTAACTACTTTCAACATACCATGTGTATCTGTAGTTTCTACTATTGATGATGTTCGTGTATCACCTTCTTCTGATTGTATCTACACTATCTCTGTAATCTAATCTGAGTGTATGGGAAACAGTGTGTACTGGTATTAGAATTAGGAAATTCAAAGGGAATACCAAAATTGAGAGACAAAGGGTAAAATACGAGAAACAACAACAAACACAATACTTGCAAAACTATTTGGTGTAAGTGAACTGAACACCTCAGGGGGGGATAGGGGGAGGGGGGAGGGGGGTATGAGGGACAAGGTAACAAACAGTACAAGAAATGTATCCAATGCCTAACGTGTGAAACTGTAAACTCTCTGTACATCAGTTTTATAATAAAAAAATATATTAAAAAAAAGAATTTATGTGAGCTAGTTAAGAGTTCATCAGTCAAGAGCATTCATTCTATAGTAACTTTTTTTTTTTTTTTTGGCAAGTCCTGGACCTTGCCAAAGACAAGACATTGTCCCTGAGCTTTTTTGCTCCAGAATAGCACTCTACCATTTGAGTCATACCTTCAGCCCTGGCTTTTTTGGCAGTTAATTGAGTAAGAGTCTCACAAACTCTTCTGCCCAGGTTGACTTCAAATCCCAATCCTAAGATCTCAGTCTCCTGGTGTCCAGCATCTCTCTAATATTTTAAACATTATGAAAGCATATTTCATATCATGTAGCTGACCAGTTGATACTGTTGTCTCCCTACATCCACCTCAAATCACATGAGGCAAAGGATGTTCACCTATTGAATCTGGGTCAAGAAAGAAAGAAAAGAGGCCAACTTAGTAAGTAAATGAGTCTTTAAGTGAAACAAAAACTGTCACCGTGTCAAGCCCAGCTCAGAAGGAGGTTTCTTAAAAAAAACTGGTGGAAAATCAGAATGTCATATTGCACAAAGAATATGATCTATGAATCTCAAAAATTTTAGTGTCACAATAGTCAGTGATAAGCTCATATTTAAAGTGGTTATATCATCCATGATACTAAATTAATGTTTTAATCGAATTGTGTTAATTTTGCTAGTTTGCTTTTATGTAACTTTCAAGAGTACTAGGCTTAATAATTGCTTCCAAGATATAAACAGAGTAATTTATATCTTATTATGTCATTGTATATAGTTAAGGGCCCTTTAATAAAAATACCCAAGGTGACAAGGTGGCTGAGTGGTTAAGGCGATGGACTGGTAAAATACCCAATGAACACTGGGTGTCTTAATGATGTCAAAAATAAACAATGGCTGAGTACTGGTGGTTTATACCTGTAATCCTAGCAACACATGAGGCTGAGATGTGAGGATTGTGGCTCCAAGCTAGCCCCAGTGGAAAAGTTCTTAAAATTTCTATCACTGATTAGCATGGAAATAACAACAGCAACAAAAAAGAGATGTGGTTCTGTGGCTCCAATGATAGTGCCAGCCTTGGGCAAAAAAGTTAAGGGACAGTGCTGAGCAGACTTTGCAGTGATCTTGAGGAATGGGGATCAAGTTCTGGCTCAGTAATTCACTGAAGCCACTCTCTCCTTGGAATCTGGGAGCATTTTGTTGTTTTTCACAAGGCTGAGCATGCCATTGATTCTAAAGCTGGGGGAAAATGTCTCAATGAGTTTCAGTATTTTAATGTACTGTACCAATTGTATGAATTTAAGAAGCTTAGCAATTTACTATCTCCTGAATAATAACATTTATTTTATACTCTGAGTACTCACAGGGAAGTCTGAATAGCACTGCAGCTTCTTTGCTAAAATAGCTTTGATGGACTAATTAGCTTGAACACTGGAATTACTCCTTTAAAAAATATACCCAGTTTCGATTAATGACCCCAGTAATAAATTATCAATCTTTTAAGCTCATAAACAGTAGGAATAGTGTTATGCTTCCTACCCTAGAACATAGTTGTAGTGTCTCTTACTGATACAGTGGCCATATTTTAAAGATCTTGTCAGCAATTTAGTTAGCCTTCCTCCACATAATTTGATGTATCTAGAAAGTTTGAACTTCTAAGGAATGCAATGTTACAAATGTTATGAACTGAAATTGTTCTTTAATGAACGCAACTTTCATTTACTTGGTAGCTGTCCTATTACAATTTCTGACATTTCTTTATGTAGTAATATTTATTAAAATAAAATAAGCTACTCAGCTTTTCCTATGCCCCTGACACTCCAACCGAATTTTAATATAGTATATCACTGAATTCACACCATAACTCTCTGAGGTTTGTTAGTATCTCCATTTTTGTAGCTCAGGAAAAATCCTCAGAAGTGCTAATAAAAGCTAATATCATAGGACTAGTTAATGTTAGGGTTGTAATTGTAAGGTGAATCTAGTCAGCAAGATACAGAGAAGCCACATATTGAGAGGCCGAATTGGGAGTCTTTATTAAAAGGCCAGAATCTGCAAGAGGACTACTGTTGCAAAGACCTTGCAGCCCTCAAATACACTTAATACTGTTAGAATACTGAGCCATGAGAGGAGAGAAAAGAAAGAGCAGAAAAACAATACTAACAACCCAGATCAACCCTAACGGAGACCTGAAGTGAGACACGATGATGACCAAAGCAGAGCCAGGAGACAGGACATAGCACGGAGGCCTTGCCTAATGGCATCTGCACTGGTCTGACCTTAAAATCAGGTCCGTTCAGGGGTAGGGTCCCAGGTAGCTCATGAATCTTCCAAGTTCCAGGCACAGGAATGACAAGTCCAGTAACCTATCATACAAGTCGCTACACCTGCCTCTTGGGATTCAGACACATCCATCACCTGGTAGGTGGGACTTCCCTGGGTCCAAACAATATATTTACATATCCTCTCTGGTTCAAAACATCTTGGTTTATCTGCAATTCAATGGATGGCTTGTCTTACCTGTGGGCCTCTGAAGCTGGATGGAAAGCCCTCATCACCTGGCTAGCTGCCAGGATGCCTCTGAAAACAAGTTGGTTTACTTATACCTAGTCTTTGGCATACTTCGTAATATCACATTCCGAATACCTATCATATCTGTCCAATGTTTCCTGGAGGATAGTGAACAAAAGGGGTGGGTGGGGTTTCATTTGTTTACTTTGTGCTGGTTCTGGGACCTTGTGGTGTCACCTGGCTATGTGGCTAAAGGCTGTCATTCTACCACTAGAGCCATATCTCCACTTATGGAATTTTGCTAGTTAATTGAAGATAAGGTCCCCTTTATAATATGAAATATACATCCCTTCACTGAGCCAGTTTCCTGTGAAACTGACATTCTATGATTCAGGAATAAAAGTATTTAAGTAAAACAATGTAGAAGCACATTGTTTACAAAGCTGTAGTCTTTTTTTTTAATCCATTGACCATATATATATATTTTCATAGACTACAGTAAGAAAGGTTTTCCTTGATTATCATTTTCCATTCTGACCCTTTCATATTTAAGTGATGCATTTGCATGTGTACTGAGTCTTAGCTTTCCATATGTGGTTCCGATGTCAACTTCTATCCCAGGGTTCATAGTAGCTGAATAAAGCAGACTTCCGGAGCAGTGAATAAGAGTGAGAAAATATGTGCCTTGCACATAATTGAGTAGTTCTTTATGTATTTGCTTCCTCTTCTCAGTTTTTGACCATATTAGGAGAGAAAAATTTTCTTTTGTTAAACTATTTGTTAATTTGTTTTATTATTTTAAGTAGTTTATAGAAACAGTCCAACATATCAATTTATATGTACAGTCCATCATGATTAATTTCACTCTCCCCCTCCTATCTATATTGACCCCACCCAACCCCTCAATTTCCTAGTTCTATCTTCATATATGTCCATTAAGTATTTGTCTGTGTTCTCCCTTAATTCTATCTCCATTTGCCCCCTCATCTTAAAAAATAACTCTACCCCCCTCAAACAAGGCATGTTTCAGTTTCTTGATATTCAATTTGTTAAGCTGTCTGTTAATTGTTCAAAAGAGTTTCACTATGGAAACTCATTCCTGAATATTACACATTTTAGTGAGTTTGATAGTGTATATATATATGCATATGGCCAAGATATATGTTCTTATATGATTATGTTTAGGTCTAACTTAAACATAGGAGAGAAAACTTGTGTCCTTTGTCTCTCTGAGCCTAATTTACTCAACATAATTTATTTTCAGTTCTATCCATATCCCTACAAATGAGATAATATTGTTCTTCATGAATGAATATGTATGGATGGATGGATGGATTGATGTACGTATGTATGTGTCACATTTTTCTTGATCCATTCATTGGCTATTTCCAGAACTTGGCTGTGGTGAATCATGCTTTGATGAATATGGCTATGCAGGTGTCTTTCATGTATCCTGACTTTCCATTTTGTGCATAAATGCCCAACAATGGTATTGCGTTTAATTTTGGGAGACATCTCCATACTGAATTCCATAGGGATTGCATTAATTTACATTCCAACCAGTCATATACCAGAATTCCTTTCTCCTCATCCATATCCTTGCCAATATTTATTGTTCATATAGTTGATGCTAGCCATTCTAACTGGAGTGAGATGAAACTCCAATGTTGTTTTGATTTATATTTCCTTTATGGCTATGGATATTAAGCATTTCTTTGCATATTTATTCACCATTTGTTCCTCTTTGTAGGAGAAGTGTCTGTTAGCTTTTTGCTTATTTACCAATTGGGCTACTGATTCCTTGGAGGTTAATTAAGTTTTTGTAGCTCTTTGTCTATTTTTGTTATTAGACCCTTCTCAGACAAAGTTCCTCTCACATTGTTTAGGTTGTCTTTCTAGCTTAGTGACCGTAACTTTCACTGTACAGAAGCTTTTTAGCTTGATGCAATCCCATTTGCTATTTGTTTCTTGTATTTGATGAGTCCTTAGAATTAAAAAGACTTTTGCTGAACCTAGGACCCAGAGGAAAAGACCATATGTCTTATATTACACCAATATATTACAATAAAACCATGGAAGGATCTCAATATTGTTCAGTATTAACTTGGCATTTTCTCACAAAAGAAACCAGCACATTGGGACTACTGGTGGTACTGGACAAGAAGTCATACAGTGCATACGGACAGAAAGTGATAGAGTCAGAAGCCTAGTCTATCTGTCTGTCTAGCATCCTAGGTAATTCTAGGCCAGCTGTGCAGACTAGAAAGACTGTTAAACAACAGCTGTTCATCTCTTTTGCGGATGCTCCACAATCAAGAAAGGACAGCCAGGGGCTGGGAATATGGCCTAGTGGCAAGAGTGCTTGCCTCCTACACGTGAAGCTCTCGGTTTGATTCCCCAGCACCCCACATATATGGAAAACGGCCAGAAGGGGCGCTGTGGCTCAGGTGGTAGAGTGCTGGCCTTGAGCGGGAAGAAGCCAAGGTGCTCAGGCCCTGAGTCCAAGGCCCAGGACTGGCTAAAAAAAAAAAAAAAAAAAAAAAAAAAAAAAAAAAAGAAAGGAAAGCCAGCCTCTGCATGGGCTGTCAGCAGCACCATTATGTTTCACAATGGGCCTCTGTTGTTAGTTATCTGAATCAACTCCTTATTATAACTGACGACATGAACTCCAGCTACCTATGCTGTGTTTCTATTAAACTTGATAATTTAAAATTTCTTAGGGAATCATTCTTACTGGCTTTTATTTTAGGGAAATTGTTCATATGGGCTCTTATTATTTTAAAGAAATTGTTCTTGGGTTGTTTGTGGGGTTTTATGATTCCTCTTTTTGGAGATTTTTGTTTGCTTTCTTGCTTGTTTTCTTGCTTTGCTGGTACTGAGACTTGAACTCTGAAACTGTGGAATTGCCTTTGATATGCTTTCTTGCTCAGCTGACACTCTATCACTTGAGCTGTTCCTTCAGTTTGGAATTTTGCTGAGTAATTGGAGATGAAGACTCAGACTTTTTCATACCTGAACTGGCCTTTAAACTTAACCTTCCAGATCTCACCCGCCTCAGTAGCTTGGATTACAGGTGTGAGCCACTAGCAAGAAAACTGACAATCAGCTTTCTTGAACTCCATCACTCTGTGGGATGGGAGGAATGAAATTGCCCTCTGTCTCCTGATGGATGAAGAAGAGAGTCACAGGTCATTTTGCAGTTGTGACAGGGGCCATGTGCATTGGGAACTATTTAGGTGAGACTATTTCCTACAGTTCTTTTCTTCTCTCTTCATTTTGGTTTCCAAGAATCTTAGGGGAAGGTTGTACATCTCACATTACCTGGGAAAAAATGGTGATTTTTTTTTCCCAAAGAATTTAGGAAACCTAGTGTAAAGGTCAGTAAAGGCCATTATTTTCTTACGCTAAGGATTTAACAAAGTTAACTCATGACATTGATAAGAGTTTTTCAGAGAAACCAAACAAAGAGAATCCACATGTCTCTATCTCTCAGTTTACTGTGCAGAATGGAACTGTTTTTGAGAATTTGTTTCAGTTAGAGAGCTTGAGTTTCTTTGATGTTCTTTGTAGTCAGACAGTAGGATTGACCCAGAAAGGTCAACTTGTTTGTTTTACTCTGATCTTCAACTGATAGAAGATCTCCCATTCACCTCAGGGAAGGCAATCTTCCACACTTTGCCTATTTAAATATTAAACTTTCTCAAAACACCCTTACAAAATCACCTAGAATAGTGCATGACTAAGTATCTGGAGCCAAGTGAAATTGATGCATAAGATTAAATATTATACACATATAGTTTCCGGAAGTAAGTATAGCCCAAGGAACAAGCTTCTGCCATGTCTCTGATAGAGACAGAAAATCTCATTGTAACCAATGTGACACAGTTAAGACATCTTTCTATAAAGTTAAAATTAAGCAAGTTTCAAACTAACTGATACCTAGTTACATAGATTGCTGTGAGCCAACTCTGCTTCTCATTTGTAAAGTTCAGGTGGTAAAACTTTTCTTTCAACATGTGATAGTAGTACTAAAATGGTTACAACAGCACAGCGATTCAGTAAAACTGGGCATTGTAAATCTCCAATAGGTGTACATAATATAACCTTCAGTCTGTCTCTGTCAATGTGGTTATCTAGTTAAAATTAAATTTAACTTATGTTGAAAAAAAATCCACAAACTCCCCTTCACATAGGCAATGCTGTCTTCTAATCATCATAAAGAAAACAGCCCCAAACTCAGTAGAATACTGTGTTCCTTTTTTTTCAGTAATAAAGTAATAATAATTTCTCTGGAACTCCAAGGCCAAAGACCACACTAATGGTCAACTAGTGATGTGAAACTGATTTTTTTTTCTTTTTCTTATTTTTTTTTTTGGCCAGTCCTGGGCCTTGGACTCAGGGCCTGAGCACTGTCCCTGGCTTCTTTTTGCTCAAAGCTAGCACTCTACCACTTGAGCCACAGTGCCACTTCTGGCCATTTTCTGTATATATGGTGCTGGGGAATTGAACCCAGGGCCTCATGTATAAGAGGCAAGCACTCTTGCCACTAGGCCATATCCCCAGCCCGTGAAACTGATTTAATTATCTCATAGACTTATCTCACCCCTTGCCCTCAATTCTCCCTATTTAACCCAAAGTAAATATCTACCTCTAATGATGGCTAAAGATGTACTAAAGTGCTGTTTTCCCATGAATGCCATACAATAAAGCTTTCTCTACCTTCACCATATCTCTTTATTTGGCATATGGAGGTAAGTGGCTAAACTGAACTTGGGACTCCTGGGCTATAGGTTTGGGGCCTAAAAACAAAGTTTCAATCACAGGAAAAGTTATTTTTATATTTGTGGGTAAAAAAAAAATCAGTCTTTGTACCTATAAATAATACGGAGAATACTTGTGTAACTTTTTTGTGAGTTCTGACAAAACAAAATGATATATCACTGTTGTAAGAGAAGCCTTATTTTGAAGGATCCAATCTTGTAGTCTTCTTTATTGAAACATTAGAAGTCTGCAGGCTTAATTGTCACAAAGACCTACAGCCTGCTTATACATTTAATACTGTTAGAAAACAGGACCAGAGGGGAAAGAGCAAAAACAATACCAACAAACCAATTCAGCTCCACTGTAGAACTAAGGTGGGAAGCCATAGTGACTAGAGAACAGCCAGGAGACAGGACACAGGATGCAGATTCACATGGCATGGCATAAGGCCTCCTGAGCTGGTCCCTTAAGTAGGGTCAGGTCAGTGGTCAGGGTCACAGGAAGCTCTCACTCCCAGGCATTGGATTAACAGGTTTGGTAACCAATTGACCAAGTGCCTGCTCCTGTCTCCAGGAATTCCGGCACATCCATCACCTGGTGTGGGTGGACTTCACCTTCCCCCAGTATAAAGACAAGATGTCAGGCCCTACCATTCACCATGTGGCCAAGATGGCATTGGTCAAACCTGACCTCCTTACTTCCGCATGAAGTCCCTATACAGACAAAAATGATAGCAAGGGAACGAAAAAGTGGAGAATAGTGACAAGCATGACAAAATGTTCTGATGTTGGGAGCATAGAGGAGAAAAGAAAAGGAATAGTCCAGACTCCATCACCAAGTGAGGACTGTTTATTGAGGAACACCAAGAGGCACAGATCTTCCCACGGAATTGAAGGTTGTGCTAGGGGTAGAATTTGGAACGAGGTTTATATAGGTTCTGAGCAAGGAGGCAGGTTATTGAAAGTGCAATTAGGTCTAGGAAGTTGGGGCTTTTCTTGTTGGTCCACAAAGGGTTGTTTACAACTGGACCTGGGTGAGATGTCCTGCCTGTATATCAAAGCAGGTTCTCATATTGAGGTTCTGCCTGGTGCCTGCATATCAAAGCAGGTTCAGTTCGCATATTGAGGTTCCCCCTGGTGTCTGTATGGGCCTGAGGCAATGGGGTGGGGGGTCAATCCTTCACTAGATATGTGAACTGTAGTAATAGACTTATATAAACTAGTATCTAAAGTGGATAAGTAGAATGCTAATTGAGAATTTAAAACTCCTAGGTTTATCTGTAACTTAAACTAATGCTTGAATGGCCAAAAAGATTCAATTAAGGATTTGGAGTTTTAATCTTTGTGCTAAGACTACATTGAACTCGAAGTTACATTTGCTAGTTATTTAAATTTAAAAGTAAAGATAGTGTCATAAATTTGTTACACTATTAGACCCAGTATTAAAGACACTGTATCTATTACTAGTGTGTGCTAACTAGTTGAGTATGCCTTGCTAAATCACCATATCTCTAACATTTTCTACATTTATTAAACAATATAATTAGATGAGATGTCCCCTATGTTCATTTGAAGCCACTTGATCTTCAAAATTTAGAGAAAAAAAAATTGATTATCTTTCTTTCTTGCATGAGAAATTCCCCCCCCCCCAAAAAAAAATACTTTTAGCACCAATCAACTTTTTGAAAATGACCATCAATTTAGGAGGTTTGATTTATAAATAAAATTGGAAATTGAAAAATGTATATAGTACTCAAAAGTTATTTCTGTGCTGAGCCATTCTCTTGTCATCCAACATATTCCAGACTAATGCATTTCAATGAACAGAATAACTTAATGAATAACACTGCCCAAAGCCACATTCTTCCTGTGCATACAAATGAAGGAACCATTCCATCCAATACTCTATTGTCTTTGTGAATGCAAATTAAGGAGTTGGCCTTGTTTGAATTTGGATTCAAGAAATAGTCTGCTGGGCTTTCCTTGGTGTGTTAGGCTCTGCATATTTATGGTGTATTATTTTGAGTAGCTACAGTGTATTCAACATTGGGAATTTGGGAAATGGGTTTGTATTAGGATAAATTGGTGCAGTGCTGCCTAGATGAAAAGGAAAACTGTAGCATCTAGGACCAGGAGTGGGATGTGTGTGCAAAGGACTCAGAGATTTGAATAAACTTTCACTGGAGAATTGATGAGGGGTTGCCACTTCTCAGTGTCCACACAAAATCAAAGGTACTTGAGATCAACATGGAAAAAGCACTTCAAGGTGTCTTACCAAACAAGGAGCGCCTCACAAGTGAAAGTTTTAATCCAGATGTAGGAAGAGAGAAACATTCCTTGCTCCATATATAGAAAATAAGACTTAAAAACCTAAAATGACAGCTGTTACCTACTGCCTTTATTCCTCCAAGCTGGAGTAATACACCTGGTAGTCTAGTAGCTCCCAACCTTTAGGCAATGGTTCTGGGTAGCCAAGATGGGTCTTACAATACAGAAATGTCTCTAGGTCTTCCCAAAACATAGGGGCATGAGGTAAGCTTTAGGACTTCCTTCCCTCTGGTAAGTTACACCTTATCATCTCTATCCCAAATTCTACCATCTTAAAGGAGAGGGTCATTTTGATAGGGTGCACAGGTTAGGTCTCTCGAGTCTTTTAACTTAGCATTTAAATGGATGGAGGTTAAGTGCTTTGGAGTTGCTTCCTGGTTCCAATGTCTGTGCCTGGCACTGTTAATATTTATTAAAAATAATTTATCTGTCTATTCAACTATCTCTCCTGCTTCAAAACTACAGCACATTCAAAGGTACTGTCATTCATTGATAGTTTCTAAGTTAGTTACTGCAGTAACTCAAGTTACCAGGTATACATTTCTAGATGCATTTTCCCAAGGAAGATGAGTAGATCTAGGCATGACAGACAGGACTCAGAAATCAGGTCATAAAAATTATTTGTGTTTTTTTAAAATTAATTCTGCTTCTGCCCAGTTTGAAACAAAGCAGAATACAATACCTCAGTGTAGTGCTAATGTACACCTAACACTTCTCTTAATTATAAACCCCTTTGCAAAAAAAAATGAAGGAACCCAGAGTGTCAAAACCTCTGTAAACAATATCTCACTAGAATTGAGTAATACTCATTTGTTCCATGTTTTTGTAGTAACCTATTTATGGAGTAATACTGGCTTTTTACTTATTATAGAAATATAAAAGTGTGATTTTTCAATGAGCTTATTTAAGCCCTCAAGGTATGTTGACTCACAGCAAACTTTTAAATAAACAGTACATGACAGACAAAATTTTCTAAGATCTGATATGCAAATGTGGGACAGTGGGAGCAACATTGGATTGCATTGGAAGCTAAGAACTCAGTTGCACAATCTGACTCTGTTACTAATTATCAGATTGTCCTGGGGCCAGTTGATGAATCTTTCATGCCCCTATTTCCTCATTATCCAATAAGTATAATGATATTTGCCAAACAACCTTTGCAGTAATGATGTGAAAATTAAAATTAAGCAATTGAAAGTTTTATGTGCCTAAGGTTCATTATTATGTTTTGGAAATAATCATTTTTATTTCTTTTTCATCAGCTGGGGGAAGAAGAAAGGCATAAAGAAAAAGGAAGAGAGAAAGAGAGAGACAGAGAAAAAGGAAGGAAGGAAAGAAGGAAGGAAGGGAGGGAGGGAGAGAGGGAGGGAGGGAGGGAGGAAAGAAGGAAGGAAGGAAGGAAGGAAGGAAGGAAGGAAGGAAGGAAGGAAGGAAGGAAGGAAGGAAAGAAGGAAGGAAGGAAGGGACAAGAAAGGGAACTTTATAGGCATTCCAGAAAATATAATTTGTACTTTCTTCAATGACCATGCCATTCATTGGTTATAATTGTAGTGTATGTAGGTAGGAGTGTGTGTGTGTGTGTGTGTGTGTGTGTGTGTGTGTGTGTGTGTGTGTATGTGTGTGTGGTAGATAAGAAAATGAACTTTGGTTGTGCATTTCTTACACAAAACTCTATTCCTAAAAAATAATAAAAAGGTAGTTGTCTTTTCCACAGAGATTATTCTTTAGTTTTTGCCATTTTCTGTGGGATTAAATGCTTGAATTGTAAGTTACATTGAAAAATGAACACAGTAAGAGGTCATATTAATCTCAAGGCTTAATAAATATATTATGACCTATTATGCATATTTAGAACTATGAAAAATAATGGAGTTCAGTTTGGTTTCAAAATTGTCTCTTGGAATCTTGCTTATTATAATTTTTCATTATATTTAAAACTGAAAAAGATTTTTATTGTCATATACATCTTCAAGGACTTCCTCTTCCAATTTAATGTCTTGTTTATCCTTGAATTTAAAGGTTTCTGTTCTGGTGAAAATGAAATGGTTGCATTAATAGTCCAATATATTTTGAAATTAACAATTAGTTGTTTTATGATGGCTGCATTTTATTTTGGCAATACAGCTAAGTTTCAACATACATAAATTCTTCTGTGATCAGAGAATATTCACCTATACAAATGATGCTAACAATAGTGACTTGGTTTCCCATTCATTATATTAAGCAATTCTTTTTAATACACTGTCATCACTGAATTAGAAATGATAGACATAAAGATCTAATTTGCATGGAAAATTTATGTTTGGTCTAGGTTAGAGCAGCTGATAAAGGCTTGGTCTTGAGCAGAGATTGCTTGACCCACACTCAGTGTTTCTAGCCAACCCTGAGAATTTGCGTTGTTCATAAGCTCCTGATGATATTGGTCCTATACTTGAGAGATCACAGCATATGTGAGACCCTTTAGTGTAATAGAAGGCAAACTGGAGGGCAAGAAAGCCCTGGGCTTTGACAACAGTCATTTGTCTGCTCTAGATATATATTTGTGCTGGTACTAGGGCATGAACTCAGTTCTTTGCACTTGCTTGACTTTCTCATTCAAGGCTGGTCCTTGAGACCTACTCCAACTTCTGGGGAGTTTTGTTGCTGCTTAATTGGAAGAAACAACCTCATGGTCTTTTCTTCCCAGGGTCGTTTCAAACACCAGTCCTCAGATCTCAGCTTCCTGAATAGGTAGATTACAGGAATGAGACACCTGAACTGGGTTCACTCTGGATTTGATAGGATATACTGTGTAAACTTGAAAATTTACACTTTGTGTATTAATTATGGACATATTTATTGGGAATATTGAGTAACAATGCATTGTGAGTGCTTTGAGCACATCACTGAAGCATCAGGATCTATAGTTATGGTCATTAGAATGGTAATAAAACTAGTGATTTGATAATAACAATAGTGGCTACATAATAGAAAAGAATATAGTAATATATCTTTTCATCCATGGCTTTACTTTTTTTTGTCTTTCATTGTCATAGTCATTACTACAATCTGAAAATATTGCATAGAAAAATTCCAGAAATAAGTTTATAACCCTAATTCATAGCAAGCAATGAATAAGCTTTAAATTTCCCTTTCAATAGATGAAATCTCCCATTGTCTTGCTCTGTCCTTCCTTGGCTGTGAGCTACCTCTTGGTCCAGTGCATCCATGTACGATATCCTACCCTCCTGTTTAGTCACTTGATAGCCAGCCCAGTTCTAAAGTCCAGTGTTGCCATATGGCAGTGTTCATTTTCAGTAAGTCTGGTTTTACTTAATATTGTCGTCCAAGTGCAAAAATAGAGATGCTGGCAACTCACAGACCCCAGAGAAGCTGTAGAGGCAAAGATTCACAATGTGAGAAATATATATGTGAAATTTGATTAAATGTGTAGTGCAAATGAGCCTTCTGTCTGTAAAATTATGTAAAATGAAAAGCAAATGCATTCTGGTTTGGTGACTGCTCCTCAGTCTGCAAAAGCACAACTAAGCACAACATGTGCTTAGTTAAGACAGAAAAGGCCTTAAATTATACCACTCTCTGTGGTTTGTGCCATCCATTAGTGCTCTTAGGATGATGGATCACTGGTGGATAAGAGTTGGGGCCACTATATCCATATTTAGCCTTGTTTAGTTGCAATAAAACATTATTTATCCTTTGTAAAGAAAGCTGGACAGAAAGCTTGGCTTTCAGTGATGCCATTATTTCTATGAGGAACAATCTAAACAGGACAAGAGATTTAGTAAAAAGAACTCATAGCCAAGAGCCAGTGCTTCATGCCTGTAATTCTAACTGCTCAGGAGGCTGAGATCTGAAGATGCCAGCCTAGGCAGGAAGCTCACTGAGACTCTTATCTCTAATTAACCACCAGAAAACTGGAAGTGGTGCTATTGCTCAAAGTGGTATAGTGCCTTGAGTGCAAAAGCTCAAGGATAGCTTCCAGGCCCTGAGTTCAAGTCCCACAACTGAAATAAAAACCTCATTCCCAGATGTGGTTGTACATACACCATTATCCCAACACTCAGGAGGCTGAAGCAAATTCTGGACTAGCCTGGTCTATATAAAAGACTGTCTCAAAACAAACAAAAAGCAAAAGTAATGTCTAGTTTAAGGCACTTTCAGGAGTGTTAGAGATTAGAATCTTGATCACAATTTAAGTAGATGTATCTCCATTTGTTTAATATTTCTCAGCATTCAGAATTTACTGAGGGCATTTATCTCTTTCCTTCCCTTAGCAACAAGAGCAAGACCCAACAAATCTCTACATCTCAAACCTCCCCATTTCTATGGATGAGCAGGAACTTGAGAATATGCTGAAACCCTTCGGACATGTCATTTCCACAAGAATCCTTAGAGATGCTAATGGGGTCAGCAGAGGCGTTGGTTTTGCCAGGTAAAATTGCTTCTCTCCAAATCACCTGTGTGTTACCTCTCTTCCCTCCTTCTTCTTGTAAACCCATTCCTTTCTAATACTAGAGCCCAAAGCAATAGAATATGTAAAATAAAATGAAAAAAGGTAGCTTATCTAACTTGTCATCTTCACATTGTATTTGCTAAACTACCTCCATAGATTGTGGGGAAGAGCCTGTAATCATAACAATACCCATGCTTGAGTCCCAGGCCTCTGTGCTTGCAGAGGAAAAAAAAAAAACCCAAAACATTGCCAATTCCAGCTAGGAATATTAATTGCCCAAGAACCTATGTGATGATCTGAACACCCATAGGCTCTGCACTCTGCATTGACTTCGAAAGAACAGAGATGATAATTTCTCAGTGAGAAAAGAGTAATGTTAGGTGGTACTAAAAATCCCAGAAATACAAGGAGAGGTCAAGGAGTTGTTGGTCTGTAAGAGGCTCTAGCTGTGTCTTTTTTGTTACTTGGGGCAGAATGTTGTTATTTGGGGGGAAAAATGTATTTCTTTATTTTGGGGAAAGAAAATTTAAGAGAATGATTATAAAAGAGGATCTTGGGTCTTGGCCAGGAATGAAGTTAAAATGATTTTATCTACATGAAAAACAAATCTAAAGATACCACAGAAAAAAGGAACTGCCCAATGACATGAGAAATTAATAAATTGATGTCTCCCTTCTCTCTTCACACCCGTGTGTCCCCAGCTGACGTAATTTGTATGGATAGAAGAATATTAGGAGTCACTGAAGTCAGGGCACTGCAGTGAGAAGTGTCTGCTCAGGAAATTCCCTGCTATAACTTGGAACCCTGGTCTCAAGCAAATCAAGACCCACTTACAAATGCAACGAACAGAATACCACTATTAAGTGGTCAGTGACTTTCATAAGGTCAAGGACCCTGCCTTGAAGTTAGTTATATTCTCCATAATATTCTGTACATAGTAGACCAGTAGATTTATGCAAATTATATGAGTGATGGTTAGGATAAAAATAAACAAAATTATAAAAAATCTCCTGGCTTTAAGGTGCACATAAGACATTTACTTCCAGGATATTGACAACTGCTGACTTTCAATCAAGGCAGAGAGTGACATCCAGATTTCTGAATGGTCCCCATGCATCCACTGCCAGAATCCTCATGGGGTTCTTAGGAATGACTGCCATGTTTACCCAGACAATAAGCCCATTTCCATCCTATTCTCCAAAACCTTTCTAATGAATTGCTCCTTTATTGGCACCTCTGTTGGCAAGTATATCTGTTTCAAATTCATCAGGAGAGCACATTTTCTTCTGTTTTTAATTAAATTAATTTATTTATTGTCAAAGTAATGTGCAGAGGTTACAGTTTCATACATAAGGCGGTGAGTATATTTTTGTATCACACTGGTAACCTTCTCTCTCATTTTTCTCCCATCCTCCTCCCTCCCCAATTCCCTCCCCACTCCACCTCGAGTCCTACAGTTGGTTTACAGCATATTATCTTTGTAAATGTTGCTGTTGCATTGGTTTGCCTTTTAATCTATTTCTCTCAATTTTGATTTCCCCCTTCCCTTCCCTAGTTCTGATAAATGTACATACACTACGCAGGGTACCAAAATCAGTTACAGTGACATCAGGGGTAAAACCATGGGGAAGAAACAGAAAAGAAAAAGGAATAATTTCACATGGTACATTGAAAATAACAACAATGGAAATCCACTTATTTCCATAACTTGAGAGTTCATTTCACTTAGCATCATCTTATGTGTTCATATGTACATAGCTATTGTGCTACTGTGATTTCAGCTAGGACTATCCTAGATGAATACTGATTATTACCAAATCCTTCCATTTCCTTATTAGTGGGCCAATGTCATTCCTTCGGATAGAAATATTGTGTATATGTACCATATTTTCTTGATCCATTGAGGGGCATCTGGGTTGGCTCTATACTTTGGCCATGGTAAATTGTGCTGCAATAAACATAGTTGTGCTGGTAGCTTTAGTGTGGTCTTGCTTACAAGCAATTTGCCTTTGAGTAAATGCTCAAAAGTGGTGCTACTGGGCCATAGGTGAGCTCTATGTTTAGCCTTTTGAGGAGCCTCCAAACTGCTTTCCAGAGTGGTTGAACAAGTTTATTCTCCCACCATCAGTGTAGTAAGGTTCCCTTTTGGCCACATCCCAAACAGCATCTGTTGTTATTAGTGTTCCTGATAATGGCCATGCTTACTGAGGTGAGGTGGAATCTCATTTATATTTTGATCTGCATTTCTTTTATGGCCAGAAATGTCAAACACTTCTTCATGTGCCTCTTGACCATTCTCTCTTTAAGTCTTCAGCTCATTTATTAAGAAGACAGTTGTTTCTTTGAGGATATGTTTTGGGGGAACTTAATTTTTTGAGTTCTATATATATTTTAGATATGAGGCCCTTCTCTGTTGTATGGCCAGCAAAGATCTTCTCCCAATCTGTGAGCTTCCTATTTATCTTGCTAGCTATATCCTTTGGCATGAAAAAGTTCTGCAGTTTGATGCAATCCTATTTGTCTAAACTTTCTCTGATTTGCTGTGTTTCTGGACCTTTGTTAAGAAAGTTTCAACCTGTGCCAAAGAGCCCACACGTTTCTCTTATTCCTTCTTGCAATGTTTTCAGGGTATCTACTTTTACTTCAAGGTCTTTAATTCATTTGGAATTGATTCTGGTGCAGGGTGATATATAAGGATCTATCCTTAGTTTTCTACAGGTGTTTAGCCAATTTTGCCAGCATCATTTGTTGAAGAAGCTGTCTTTCTTCCATCCTATTGCTTTGGCTCCCTTATTCGAAGATTAAATGGCCATAGGTCTATGGGTTCATTTCTGGTTCTTCAGTTCTCTTCCACTGGTCTTCAGGCCTGTTCTTGTGCCAATACCAAGCTGTTTTTATTGCTATAGCTTTGTAATGGAGTTTGAAGTTTGGTATTGATATTCCTCCAGCACTATTTTTCCTGCTTAGGATTGTTTTTGCTATTCTAGGTATTTTATTATTCCATATGAATTTTTGGATTGCTGCCTCCATTTCATTAAAGAATGGTGTTGGGCTATTGATGGATATTGAATTGAATTTGTAGATAGCCTTTGGAAGTATTGCCACTTTCATGATATTAATCTTTCCAATCCAGGAGGATGGGCGGTTTTTCCATTTTCTTAGTGCTGTTTTAATTTTCTTTTTCAGATTTTTAAAGTTTTCATTCTTTGGTTAAGGTTATTCCTAAATATTTTATATTTTTAGAGGCTGTTGCAAAAGGAGTTGTTTTCCTGATTTCAGCCTTGCTGTTCTCATTGTTTGCATACAGAAAAGCCATTTATTTTTGAGGATTTATTTTATATCCTGATACTTTGCCAAAGTTTTGCATCAGCTCAAGTAGAGTAGAGTAGAATAGGAGTAGAGTCTATGGGATTCTTTAAATACAGGATCGTGTCAACTGTGAAAAGAGAAGAGAGTTTTACTTCATCTTTCCCTATTTGGGTGTCCTTTATATTTGCCACTTGCCTTGTTGTTCTGGCTAGGAATTCTAGTACTATGTTGATGAGGAGTGGAGAAAGTGGACATCCTTGTCTTGTTCGTGATTTTAAAGAAAATGGCTTTAATGTTTCACAATTAAGTATAATGCTAGCTGTAGGTTTGTCATATACCACTTTTATTATATTCAGGAATGTTCCTTGGAATCCTAATTTCTCCAAATCTTTCATCATAATGGGTTTTGGATCTTGTCAAATGCTTTTGCCATGTTTATAGAAATAATCGTGTGATTCTTGCCCTTGCTCCTATTGATATGAATTACGCTAATTGACTTGAATATATTGACTTGCTAATTGACTTTGCATCCCTGGAATGAATCTGGTTTGATCATAGTGTATAATTTTTTGATGACTTGTTGAAGTTGATTGGCCTTCAAAGCAGAACTCACACTCTCAAACTCTCACACTCCCCAAACTCTTCAATGAAATTGAAAGTTCACTATCAAACACTACTGACTCTAAAAACACAAATAGACCCAAATACATTGATTGTTGGAGACTTTAAGACACCATTGTCACCTCTGGACATATCAACACTCTAAACTCAACAAAGAAACCTCAGAACTAAACAATTGCATAGATCAACTAGATTTAACCATCACCAAAATATTCTACCCAGAAACACCAGATTATGCATTCTTCTCAGCAGCACATGGTACATTCTCCAAAATAAGTCACATTTTAGGGCACAAAGTATATATCTACAAATTCAGAAATACTGAAATAATTCCCTGCATTCTCTCAGACTACAATGGAATAAAATTAGAGCTCAACACGAAAATCCTGCAACTCATGGAGAATGAACAACATATTGTTGAAGCTCCGATGGGTCATTGAAGAAATTAAAACAGAAATTTAAATGTTTATGGTATTTAACCAAAACAAGCACACAAAATACCAGCTCCTTTGGGACACAGCAAAGGCAGTACTCAGAAGAAAATTTCTATGTCTGAGTGCCTACAATAACAAGTTTTAGAGATCTCAATCCAACGGTGTACCTGAAGCTCCTTGAAAAAGAGCAAAAAGCCAAACCCCAAGTCAATAGATGGAAGCAAATAATTAAAATTAAATCAGAATTAAATGAATTAGAGTAAATAACAAAACAAAACAAAGTATCAGCAAAACAGAGTTGGTTTTTCGAAAGAACAAAATCGACAGACCCTTAGAAAATCTTACCAAAAAAGAAGCAAACACGTTTTTTAAGTTCTGATTTTTTTGTGGCATTTTGTTTGTTTGTTTGCTTTTTCATTTTGTACAGTTGATTATTTTACTAGAGTTGCCTTAAAATGTGTAGATTAGGTGGCCTAAATAACAAAAAAATTAATTTTGGGGGCAATAAGCTGGAAGTCAGAGATGAAGGTATAATTATAGTTATTTTTTGTGATGCTTTCTGTTCGTAGGTCCTATCTTCCCTTTGAGTCTACATGTGGCCTTCTGTACAGTTTATATCCTGATCCATTCCTCTAATGGACACATGTGTAAGGGGCTTATTCTAACTTAATTACCTCTTTAAAGATTCTATCTCCAAGTTAATCCTGCCCTTAGGTACCAGGAGTTAAGACTACAACAAATGAGCTTGTTGCAATTCAGATTGGAAGACAATGTTTGTGATATTTGCTTCTCTCACATTGATCCTTGATATATGTTTAGGATTTAGTTAAATGGAATCATAACTTTTAAAAATAATACAGAGCCAAGTAATACACACTGCAAGATAATTCTCTGATTATGTGTAATATTATCATGAAAGAGAAACATGTACAACCATTTTTAAGAACTAAGGAAAATTAATATTTATCTATTTATTATCGTTTATTGGTTTGTGTATTTATTGGCTAATACCATGCTTTGTACTCATGGCTTTGAACTTTTTCAGCTTGCTTGCTAAACTGGTGTTTTACCATGTGAGCAAGACTCCAGCCTGGCATTTTGCTAATTACATCGTGGAGGTGAATTCTCATGGCCTTTTTGCTTCAGACAGCTTCAGATAGCAGTATTCTGGATCTCAGCTTCCTGAGTAGGCATAGTGGGATTACAGGCATCAGACACCAGTGGCTGACAGAAAAGGTAGCACTTTTTATTTTATTGTTTTTGTGTGGTAAATATACGAAGGGGTTACAGGTACATGAATCAGGTACAACCAGTACAATTCTTTTTGAACCATTTTCCCCCTTCTGTTACTCTCACCTAATCTTTCCATCCCATCCACACCCATAAGACATCCAGTTCATTTCTGCATACTGTTGGGTGAGTGTCACTCTTGTATTTGTTCATTCTTGTTCCACCTTTTGGGTGTCATTCTTTATCCTCCCAAATACAAAGAAGGTAATATGCAGTACAAAAGAAAAAAAAACAGCAACAATGCCAACTAAAGAGTATCTCTTGTTGCCTTTTTCTGTAGTTCATTTCATAGAATATTATTTTATATGATCACCTGTCCATAGCTATTGAGCCTTTGCCCACTACATCTATGTTTAGCCTCCTTTGGACTCTGTATATTAATGACTAGGGTCCTATATAATTTATCATGTCCCAGTTTTATTTATTTGTTTTGGTAATCAAATGTGTTTACTTGTATATTTATAGGCACCTTTTAGTTACCAAAAAATGAGATATGCAGCCTATGTTTTTGTTGTAGCTTACTTTCCTTAATATAATACTTTGCAAATCTTTCCATTTCCTTACAAATGCTACAATATCATTCTTTATGATGGATGAGTAGAATTCCATTCTATCAGATCTATCTATTGATCGATCAATCGATCTGTCATCTATCTATCTATCTATCTATCTATCTATCTATCTATCTATCTCTCACATATTCTTTACCCATTTTTCCACTGAGGGGCATTTAGGTTGATTCCATATCTTCGCTATGGTAAATAATGCTGCAGTAAACATGGTTGTGCTGGTGGCTTTCATCTGTCCTGGTTTGTGATCCATTAGATAAATGCCTAGGAGTACAATTTCTGGGTCATAGGGAAGCTCTATGTTTATTCTTTTAAGGAATCACCATCCTTCTTTCCAAGTTTACATTCCCCCCACCAATGTGATAGGGTTCCCTTTGGCCACATCCCTACCAGCATTTGTTACTGTTAGTTTCCCTAATAATGGCCATTCTAACTGGAGTGAGGTGAAATCTCAATATTGTTTTTATTTGCATTTCTTTTATGGCCAGAGATGTTGAGCACTTCTTCATATTTCTATTAGCCATTCTTTTTTAATCTTCTGAGAAATCTCTCTTTAAGTCTTTAACCATTTATTGATTGGGTTGTTATATTTTTGAGGGGTTTTTGGGTGAGGGTAGGTTAATATTTTGAGCTCTAAGTAGATTTTGGATATGAAGCCCTTATCTGATTTATATCTAGTGAAATCCAGGCCATTTCTCTATATAATAAAGGTTGTACATGACAAACCTACAGCCGGCATTATACTTAATGGGACAAGTTAAAACCATTCTCCCTAAAATCAGTAACAAGACAAGGATGCCCACCCTCTACTTCTCTTAAACATAGTGCTGGAAATCCTAGCAAGAGCAATAAGGCAAGAGAAACACCTAAATGGGATCAAAATAGGGGAAGAAGAAGTAAAGCTATCCCTCCACCAACATGATCCTGTATTAATGAGCCCTATAGATTCCACACTCAAGCTACTTGAGTTGATTTGAAACTTTGGCAAAGTAGCAGTTATGAAATCAACCCACAAAAATCAGTAGCCTTCTTGTATGCCAACACTGAGAAGCATGATGCTGGAATCAGTAAGCAATTCCATTTGTGAAAGCCTAAACAATACTTAGGAATTCACTTAACCAAAGATATGAAGGATCTCAACCGTGAAAACTTT
Organism: Perognathus longimembris pacificus; assembly: GCF_023159225.1. NCBI lineage: Eukaryota > Metazoa > Chordata > Mammalia > Rodentia > Heteromyidae > Perognathus > Perognathus longimembris. Next base: position 41,004,661 of record NC_063166.1, read on the forward strand.
AAAACTCTGAAAAAAGAAATTGAAGCAGACCTAAGGAAATGGTAAAACATCCCATTCTCCTGGCTGGGAAGAATTAACATAGCAAAGATGGTAATTCTGCCCAGAGCAATATACACATTCAAAGCACTACCCATCAAAATCCCAACAACTTTCTTCAAACAAGCAGAGAAATCAATCCAAAAATGTATATGGAATAATGAAAGACCCAGAACAGCAAAAACAATCCTTAGCAGGAAGAACAGTGCTGGAGGAATATCTAGACCAAACTTCAAGCTTTATTACAAAGTCATAAAAATAAAAACAGCTTGGTACTGACACAAGAATAGGCCTGAGGACCAATGGATCTGCATAGAAGACCCAGAAATAAGCTCACAAACATAAAGCCACCTAATATTTCATAAGGGACCCTAAAACACAGGTTGGAAAACAGACAGCCTCTTCAACAAAAAGTGATGGCAAAATTGCACGAAGCCAAACTTCCTAAAACAAATACAGAATCACAGCAAAATGAAGAAAGGCTGTTTGCATGGGACTATATCAAATGGAAAAGTCTCTGCCTAGCAAAGGATATAGATAGCAAGATAAATAGAAAATTCACAGAATGGAAGAAATGTAGCATTTAAAACTGGTATTTTGGGCTGGGGATATAGCCTAGTGGCAAGAGTGCTTGCCTCGGATACACGAGGCCCTAGGTTCGATTCCCCAGCACCACATATACAGAAAAACGGCCAGAAGCGGCGCTGTGGCTCAAGTGGCAGAGTGCTAGCCTTGAGCGGGAAGAAGCCAGGGACAGTGCTCAGGCCCTGAGTCCAAGGCCCAGGACTGGCCAAAAAAAAAAAATGGTATTTTAGTCCTACTTTGGATGTAGCCTCTTCCTACTCCCAATAAATTTTACATATAGAAGTAATAATGAATCTTTAAACTTTCAAGTCTGATCATGTCAGCATCTGCTTACCAGCCCTCTGATGTGGCCTGAGTTTTGTCCATTGCTGGCCTCTGAAGCATCAATGCCAGCATCATTCTCCTTCCTGTCCTTGGACTTCCTGCATCGTGACCAGAGCACATATTGCCCTTGTCTGGCTTTCTCTCTCTGACCATTTCCCTGCCTTCTGCCCACTCAGCATTTGATGTTGACTAGAGCATATCTCTTCAAAGAGTCCTTCCCTGACCTCTATCCAGCTCTTTTGCACATATCTTCCTACACACAATATAAACATTTTATCTTTTTCCAATAAAATCGAGCAAAATTGCATTGAATTTGTTATTTACTTTCTATCTTCCTTCACTGTATTGCATGTCTGTTTGTTTTCTTAACTGTTTGTTTTCTCAACTCTCACCTTTCTCTGTTGGAAGGATGGAGGAATAGGTAGCTGGTGGTAGATTTTATAATTTGAGCATGCATTTATTAGTCACATTCCTCTACTAAAACTTAGGTCTCTATGCCCTAAATCATGTATTTCCTAGTTTCAGAGAGTGGTAAGTGTATTGGAAAAGAAAACATATGATTTTTTTTAATGACTAAGTAATGAAAAGAGAATGTGAGTCTTCTTTTTTGTGAGAAGGCAGAGAACTGGCTTGGAAAGAATTTAACTCTCTGTGAATCTTTCCTTTTAAATGCTAAGGAGCAGGATATCACATGATTAAACTCATTTGATGGGATAAAGAAAACAATTTTAGCTCTATCATATGTATATAGATCTATCCACATTCCTCCTTTATTATACTTAACATTTATTCCAAATTTTCTCAAATAATTGTACCAATTTAACTAACAAGATCACTCACAATGTCAACTGTGCCCAAGGCTGTTTCTCCTGTTTATTGTATGGGTGTATGGGTGGTGGGGGGAGGTCCTGAGTTCAGGACTCAGGACCTAGTTCAGGACTCAGGACCTGGGCCCTATTCATGAACTTCTTTTGCTCATGACCTAAGACTTGAGCCATAAGTCCACTTCCAGCTTTGTGGTGATTAGTTATAGATAAGACTTTCTCAAACTTTCCTGGTTGATGACTTTGAATCATAATCCTCATTTCCCATCTTCCTGAGTTGCTAGGATTACAGGAGTGAGCTACCAGAACCTGGCTGGTTCCTCCTGTCTGTCTCATGTATACTTCCCCTTCAGAGTTACTCAATAGAGAAGTTGATGTGAGTCCAGATGGTCTTGATTATCCCAGAGATAATCAAATAATCAAATGGGGGAAGCTCCTACAATGCATGGAGATGTTGTGGAACCTTGCTTCTTTAAGTTCCAGATTTGCAACATCAACATCACCTGAGAACATTTTGAAATACAAATTTGCTACCACTGATCTATTAATCAGAAGGCACAGTCAGAGAGAAAACAATGTGTGGATTTTATTCACCAATATTTGAGATGCCTCTATAGCTCTCTCTGTTCCTCGAGGAATTAAGATTGGTTCTCCATGTGTGTAGAAACTTAGACTTCTGGGCCCAGGTTCAATCTGCTTTGGTAGGTCTGTGATAGAACTCAGTCACTGCCTCTACCAAGCTCGGTTCCTGGCTAGTACTGCTGATGTGCAAACACAGAGATTGCTGCTGCTCCATTGTCTTCTATTTTTTTTTCAGATGTAGCCAGTTCCTGTTGATGCTTCTATCACACTTCATATCAGGCTTTTGGAAGAGACCACTAATCCATCTCCCCTCCTGCTTTCAGGGTGGAGACCATGGCTTATTCTTCATCTCTCTTTCAGCACCTACAATTCTGTCTCACCCAGAGCAGATCTGCAGTGCACATTTGATGACTACAGAAATCCCTCTGTTTTTATGTTTTAAAAATATTTTTGTTTCCATTATAGCCACATGCAGAGAGATAGTATTTATGGTAATGATAATCCAATGCCAAGGCAGAGAGTGCTGGATGGGAATACTAGAGTGAAATACAGTAGTATCAGCTAATTCAATTCATAAACTCTTTCTTCCTCTAACCATTCACAGTACTACCACTGTGATGAAAGGAATGTGCTATTCCAATTGGAAAAAAAATGTAGTCTATAACTGTATTTAGTAAATTGCACATTCTCAAAAATTGATGACAATCTCAATTTATAAAAGCATAATGAGACAGTGGTTCCTAACCATAATCCCAGATACTCAGGAGACCTCTATCTGAAGATCATGATTTGAAGCCAGCCCGAGAGAATGTTCAGGAGATGCTTACCTCTAATTAGCAAAAAGCCAGAAGTGGAACTGTGGCTCAAGGTATAGAGTGCCAGCCTTGAGCAGAAAAGCCAACTAGAGTATGAGACCCTGAATTCATGACAATACTGCCACCTACCCCCCACGCCCCACCAAGAACTATTCTTTTAGAGGCTTACTTTTGAATATTACTATTGGCTATTTTAACCACCCAATGGTTCTTAATGTGCAAGAGATGTTAAAATGTTTTTGACTAGAAAGACATTCCCCCATTATTTTTTAACTTCCAAGCTACACATTAATCTTCTTTGATAACCCTCTCTTCAAAGTAAAGAAGTACCTTTATTTTATATTTAAAACACCAGAATATCAAAGCATTCATTTGGATGCCAGTAGGGTACACAGACAGCACAATTAAAGAGTTTCCTGAGTTCCAGAATCTCTATACTGTCTGAAATTACAGAATTTTGCATTACATTTTTATGTTTTCTTTTATCTTTTTCACTCTCTAGTACCTTAAAACAACTTGGTAAGTTCCACCACCCTCCAGGCAGCATTTTTACAGCCAAGTTATAAACCTCTAAAAACAGAAGTTTATGGTGGGAATGCTAACAGTTGGACTCAGTCCTGCTGAACTAGGGGTGTGGGCAGACTACATTGCCTAAGAGTGGGAGTATCAAGACATAAATCAGCACATCTAGAGAGACATGGTGATGTATTCATGCTATCCATTCCCTATTTCCAGAATTGTGAGACCATTTGTCCAGGAAAGAAAATCACATGGCAAAGGTGTTAGAAGAGGCTGGTGAAGAGTGACCCACAGTGGTGACGGCATGGGGTGGGGAGGGGGCATCCACAGTTCGCTAGCATCTGGGAACACAGATCCTCTTTAAGAGACACGTTTACTGTACCCTGGGGAGCTAAAAAGCAGGAGAGACTACTGAACACAGAGACCTTTGTGGTGTGTGGCATTTTTGCTTCTCTTTAGTAGTCTTAATTTGATTCTCATGCAGCTTTGTCTGAGTGACTGTGAACACATGGACAACGTGTCCTGGTGCCTCCTTCCACCATGAATGAGCATGTTCTCCAAATAAACCATTCTGTTTTGTCTTCCTTTATACTAATTTAAGAAAATAAGGCTGCAATAGGCAAATACTAGCCTGATTATTAAAGACAGTATCCATAAAGGTTTAAATTTAGTTTTAAATGTTCTACTAATAATTCTGGACATCATTAGCATTTTATTAATTTGGTATTACGACCTGATACTGCTTGTGCTTTGTCTCCTCTCACTTCATGAAAGCGTAAGAGAAATGGTTCAGAAAAGAACACCATAGAACAAAATATAAAAAGATTTTAAAATATTATCAAGGAAACAGCAATTGTTTGCCTTTTAGACAAATATATGACACTTTAAAATGACCAACAAATCAGGTGTTGATGGCTCATGTCTGTACTCCTAGCTGTTCAGGAGGCTGCAATCTGAAAATTGTGGTTCAACACTAGTCAGCTCAATAAAGGCCTTGAAATTCTTTGTTTGTTTGTTTGTTTTTGTTTGTTTGTTTTTGTTTTTGCCAGTCCTGGGCCTTGGACTCAGGGCCTGAGCACTGTCCCTGGCTTCTTCTTGCTCAAGGCTAGCACTCTGCCATTTGAGCCGCAGCGCCACTTCTGGCCATTTTCTGTATATGTGGTGCTGGGGAATCGAACCGAGGGCTTCATGTATACAAGGCAAGCTCTCTTGCCACTAGGCCATATCCCCAGCCCCAGGCCTTGAAATTCTTATCTCCAATTAACCAGATAAAGTAGTGGAGTTCCAACCTTGAACAAAAAAGCTAGGAACTACCCCAACCCCTGAATTCAAGCTCTAATATTGGTATAAAAATAATCAAAGCTAGCAAATTATTTTATTTTTCTGAATTTCGAAATGTTACATAAGAGGTTACAATGTAACATGTCCATCTAATTGTCCAGTGCTTCTTGATCAGTCACCCTGTATTTTTAACTGTTTGAAATTCCTGTGTTAAAAGTTCTTTCCTGGGGCTAGGATTGTAGCTTTAGCTTAGCAGTAGAGTGCTTGCCTAGCATGCACAAAGCCCTGGGTTCGATTCCGCAGCACCACATGAGCAGAAAAAGCTGGAAGTGGGTTGTGGCTCAAGTGGCAGAGTGCTAGCCTTGAGTAAAAAGAAGCCAGAGACAGTGTTCAGGTCCTGAGTCCAAGCCCCAGGAATGGCGGAAACAAACAAACAAGAAACAGTTCTTCCCTTTACTTTGCCAGTTCTTTTACCATTACTCTCTAAAATCTATGGAACCAAGAAATCAAATGTGAGTAGAAGAAATCTCACAGGGGTAGATTCAGCTATATTTGCCCAGAAACAGGTTACTGTTGTGTGTGTGGAGACTGAAAAAGAATGTGGCTTTCTTTCATTTCCTTTGATAATTTTAATTCCTCTTTTATTGTCAACAAATGTGGTTCACTGACCAGGACTCTCCTGGTGCCCTATTCATCTTTATAATCTTTGTTTCTGTTTTGTGTGTTTCTCCTTATCATTTCTGTTGGTAATTTCTTCTTCTTTCTTTTCTTTCCCCTTTACCTGTTTGTCTAGTTTCACCATTACAAAGTCATGACCACAACTAGAAGACTCAGAATGTTGTCTTATTTTGTATATATGCGAAGCACTGGGATTTAAAACCAAATAACCAATGAACCAATTAACTAATTGTTAAACCAATTAACAAATATGTTATATTGAACCAAATGATTTGGTATCTGAAATGTTCAGGATTTACATTTTGCTGTATATAAACCATTAGAAATGCCTGGAGAAGGGGATACCACAATATTTGTTTTTTATTCATATAAAATAGACTACTATAAATATCTACATTCAAAAATTGGTGTGATGGTAAGACATCAGTTTTTGTGTGTGTCCCAATATTGGATCTTGAAATTAGGGCCAGGGTGTTGTTCCTTACCATTTTTTCTCAAGCCTGGTGCTCTAACACTTGAGCCATACCTCTATTTACAGCTTTTCACTTTTTAATTGCAGGTGAATCCAGTTCAAAGTCAGTCCTTAGGCTGGCTTTGAATTTCGGTCTTTAGATCTCAGCCACTTGAGTAGCTAGGATTGCATGAATGAACCTCCAGCACCCTGCTGAGAGAAACTTCTAAGGAATTATTTACTTATATGAAAGTGAATTTGTTGAACTGAATAATTCTGAAAAATTTGGCCACTCAACATACACAAGGCCTGTATGATTTCTTTGTTCCAGGTGACATTGTTCAAAAAAAGATATGTACTTGGATTTCTTTGTCCCATACCTGCTGTAAGCCTAAAGCATGACAAAGTCATTTGTAGATTCCAGAGGTTATGGTGAGTTCAGGTAAACATCTGCTACTTTACTGGCTAGTAGAGATTAAAGACTTAGAAAGACAGTCCATTACCTTTTATTCAGTATTTGTTCTATACTTTCAGATTTTAGTGAATTGGATTAATCTGTTTATTTTCCATGTATCTATGCTCATGACCATAGCTCTTCAGGTCAGAAATAATGTAGCCTGTATCTTAGTTCTGTACCTCTTATTCAGATTTTTGGTCCAGTTACTAAAATGCACAAAATCGTTTCCTGTGATATAAAGTGTATTTTCTCATTTAATTCTCTAATATAAATCTTACTAAATGGCATTACTGTTCTAGATGAAATAACATAGAGGCATATACAAAAAAAAAGCATCTGTTCCCATGAGCTGAGATTGTATTGAGCTATAGAGATGAAAAGAAACATTGAGCAAAAATATATGATAGTCAAATACCAAGTAATATCAAATACTTAGTGTTACAAAACCAAAAGAAAATGTAGGTGTATTATAGACTCTATGGAACCTTGGCTTGAGGACAAGAGAGGCATCCAAATATGGGGTATTCAAATTGAGATGCAAAGGGCCAAAGGGAATTCTCCATGGGGATCTCTCAGGTGTGGAGGGAAGACAGTAATCTTAGGAAGAGGAAGACGAGGTAAAAACAAAAAACAAAAAACAAAAAACCTCAATCGGGTCAAATTTTGCATGTGTGAAAGATAGAAAACTAACTTTTGGATCATAGAGGAAGAGAATGAGGTATTTTAGATAATATACCAAAGACTAAAATATGAGGTACAACTCAGTTTCATTAAAAGTCTCCTGAAAGTCTGAAAGTAAGTATTTTAAAATAATTGACTCAACACATTCCAGGGATATTTGATGTCAGGGCACTTCTATGTTAATACTGTTAGATCAACAGTAGCTAATTTTCTCTGCATTTCCATTTTTATGTGTAATTTTATATTATTTCTTTAACAAAAACTCTTTTTCAGAAACATAGATTTGTGGCTAAACATTTGTGGCTAAATATATGATTATAGTATTGGGCCTCTCCTTGTCAATGATGACAGTCAGGTAATCTAAGTGAGAGGATTAGTTTTCAGATTGTGTAAAAGAAAAAAAAAAAGCAAAGGACAATGACAAAGGACTTACCTAATTCCTCAAAAAGCACAGCCTCTGTGATTGCTGTCTGTGTGTGTGTGTGTGTATACGCGCTAGTACAGTGGCTTGAACTCAGAGCCTGGGTATTATCCCTTAACTTTTTCACTCAAGGCTAGTGTCTTACTACTTGAGTCATAGCTCCACTTTAGGCTTTTCTGTTAATTGGAGAGAAGAGTCTTAACAGATTTTCCCAACTGGGCTGACTTTGAACTGTGATCCACAGATCTCAGCCTCCTGGATAGGTAGCATTTCCAGCATGGGCCAATAGCACCTAGTTTGCAATTACTTTTTATTCATCTTTCATTAATAATGAACCCATCTGGACACTGGAGGAAGTTCACCTGGAGATGCCCCTTCCAGGTGATTTAGCTCAAGGTTAGAAGGAGGAGGATCTACACAAGTTTGGGCAGAGTTGAGATGGCAGGGCAAAGACTTCCTCATTTTTTAAGAAAAATCAGAAAGTCGTATTTCATGTGAAGGTTCCCAAGTTTTCAACACTGACAGGAATTTTAAGTTTTCCAGAAAGGCTTTGCTATTTAAAAGCAAACAAACAAACACAACAAAACCACACTATTGTTCTTATTTGGCTTCCAGTTTGAGATATCTGACCTGTGTATATTCTCCTGTATATATCCAGTATAGCGATTTTCAGATTTGGCAGCACACTGGATTCACTTGGCTAGGTTTGAAATTTTTATGCCTAGGCCTCAAGCCAAAATAATTAAGAATCCCCTGAGGTAGGCCCAGACATTGGAATTGATAAAAAATAACTCTCTACTAGTATCAGTGTCTCCGTGCCACCCCACCCCTCCCCCTCTCCCCACCCCTCCCCCCACCCCACCCTCCCTCTCCCCCACCCCTCCCCCACCCCATCTTCCCTCTCCCCCACCCCTCCCCCTCCCCCAGCCTTCCCCCCCTTGACACCACCCCTCCCCCACCACCCTTTGGTACCAACATTGTGACTTAAATTCAGGGGGCCTGGTGCCTCTTAGGTTTTATGCTCAAGGCTAGGGATTTGCCACTTGAGCTACATTCTCCACTCTGAACATTTTGGACAGTTAATTAGAGCTAAGTGTCTCACAGACTTTCCTGTCCCAGCTGGCTTTGAAACAGAATCCTCACATCTCAGCATCCTGAGTAGCTAGAATTATAGGTGTGAGCACACTAGCACCTGGATATACAGTGATATAAATAGATCGGTGGATGGATAGATAGATAGATAGATAGATAGATAGATAGATAGATAGATTAATAGATAGATCTTTGCAATCAGGTTACATTTACAAAAGAAAATACACATTTCTTATATACCACACATCTAGGTTTAAGTCTGTAATCCTAGCTACTTGGGAAGCTGAGATCTGAAGATCAAATTTTAAAATCAGCCTAGGCTGAAAAAAATCAGCCAGATTCTTATCACCAATTAACCAGAAAAAGACAGAAGTGAGGTTATGGCTCAAATGGTAAAGCATTAACCTTGAGTGAAAAAAAACAAAAACAAGTGAGAGAGTAAGGCCCTGGAGTTCAGTCCCAGTACAGGCAAAAAACAAAAAGAAAGAAAGAAAAAGGAAAGAAGGAAGGATGGACAAAAGGAAGGAAGGGAAGGAAGAAAGAGAAAGAGGGAGGGAGAGAGAGAGGGAGGGTGATGTCAGGTGACTGGTTGGCCTGGAGCTGGAGTGATCCGAGGGCCCAGGGAGTGCAGGTGTACCTGGAAGTAGAGGTGTATCTGCAGTGATTCAGGGCACAACTGAAAGAAAGGATGGCACAAGGCTGCCTTTTTCAGACTCGCTCATTGAAGTGTGTTCCAGACTTCAGATGGCTGGAGCTGGCATTTCAGAGTTACTGTGATACTGGAGAAAAAAATGGGCACCTGCTTCCTAAAATGTCTATGCAAGCGAGGCATTTTTCCTCTGCTCCCAGTTCTCTGGGCTCCCCTTCATTGTTTCCACAGCTGAAGTCTGAAGAGCACAGCCTATCCCTCCTTGGCAGCACCTCTATACTACCATCTTCGCCAGGATGGCTTTGCCTTGTTAAGATGCGCTCCATGAATTAAAATGAAATTGTCACTGCTTGGTACTACAGCCTAATATGGTTTGACATTATGTGCCAGCAGCTACAGAAAACACACTTTTATCACATTTATTCTTTCAGAGAAGAGTCTCTAAAGACTCACAGCAGACATTCACTTAGTTAAATCTGAATGAAGCCAAAGTGAACAGTCTATGTTACTCTTCATGTTCAAAAGAACAGCCCCCATCTGTCCTGATATGGTCATAAAATGGTGTTAAGAAAAGATGATCGTGTTTAGAAACCAAAACCTGAAGTGTTCAAACCAGAACAAAAAATATTGCAGATATTGAACATTTTCTTTTCTTTTCTTTTAACTTTTCCTTTCTTTCCCTGGTACTGGGGCTTGAATTTAGGAGTTGAACACTATTCTTTACCTTTTTTACTCAAGACTGACTCTACCACTTGAGCCATAGCTACACTTTAGTGGTTAACTGAAGGTAAAAGTCTCAAAAACTTTCCTTCTTCAGGGCTGACTCCAAATCCTGACCCTCGGATCTCAGCCTCAGCCTTCTGATTAGCTAGGATTAGAGGTATGAGCCACTGGTGCCCAGCTTATTTTATTTATTTAATTTTTTAGCTTGTTCTTTGTTGCCTAAAACATATAATGTAGGATCAGCAAGCACACACAGTCACTAATCGCAACCTAGTGTTGATCTACACTTAGAATTCCATGTCACTTTAAAACAAAGAGAAAAAAAATGATTTGTGTAACTTTGCAAGCATACTTTAGAGTCTTAACTGCCTTTTATCTAGATGAACACCCAGAGAGAGACTGAAGAGTGAGGGACTCCAGGGCATTTGAATTTGATTCTATAGCTCTCCTGAAACAAAAATTCCATAGAACAATATCTGTAGTTATGAAGAATTTATATTTCTTCTCCCATTCGTGTCTCTGCGAGGAAGAAGGGTTATTTTCCCAAAGAGATGGTAGAGAGTAGATACTGGTGGGAAGATAAGAATATAATTCAAATTCTTTCATTCCTGGAAACAGAAATTTCCCCTTTTAAAAGAATTTAAGCAAGCCAGGTGCTTGTGACCTGCGCCTGTAATCCTAGAAATTTGGAAGGCTTAGATCTGAGGATCATAGTTCGATGCCAGTCTGGGTAGGAAAGTCTGTGAGACTCTTAATCCCAATTAACCACCAAAAAACCAGAAGTAGCACTGTGGCTCAAGTGGTAGAGTGCTAGCCTTGAGCAAAAAAGGCTCAGCATCTAGGCCCTGAGTTCAAGTCACATGAGTACCACCACCACTACCATCACCCACCCCCACCAATCATAACAACAAATTAGGCAAAATTGAAGAATTACATTGAAAGGTTCCATTGATGAAATATACCTGAAAAAGTGGGAAAACTGAATTGTAGTAAATATTTACAACGAAGAAGGATCATTCCTGCCTCTCTTATCAAAATAGCTTCTGATTTTGAAGGACCCTATGATTATATTGAACAAAATTCCATATTTGTTTTGGTTTTTAGTACTTTTGTCTGCATGTGTTTCTGTTGTGAGACTTAAATGCCTGACCTCAGGTTCTCACTTAGCCTTTTTGTTCAAGGCTGGAACTCTATTATTTGAGACACAGCTCCACTTTTGGTTTTTCTGGTTAATTGGAGGTAAGGGATTTATAACTTTCCTGCCTGAGCTGAATGACTGTCAAGCCATGATCCTGAGATCTCAATCTCCTGTGTAGCTAGGAATGTAACTGTGAGCCATCAGCACCTGGCTTAATTTGTAGTTCTTAATATTGAATACTATGAGGCTGAAAGAATTTTTACATCTATCAAATTAATTCATTCTTAAGATTTCTTCCAAAATAACTCTTATGTGGGCCTTTTGTATCATCTGATAAAATGAATACTGATCTGATAACATCAACCGAATTCCCAACCAAATTCTTTTCATTGTCAGATAAGTTACATAAATGAGGGGGCTGAGGGAAAGATGGCAATGCAAGATTCATTTAAAAAAATAAATGTTAAATTTCAAGATAGTTACAGCTTAGCTTTCAACATAGTTCTCAAGTCCATGAAGTTGATCTAGTTGCTGATAGAAGTTTTTCATGTAAAACAATACTGAAGGATTTTATCCTGCACTTCATAGGAATGTACATTTAAAACTAAACTTTAATGTGTCAGAAAATAATTACAGTAATTTGGTGGTATTGATGAGGTGTTGCAGAAACCCTGTCTGCATCACATGGTCTACCTCTGTGTCTCCCAGGTGAGCATTACGCATCGCCTGGTCTACCTATGTTTCTCCTGGATGAGCATTGCACACATCTATGTGGACTCCTCTCCTCATCCGATGTTCAGAAGGCTTAAGTCCAGCCCTCCTTTGTCCTAATTACTTCTCCAACACCGGCTCTGCTTTTGAGGCTGCCTCTCTAAGGGCCTCACTTCTAGGCCTCTCACATTGGAATTCATATTGCCATAATAAATATATATGACCTACTTAGAGTTTATTAGTTTTCCCATATTTTGCCTTATTTTATTTTTTCCTTACTTTGTTTCCTTTTTCCTTAATTTTTCTTGTTTTATTTTTCCTTATTTTATTTCTACTACATGTAATATGTTCACGTGATATGGTCCTGAAAACACACTTAAAATTTAGATACTGAAAAGATGACAGCTTATATCAAAGCACTCTATTCTAAGAAAGCACATATTAACAACATAAAAGAAAAACCTAAACTTATACTTTGCCTTTTGGATGCATTTTAGACATTTTATAAATACTCTTTCATAAGTATGTGTGCTGAATCTGAACTTTTCTTTTGCTTCTAGTATACTCTTTGAATAATTCAGTTTTCTTTAACCAGAATCAACTCTAACTTTTTATCTTTCCCCGGAATTTTTATAAAATAATAGAGGCCAGTTATAATGCATCACTTATAAATTATTATAAATTAAATTATTGTGCTTGAGATATGGCAATACTGCCAACATTTTTTTCTCAAAATGTTCATCCTTTAGGCAGTATAGGGGAAGTGAAATTTTACACAAGAACCCTAGTCTAGAAATACCAACTATATATATATATATATATATATATATATATACGTATATACATATACGTATATATATATATATATATTTTTTTTTTTTTTTTTTTTTTGCCAGTCCTGGGGCTTGGACTCAGGGCCTGAGCACTGTCCCTGGCTTCTTTTGCTCAAGGCTAGCACTCTGCCACTTGAGCCACAGCGCCACTTCTGGCTATTTTCTGTATATGTGGTTCTGGGGAATTGAACCCAGGGCTTCATGTATAGGAGGCAAGCACTCTTGTCCCTAGGCCATATCCCCAGCCCCAACTAATATTTCTAAAATATTAAAAAAAAGACTGCCCAAAATTCAAAATTAAGAACATACAGAATCTCAAATAACTCTTTTTAAGTATCTTTCACACACTAACTTTTCAAAAATAATGTCAAGGTGTTGATCAGTGAACTGTGTTATTTACTTTTCTGGGCAACTTATTGTTCAAATAAAATGGTTTTGTAGAGACCTCTCAGTTGTTATTGTACAGCCTTTAATATTGTGGGAGCATCTGTTTAAATTCCTGCTTTACCACTTACTGAAAAGATAACTTGTCCCCTCCACCATCACTGGCACTCATTGATAGGACCTAGGCCATAATATTCCAGGACATCCGCTGCGTGAGGTCTCAGCACACTTCCATCCTCACAGGCACCTGCACAGAGAGACTGTGCACAGGGAGCTGCTCTCAACAGCGATGACTGTGCTACTTCCCTGGCAGTCTCATCATTGTCATCATGTCACCAGTTGGCAGTTCACATTATTTTGTCGAGATTTTTCCATTGCTGTTTCTTTTATCTTTTATTATTTTTTTAAAAAAACAATATAAACAACTTGACATGAGTATATGATATCTTGTTTGCCTTCTTTTCCCAGAATGGAGTCCACTGAAAAATGTGAAGTGATAATTCAACATTTTAATGGAAAATACCTGAAAACACCACCAGGCATCCCAGGTAAGAAATGTCATTAAGAAATCACTCAAACTAGTGCTAGACATATTGCTGTTATTAAAAGGACATGGTAAAGCCTTTCTTGGTGTTTGGAAAAAGTACATTTTTTTATAGATGTGCATTTAAAAATACCAAAAAGTAACTCATCTTCCTCAAAAGTGTATTGGTGATTTTTTTTCTGGTTTTCTTTGAATCTCTGCTGCATAATTCTACAAAATGGCTTAGAAGGAAAACACAGCAAAGCAGAAATAAAGAATGTACTGGAAATAGGGAAGTTAATGACTCTTAACATAAATATTGCAACCTTGATGTATAATTAATAAAAGAGCTAAGCATGGCAAAGCCCACAGATGGATGCCAGCCCCTAGCTGTCTCTCACAAGCCCACGTAAACAACAATACCGAAAGGACAGTAAATTTAAAAACTTATGCAATTTAGCACTGTCATGCAACCTGAAGGGAATAATTTTATATTTTACATAAATATCAGTTAGTAGCACACTAAAAAATTAAAAATACTCTCCATTCACGAGAGATAGTTTCAATTTAGACTATCCAATGATATCTCACATTTCCTCAAGGCAAAATTCTTAAGGTTTCACACACGTTATTACAAAGATATAACTCTAGGGGCTGGGAATATGGCCAACTGGCAAGAGTGCTTGCCTCATATACATGAAGCCCTGGGTTCGATTCCTCAGCACCACATATACACCAAAAGGCCAGAAGTGGCATTGTGGCTCAAGTGGCAGAGTGCTCTAGCCTTGAGCAAAAAGAAGCCTGGGACAGTGTTCAGGCCCTGAGTTCAAGGCCCAGGACTGGAAAAAATAAAGATGTAACTCTATGCTATTAAGAATTACGTTCAAAAGAAAAGAAATGACTATATTATAGAGTTTCAAATGCCTCAACTCCATAGTAATCTTACTGTATGAGGCATAGGAGATATTTGATATGAGATAAGATTCTTTTTTCTGAAAATTAAAGAACAAAAATTCAAGAAAGTACTTAAAGCAAAGTAAGTTTATTTACTGGGAAAAGGAAAGAATGAAAAGTTAGTGGAGCCTATCTTGATGGCTCACTCCTGTAATCATAGCTGAGATATGAGGATCCTGGTTTAAAGTCAGCCAGGTCAGGAAAGTCTGGAAGACTCTCATCTACAATTAATCAAAAAGCCAAATTGGAGGTATGGCTCAAGTGATAGAGCTCCAGCCTGGTGGAACAAAGCTAAAGGACAGTGCTCAGGCCAGGAGGAAGAACTGGAAGAAAAAAGGAAGAGAGGGAAGGGGGAGGGGAAGGGAAATGATGGACAGAGTTGCTAGTGGCAGTAGGCTCTCTAAAGTGGAAACTTTCCTGTTGAGCATGCAGTCTCCTTGCTGGGTAGCCAGATGTTTGGTCCCTGATTCCCTTCCCTCTGAGGGAAGCCTATCTTTCTCTAGTTTGATTGGTTAAATTCAGCCAATCCCTGTTGGAAGCCATTGTGATTGGCTCCCTGTACTCTGGAACCTGAGCCATCAGTCCCCTTCAGATTGAAATCCTCATACTTCAAAGCACAATGGCAGACATGGGAGAGTTTACTTTCCCCTTTGCCTTTCCAAAAATGTTTTTTGATTGGATCACTTGCCTAGGAACTCAAGCAATTTCTTTTCTGATTGGATCTTCCCACATTGGATCATGAAGGTGGAAGTGAGAGAGCTTGCCTTCCACCATACAACAACTTTAGTTAGCACACATGTCAGTCTTGGAACCCTATGAGTCCACTGGGTACAAGAGAGATGATTTATTCTATGTCATCGTTCCCTCTTCCATGTTGACCTTTATTCCAACTACCGTTTTCTTCTAACTACCTAGTTGAGTTCAGCTAGCTATCCTCATCTTTAAAAACTAAAGAAAAGGTAAAGTAAGGGGAAACTAATGGATAAAGAACTGTTTGCCTACTGTGCATTGACTTTTCCCCTTTTGTTAGGATGCTTCTCAGGGGGCAAAGTGCAAATTCTTCGTGTGTGTGTGTGTGTGTGTGTGTGTGTGTGTGTTTCTTTTTTTTCTTTCTAAGCTAGATTTCAACAATGATTGTTTCACAATGCATGTTCTATGTAAAACCTATTAAGAGACTTTTAGGGTTGTGTGTTTCCATCCCTTAGACAAGACTGAATATATAGAAGAGGAAATGTGAACACAGAGATCGATATTGTTGTGGGGTAGTCAGGGCTTTTATGACTCGATTGGTTTGAGGAGGGAGGTCAAGAAAGCAGGAAGATCCTTCATGCTACACTTGGATGATGTGGAAATCCAAAGAGACTGAATACCAGTTAATCAGCAAGTGGGCACACAGGATGGCTCGCCATGATTTGGTTATCTTCCATTTAGCACATTCCCTAGAGAATCGACTGCATTCTGATCCAATCACAGACATATGGTGTTGTTAAGAAACAAGTTAGCAGTTTTCATCTCAGCATGTAAACTGCCCTTGCATTTCAGAAGACATGCTATTTTTTCTCTCTCTCCTTCTCTCTCCCTCCCCCCGCCCTCAGCATAAATAGACGTTTAAGACACTTGGCTCAGACTTGTCATTGAGTAGAGTAGTTGCGGGGTTAGTGGATTTTCTTCATATTTATCCAAGTTTATCCCAGTTTATCTAACAGATGCCTGCATACTTTGAAAGCATTCATACTTGTTGTGAATTATATGACTATGTAAAAAAAAATAAGCCAACTATGTAGAACTTGTTGCTAATTAAAGTTTCAACTTTCTAGATTTCTTCCTTTTGGGAAAAGATATACTGAAATCCTTCTTGACCTGATGACTTGAAAACATCTTGTTTGATATTCCCCTTAGACCATTGAGCTGGCTAACATAATGCTAAAGACAAAGCAAGTGTCTACAAATCCCCAAATGTTGTACATAGGCTGTGTTATTAACCTATCTAATATCATAGCTACACCCAATGGAAATAGTGTGAATAGCAGGAACTTCGTTGTGAGATTCTCACTCGTCTCTCATGGGAGCAAGAAAAAAGAATAGTAATGGTCAATTAAAACTCGTTGAGATGTAATTTTATGCTTCTATGCATTGCATTCAATATAATAGAATTAAGTGTATAATGTTGATCAATAGTACTTGCATTTGCTTATTTATGCATCCTTTTGAAAATCACATAGAACTTCATAAAAGATTCCTTCCTTTATTTATTTATTTATTCCCAGTCCTGGGGCTTGAATTCTGGGCCTGAGTACTGTCCCTGGCTTCTTTTTGCTCAAGGCTAGCACTCTGCCACCTGAGCCACAGCGCCATTTCTGTCCATTTTCTGTATATGTGGTGCTGGGGAATCAAACCCAGGGCTTCATGTATATGAGGCAAGCACTCTTGCCATTAGGCCATATTCCCAGCCCCCATAAAAGTTTCAAATGCTAACTAAACATACTTCATCTTTGATAGGTAGATTTTGTGTGGAACAAAAGGCACATAATGAAGGATTGGGTGTTTTGGAAGGTACAGTAGTAAAATGCCCTCATTGGGTACAATTTTTAAGTCATGGCAATGTATAATCAAATCTAGGAAGTATGGTCTACCTTTATTCCCCTAGCTTATTTACTAATACCACTGAACTATTCTCAGGCTTATCTTAAACCAATTTTCTATTTGTATTGAAGGCAGAGTGGAATATCATAAGATACTCCAGATAACAGGTTGAAGGCAATGCTTTATTTTTGTTTTGAAGAGACCAGTTTCCTAATCTGGTTCATCCAGTGCTTCTTGGCATACTAGTTAAAATCAATACAGATTAATCTGAAGTGAAAAAATATAATTTAAAAAATTTGGAAAACCTTAATATTCTATAGTAACATGATTTAGTATGTTTGAATTCAGAAGTTTATAGTCTTGCAGAGTGAATATTGATGGATTCCCTGAAATATTTTCGAATTACCTGAATGAATGAATGAATGAATGATCATCAGGTCTCCCGCAAATGGATGCAAAAGTTGAATGCTGACTCATTGAGCTCCCTGACTGTCCTGTGAGGAGAAATGAGAGTGTCTGCATTCAGCCTTTTAGTCTTATTCTAAGCAAGTGCACAGCACTTGGTGCTGTGGGTACATGGCTTGCTTCCCAGTTTAGGGATGGCATAGGGAAGCATCCATGTGCTGTTGAGCAAACATAGCGCCCTTTTTATTTTTGTATTTTATATAAAATGCATCATATGTAGACAACATATGTATCATATACAAATACATACATACATATATATATATATATTCCTTAATTGACTGCACAAAAGGATTGCAATCCAACATGTCAGTTAATAAGTACAATGTATCTTGGTCAATGTCACCCCTCCCATCCTTCTCCACCATCTCTATCAACTCCACCCATCCCTTCCAGTTTCCTGGTTCCATTTTCAAATTTCAATTAAAAAATTAAATTTCAAATTTTAAAATTTCATAGTTTGGGGTATTGACAAGGACATATAATACAGATCACACTTACATTGCCACCATCACTTTTTCTGTCATTATTGTAAAGGATAGTTTGCTTGTTAAACATGATTCATGCTGCTATTGAGCTTCAATACCTGACAGATGATGCTAGTTGAAATGGAGTTTCATAGACAGCTTGCTGTGGATCATATTTTCTCTCTTTCCAGGACCTTTCTGCTTATTTATAAAGAAATCAAATTTTTGATTGTTGTTTGTTTGTGACAGGGTCTCACTAGGTAGCCCAGGCTAGCCTGATACTTGTGACCTTTCTGTTTCAAGCTCGCCAGTGTTAAAAAGACTATCATTAATTAATACATGATAGATTATTAGTACTTATCCAGTGTCTCCAAACTAACATTGTTCGCTTCAGATTTTGATTGCCTGTTGAATGAAATATATATAACTATTTATTACTGGTATATATGTGAAAAGAAGCTAACAGATCAGGCATCAGGGTTGCCCTAGCTTAGAAAGGAGAGGAGGCCAGAAGTGTGTGTTAAATAATGTCAATCAGGTAAGCTATGTAATCTAATGCGGTATATTCTGTCTCCCCTAGAGAAAAAATGGAAATACAGAATTACACAAATGTTGCATGTCCTACATATTGATCTTGTTGCTTTTGCAGCAAAATGAATGATCATTAGTTGCTCTCCTGACTAACCCCAGACATTTCTTTGTCCTGGACTGAATTGCACATATATATTGTGCAACTCCAAAGAATTCCACTTTCAAATATCTAGCAAAAACAAAGGTTAAGTTTGCAAACCCTTCAAGAATGTGTAGGGTATGAACTTGAAATGTTCAATTTCAAAGAGTCCCCAGAGCAGAGAACCATGAGCCTACGTCTGTAAATGCCGGTATTGATGAGCAAAACATGTAGACTGGTTTATAGGTAAGTGAATCACACATTCTTTCTCAGAGAAGCTGGTAAAATGGAATGATTCATTTCTGGTATGATTTTCTTATATCTTTAGGTAATTCTTTCTTATCCCAATGGAGCTCTATGAAACTGGGAAGGTCTAGAAGGGAACTTTTACATTAGAGGCCATTTTGAACTTTTACAAATGTTGTTAGCAAGAGAAACTTAGACACGTAATTAAGTATGGTATCAGTGAGGATGGAGGCTCTGCACAGCAGCTGCTGTGCTTCCCCCGCAGCGGTGAAACAGGTGTTCACTACCACATCCAGAGCCATACATTGTTTTGTCCAGGCTGGACTTGCACTATGATTCTTTGATATCCACCTCCCAAGTAGCTATGATTATAGGCTTTACTAAAGCCTCTGAACCTGGAAGAGTGTCTTAACCAATACTTTTGTGCTTTTGGCATAATGTTGTTACTTCTCATAGGTGAAATCTCACAACACTCTTCATTCCTAATATAACATTATAATGATGTGAAATTTTTTTTATTAGTGCTTTTGGTACAGATATATAGACCAGCAGATTTTGTCTGGAGTGCTAAGTTGATTGGAGGATCTGCTTATTTAAAGAAGTTGTGATTTCATGGACAGAGAAGAAGGACAAGGGAGTTTTCTAGACATCTTTCAACCTATGAACAATCTTTCTCAATTATTTCTAAAATAGCAAATCTATTCATATCTGCACAAATATGCAAATTGAAAACTTCACAGCCGAAGCTTACAAAAAGAATAGTAATAAATCCTTGCTTTTATTTCTAAAACTTCTGGGATCTGCCTCTGTCAGCCTCACTGATGAGTGGTTAAAAGTATTGTGTGTGTGTGTGTGTGTGTGTGTGTGTGTGTGTGTGTGTCCAAGGAAGTCTTATTAGCAAGTGAAGAGAGTTGAGTGGCTGTATGCTAATTAAGGCACAATTTAGAGAGACAAAACTGAATAATTAATGTCTGAGTGCATTTCCACATCTACAAATTTCATTTAATAGGTTTGATTTAGAGCAAATTCTAACCCATTTCTGAGTAAATGGACAGCATTCTGAATTACATATTTGTTGCAGCTTCCCAGTAACTGTCTTATACACTACTTATTGTTTATGATCTATTTTTTAGGGCTGAAAAGTACAAACAATATGAAAACATTTTAAGGGGAAAACAAGTGAAAACTCTCATTAGTCAAACTCCAAACCAGCCATGATTTGTTTATTTTATTGACTATTTAATCTGATTTCTCATGTCTTTCAGCCCATGAGTGATGAGCTAATTATTTGACTGTTATTTAAGTCATTTTTAGTAAGAAAAGAAGTCTTTCACAGGAA
Organism: Perognathus longimembris pacificus; assembly: GCF_023159225.1. NCBI lineage: Eukaryota > Metazoa > Chordata > Mammalia > Rodentia > Heteromyidae > Perognathus > Perognathus longimembris. Next base: position 41,025,092 of record NC_063166.1, read on the forward strand.
TTTGGCATGTGTATTTTTAAGAGGAAACTCACACATTCTGAAGACACATTTGTAGTACTCGATTGTGGGATTTTCTAAAATACAACATTGATCCTTATCTTCTTCCTTTTCCTTTAAATAATCATTCTACAAACTTTTAGAATGCAATTATCAAGCATCTAACTAAAAGTTTGCCAGATGACAATACTAATAATTTTTATTAAATAATAAATATCTAGTCATAGAAGGCAAATTGGAGCTTCCCAAAGGCCTCTCAGTTTTAACTCCATTGCTGTAAATCTGTTAGCTTATAAAAAAATAAAAAAAGCATTAAGTTTGTAGCTATAGTTAATATTGATGATTAACTGACCTTAAGTAGAGAAATTATCATGGACACCTGAGTGTACCTACCTATAAAGTCTCACAAGTCCTTAATAATTGAAGAAAGGGTCAGAATGGCGTAATGTGAAGAGGATTAACTTATCGTTGCTGGCTTTTAACTGGGAGGAATATGACATTCTTTAGTCACGGAAATAATGAAGAATTGGATTACTCTTTAAAGACTCCAGAAATAAACTCAACCTTTGATTTTAGCCTATTTTTTCTCCATCACACCTCTGATCTACAGAATTATAAGATAAAAATTTGTTTTGGATTGACTATAACATTTTTTTCTTTATTGAAAAGGTAATGAGCAGGAGATTATGGATTGTAAGATTTGATCATTTGTTACAGAAACAATCCAAAGCTCAGACATCGTTCTAGAACTTGTTTTAACTAAATGCCACCCAACACTTTTTATATACAAACACTTTCAAACAAACTGCTGAACTCTCATTGTTTCACTTAAGTTTTTCTTGTTTCTCTTAATTTTCTCTACATTTTCTATGTACTGCTTGCATTACTTGCATGTTAACCAGAAAAAAATCTTGTTGATCATTTCAACTTAATTTCTTTATACTCTTTATCATAAAGGAATAAATATGGAAGATTATTAACTCAGAAATGATTTTCCTTAGAAAGAGAGGCACTTTTAACTCTGGGCATATCATTTTGACTCAAATAAAAACATATTAACTTAAGCCACTCCATATTAAAACAATATGCAGAAAGGCTTATCAATGGCAAATACAAACTCATGAAAATGTGCATTTTTTAGTACTTAACTTTAAGTGCTTTCAATAATTCCCATTATTGAACACGTAGTAGGGCTTGACAAAGAAAAATGGAGTTCATCAGAGTTATATTGCTGATATGAACTGCAGGTTTTTGACAATTAGATGCAGAGCATTGATGACCACCTACCATGACCAATTTGCTATCCCATAGATAATGGGTATCCTAAAATCCTATGTGATCTAGATGGCTGAGTTTTCTGCAAAAGGATAAGTTTGAGATACAAAATATAAATTTAGGAGAGTAAAATATAAATATTTATTAAGTGTTAACAAAGAGAATTCTTACAATCCATGTGGTAAAACCAAACTTCAAGTGGATTTTTTTAAACGTGTTAAGTCAAAGATTTTCTCTAGGAGTATATTATATATCTAGGACTGTAACAGTACAGGAAATGTACCCAAGGCCTAATGTATGAAACTGCAACCTCTCTGTACATCACTTTGACAATAAGTAAGAAAAAAAAGTTTAAAATGACTGTAAAATCAAACCATAACCACTTACCATCGAAGTGATAGTGATTGTGCTTGCTGAGTCACTGAGATGCCCAACAATGTACACACATTCCAGGCTGTTTGAGATGAGAGAGGATGTTAGTGCTCCCTCCCAGGGTGCTCCCACCAGCTAGTACTTACATGTGGAACTTTAGGTGTCTGCCCTCAAGATGTCAAAGCCTGTTTTCCCCTCGAGCAATGGGAGTTAGAACAGCTAGGAATTTACATGCTCCAGTGGTGCAGCCCATACATAAACAGTAACTGAGGATTACACTAATAATTTTCCATTTCTTTTGAGGACAGCATAGCAATTACCTAGGCGTTCACCAAAGCTTCCCTAATAAGTTCTGCAGTCGTGTTTTGTGGTACTTGTACTTTTCTGTTATGTGTAGGTGGTGGGATCTGTATCATGAACTCAGAGCTTCATGTTCTTAGCTTTCTTGGGGCAATGGCTGGTACTGTACCACTTGAACACCTCCAGATCTGGCTTTTCGCTGATCGATTGGAGAGAAGAGTCTCTTGAGTTTGATTTGTCTGCCTCATCTGGCTTCAAATCATCAACCTTAGATCTAGCTAAGATTACAAGAATGAGCCACTGATACCTGACTTATGGGACTCAACATTATTAATCCCTTTCTATTACCTATAATCTCTGGAATGAATTTCCCATAACCTTGCTAGCTTTTCTTGGCAACACATTCTGTCTTAATTCACTTCCATAGACATCCTAGTTTCAAGGTCTTCCCATTGAGCAGGGTATTATATACATATGGCCATTAAATTCACTACCCTGTGATATATTTATTTTTCTTAAAATTTTGAGCTTTAAAGACTTGTCTGCATAATGTACTCTTATGAAAACTGAATTTATCAGGGTAGTTTCTGAAAAGATTTAAATGTGAATATAAAAGCCAGACTCTCTGACTGCACTGGAGATAAACATACTATATAGAATGTAAAAAGTAGTATTGTTGATAAGTGAGAAGGAATTTACTGTTGCTCCTTTGTTGTTTTGAAGATGTACCCAAGGCCAACCTGTGTACTGAAGGCAAACTGCTCCACTGAGCTACATTCCTAGATCAGTGAAAGATTATTTTGTAGCTGGATATACCCCTGTAATAATAGGTGCTCAGGAGAATGTAAACTGAAGGATCATGTTTCTACCGCACCCTGAGAAGAAAAGTCCAAGAGACTCCATCTCCATTGAATCAAAAAAAAGTCAGTCTGGAAGCATGGCTCAAATGCTATAGCATCAGCAGTAAGCAAGCAAGCCAGTGGGGGGAGGAGAAGGAGAAGGAGGAGGGGTTATGTTGTAGAAGGCAAAAATTTGTCCTTAGTAAAATATTTTCAATGCTATAAAGAAACATCATCAGATATCGTGTGAGTGAGCAGGTCACTGGCTAATAGCATGATTACCTAATCACATGTCTTCATAAAACTCAATTTATTCAAAGAATCAATTTTGTATAAAAGATAAAGGGATTTGAATACCAAAACATTACAAGTACAAAAGTATTGAAATCGAATGTTGAAACCAGCCTAAATTTATATGCAACCACTTCAAGACTGTATGGTAACTTAGGGCTAAATGGTGTCCAAGAGACCCTTTGAGGTCTGGAGATCTTTTCTGATAATCAGAAATATCAGGAAAAAGAATATCCTAATGACAAACATTATTTGCCTTTTGTGAGTGGTATGTGCACTGCCCCAGAGGTTATATGATTTGTGCATGGCAAAGGATAAAATGTGGAAGAAGATATGAAAACCGTCTACCAGTTCAGAAATTAACTACAGACCCATGACTATCTGAAGCTGGTTAGCTTCTTAACTCAGTATCCCTAATTTGAAACACCATGAGGTTTTTAAAACATAAAAGAAGATGAGCACCAGTGGCTCACACATACACAAGAGACTAAGATGTGATAACCACAGTTCAAAACCAGTCCAGGGAAGAAAGTCTATGAGACTCTTATTTCCAATTAATTACCAACAAGTGAAAAGTGGAGCTGTAGTGTAGATGAGAAAGTGCCAGCCTTGAGCAAAACAGCTAAGGGACAGCACCCAGGCCCTGAGTTCAAGCCCCATACTAGCACACACAAACACATGTGCATAGCACGTGAGCGTGCACACACACACGAGTTAAAGACTAGTACCAAACACCCAGCAAGCTAGCTATGAATCGCATGTGAGAGTTATATTATTAAATCATAAAAACAGTCCTCGTTCACTTCTTTAGGTCTCTGCTAATTTCAGAAGTGCTTAGGTTAAGGCAGGACTGCAGTGCAGAGTGTAATTATGCATATTCAACATAGCTTAAGGATGAGTCTCCAGTCTCAATAAGTTGTAGTAATGGTATAGTTCAGATAATAGTGATAATAACTTTAACTCTAATATGTAATTAATTGAAAAAGGTATGCTATTAGTGTTACTGTAAATCTTTTCTATTTCCAGATATGTGAAATCTTTTCTAGAATCACATAGCCATGAATCTCCCTTGGCACTTAGAATAAGTTTGGGATTTCTCCAAAGAAATTGCTTACTTAATAATCCTTAGTAGGTAGATGTAATTTTGTTGTTGTTGTATGTGTGCTGTTACTGGGGCTTGGACTGAGTGCCTGGGTGCTGCTCTTGAGCTTTTGTGTTCAAAAGTAATGCTCTCCCATTTTGAGGCACAGCTCTACCTCTGGGTTTTTGGTAGATAATTGGAGATAAGAATCTCATGGACTTCCTGTGCTGACTTTGAACCACAACCCTCAAATTTTAGCCTTCTGAGTTGCTAGGATTGTAGGCATGAGCCCTCAGCAGGGGCTTTCTTATCTAGTTTTAAAGAATGAGCTGTTCATCAAGTTCCTCTTGGAACTTAATTATTCTATTTGATGCAAGCAATATCTCTTTTAGAAAAGTATTGCTAAATTAACTGAGAAATATTAAAGCCCTCAGGCAGAATGGAGAAGCTGTTATTAGTAGCATTATTAATAGTATCTATTGGCACCATGTGAATTATTTAATCAATATCTACCTTATAGCTGTAAATATAATTTAGCCATTGAAGGCTATAAACTGTAACCATTGATAGACATTATCTGGTACTGGGGCTTTATAAAACAAATCTCCTTATACAGGCATTGGTGGCCCATGCTTGTAATCATAGCTACTGAAGAATCTGAGATTTGAGGATTGCAATTCAAAGCTAGTCTGGGCAGAAAAGCCCATGAGATTCTTAACTCCAGTTATCCACCAAAAAACCAGAGTGGGCCTGTGGCTCAAAGAGTAGAATAACCAGCCAGCCTTGACTGACAAAGCTAAGGGTCAGTGCCCAGGCCTGACTTCAAACACCCGTACTGGCAAAAAAAAATGAAAGAAAGGAAGGAAGGAAGGAAGGAAGGAAGGAAGGAAGGAAGGAAGGAAGGAAGGAAGGAAGGAAGGAAGGAAAAGGAAATGCCTCCTTGAAAGCAAAGCAAGGCCTTCTCTTCCATTGTAAGCCTTACACAGTTAGTGTGTCTTTTTCTAGGATGGTGCCCAATTCCACTAAATTCTAAGTGTCTGTGTTGGTTCAACAACTTTTTTGGATGACTGAAAGGTATATAGTATAGCATCAGATAGGTATTTACCTCAAGTTGACTCTGGTGACTTGCAGGTGTAGAATCCTTTCTGGAAAATAGATAGAAAAAAAAGCAGTACATGTTAATATGTGAAACAAGACAAACACATAACTGTACCATCAAAGGAAGTTGGAAATTCTTGCAAGTCTTGATATTGTGAAGCAAAAGTAAAGTGTAGTTACCACTGTTCTACAATGCCTTTTCACTTAGTTTAGATGGTAAGTATTAATGTGCTTTGTGGGTTTGTGTTCTGTTGTATTTTCAAGGAGTGTGTATGACTCATTCATGAATAATTGCTTCTCTATGCATGGTTATTAGAAACTGCTGCTTGTTGCTTTGTTGCTTCATTGGGACCAAGTATATGAGAATGACATGGACACTCTTAAATGACCCAGCAGTGTTCTGTCCTCCTTTCCTTTCTCTGCCATTGTGGTTTACCAGGTATTTTACAAGAAGAAGATTAAGTGTTCAGAAGCAGTTGATTTCAAACACACCGCGCTGTGTGTGTGTGTGTGTGTGTGTGTGTGTGCGTGTGCATGTGTGCACACACTCTCATTTTCTTGCATTTTGAATCGGAAGGACTTCGGTGTTTAAAATAAAATACGGATATTTTTATATTCTCAATAGTAAAATATTTATGCTTTGATAATGAGTAAAATTTCCCAGTTAGTATGGTCTTTGAAATACAAATGTGACTTACATTTACTTTTCAAAGCTCTTAATTCTTCTAGTGGATATCCCTGGACTCAGCTCTCTTGTCTGTTTGTTCAGCTTTGCTTTCTCTCTGGCCTTGAGTCTTTCATTTGTGGAGAAAAGCAAAGAAATCTGAGTGAACCCTGGACCCCATCCCTGTTGGAAGGCACACCTTATTCCTTCCTGACAGAGTGCTCAGTAGATCCTGGAAGGAATCCTGCTTTTAGGCATCCTAGATTATTGTTTGTTTTTAAAGAGCTTCTCATGTATAAGTGGGGTGAATAGGTGAATCACATCGATTTCTTTCAAAACAGGGTTTTATGTAAATGCTGCATAGGAGAAATGCATTTCCATTTCCTGCATTGATCTCATCTGAAAGCATGGCAGTCAATCCAATTTTTTCTGTATTGCTGTTTTAAGAGAAATTTCATGTTATAAAATGAAAGTGACTGACCAAAGATATTGAAATGATGCCCAAGAACCTCTTATCTATCATCTTCTGAGATTCAGGATGTTGTTTAAAAGCAACGGCAGCAAAGGATAAAAAGAACAAAAGATTGTGTACTTTAGTTGATATCATTATTCAAATAGTGCCTCAGTGTGTGTGTGTGTGTGTGTGTGTGTGTGTGTGTGTGTGTGTGTGTGATTGAGCCCATCACTAAGGAATTAAAACTTTCTGCTGTCCTTAGATTCTGTCCTGTCCTTTCCAGGACATTCTGTTAGGTAGACTCCATTGACACTAGTCTGTTGATCTTTATTAATAATGTTTATATTGGTATATCTTGGGTATAAAACAAAACAAACTTGACTTTACCATACCATATAATAGTTACTTTTGAATTCAATTATACTAATAATGTATGTCTTCTGCAAATAACCAGATTCTTTTGTTTAATTGAAGGTAATAATAAATCTTAACCATCAGTTTGCTTTTTGCTAGGCATCTGTGGTTCATACCTGTAATCTTAGCCACTCAGGAGGCTAAGATGTAAGGATGATGGCTCAAAACTATCCCAGATAGAAAAAGTCTATGCCAATTAACCAGCAAAAAGCTGATGTGGAGGTCTGGCTCAAGTTGTAGTGTCAACCTTGGGTGAATAAGCCATGTAAGAACATGAAGCTCTGAGTTCAAGCCTTTGTACCCATACAAAAATTTGCTTTAAGTCCTATTGCCATTTATTAAATGTATTTTCAGTTGAACAGAAATATCATTGATCTTAATAGATTGATTAAAATTTTTAAAAAATCAAGTGCATAATCAGGACTCATTCTTATAGTACCACAGCGATTCCTTTTGTTTTATTTTGCTTTTGACAGAGGACTAAAGAGGAAAGAAAATATATCATGATCAATATCCCAACCTGGGACCCCTCTTTTTTTTAGTTATCAGTATTATCTATTTTTTTCATAGTAGGATTTCAGTTATCATAACAATAATAATAGAGCTGATATCAGATGCTTTTATTGATATACTGAAAGCATTCATTCACCTTTTCCTGTTCTCTATACTGAAGTTTTCATTACAATGTGTAAGGTATGTTATTCTGATGGTGTACCTGTCCTTAGATCGTGGGTTGTGGGACAAAGTGGCCTCCGTCAGAATTTGAGCTGCCTGACTGATGCAGATGACTAACCCTTGTTTCTGGTCCTCTACAATGGGCACAGTCATGCCCTGCATCATATCACAAAGTCAAATGTGGATACATAGTTCTGTAGGTATACACGAGTGCACACACAAATCATAAAATACAGCTGTCACATCAGCCCTCCGTAAAGAAGTGTTGTAGTCCTGACATTCATGATCGTCACTGTCACACATGTAGGTCAATGTCATTGCTTCTCCCTGCTGTAGCACATCCCCTATCTGTAATTGAGACTTTTGGACTAGGATACAATGATCCTTGTTAGCAACCCTAAATAGCCTCATTTTAAAAACAAACAACAAAAAAAGGAAACAGGAACACCGTATTTTGTTGAGTGAAGCTGTCTACGCTGGAGTTTAATTCCTTTACTCAGCAAAGCTTTACTGAATCTTTGCTGTGGACTTGGCACCATGTGAGACACAAAATATGATGAGAAAGTATATGGTTATGGAAATTGAGTCTACTCACAAATTTCAGTGTCTGGGGAAGAGATTTTATCATAAAAAAAACAACAAACCTCTAAAATCATATGGACATTGGTAGCTAACACCTGTAATCCTGTTTTACAAGAGCCTGAGATCCAAAGGATTAGGATTTGAGTCTGAGTCACTGCAGAAAACTCTGAGACATTCCATCTCCAAAATAAAGACCAAAAAGCCATCCTGCAGGTGTAGTCAAGTGGTAGAGGGCCAACTAAGTAAGCAAGAATGAGGTTCTGAATTCTAGCCCAGCAAAAACCAAAACACAAATAAAATTACTCTATTCAATAATTATAATATACATTTTGACAATTCTGTACAAGAAAATGACAGCGCAAATTGTGAATGACCTATTGTAGCCAAATTCTTTAGGGAGATTCACTGAGGATGAAATAAGCAATACAAGGAACAAGTAAAATATGGATGCAAAGAAAACATTCAGTACAAACTTCTATGCTTGTAAGATTGAGCTTTGAGGCTTGCTTCTTTACAGTGGTGTTATCCATTGGATGCTCACCTATCCCCTCACATCTTTGATATGACACAAAGAACCTAGAACAGCAACAGATCTTCTTCATGTCTTGTGGGGCACACCTGGAAGTCAACTAGCTGGCCCCACCTGTTTCTCAGTCTTGGGGCCATGTGTGGCTAAGATGGTGGTGCCTAACAACAACATGTAGCTGCTACAAGTGTCTTTGGTTATAACCCGGAGGCGGTTGTGTGGGTTGTGACACCCCGGCTCTTCCGCCCTTGATGGACAGTTCATGCCTCCCTTTCCTGCCGATCTTAGACCTGATTGGCTCGTGTGCCTTATATTAGTGGCACGTACTTCTCCAATAAACGAGATATTGCACTAACTTGCCTCCTAGGCCATCTGATTGTCCTCCAGTGAGGGAGGGCTGGGTGCGGGTGGTCTGCCGACCCTTCTCCTTTCTTGGCTTGCTCAGTAGGGGCATGCTTTCCCCGTTTCGCGTGGGGGGGAGGGGTAAAAACCTCGACAATGTCTTGCTTGCTTGTTTGTTTTTGTGCTTTGATTGAGATACATAACTCCCCTGGAAGAGATGAAAGTGCCTTCTTTGTTGTGAAATCAGAGTGTGATGACTATAGTTCAGTTGTTCACATTGCTCTGCTGACTGACAGTAAACACACATCAGAAACCACAGGGATGAGGGAAGCACTCTCCTGCAAGGTGGTGTTGGGAGCAGTGCCCCATCTTCTCTCTAGACACACTCCACAGAGTAGGCCTTTCATTCTTCTCACAGATTATTTTGGGAGACCCAACCCACACTTTTTTTTTTTTTCACCAAGAATCAAAATTTACGCTGATCAAAGTTTCTTAAAGTTATTTTTAATGCCTTAATATGATCTTTTAAAAATTACAGTGAGTAAAAGCAATTAATGTACATATGTAAAAATGTAATCAAGTGACTTGGGATGAGTAGGGTTGGGATAAATGGGAAGAATGATGGAAGGAGTGACATTGAATGAGATAATATATTCATAATGTTGAATTTAAACCTCTTTGTACAACTACTTAAAGATATTTTTAAAGCATTAAAAATTGTAAAAGAGTGCCCTGGTGACTTTCACCTATAATCCAAGCTACTAAGGAGGTTGCTATCTGAGGATCATGAGTCAAATTGAGCCCCAGCCTAACAAATCCAAGAAGCTCTTCTCTCCAATTAATCAACAAAACAGCAGAAGTGGAGTTGTGGCTCAAATGGTATAGCACTGGCAATGATCAGCAAGAAAACTAAAGAAGAGTATGTGTGATGCTCCAAGTTCAAGTCCAGCTACTAAAAAATAAAATTGTAAAGGGACTATCTAGAAAAAAAAATCTGCTACAAAATGATGGAAGGGCTTTATAAAATCTGTTATTTTGACTTGAGCGAAGCTAAGACAAGGGAGAAACTCTAGGAGTTCAACTACTTTATGATTGTTTCCAGGGAGAATGATGCTGTATCATATTAGGAAGAATTATCTAGAAAACAACAAGCACTAAAATACACAAGAAAGATTCCATAAAGCACTTTCCCCTGTGGGGATACAACAGTGAGACTGCTTTGTCAGTGACTGGGTTTTAAGATTCATTTTCCAGATATTTTCTAGGAGCCTGGAGGTAACTCCTCCTGGAGCCACTATGACTCAACCTAGTTTCTTGATGTTTGATGTCCAAACTGCAGGAAAAGTGCTGATTCTAGCTGTAAGGGAAAAAACATGGTTTGTTTGAATATAGCGGTGGATGGATTTTTTTCTTGAATGTGTAATATGATGCAGATAGCCAACTTTCTTGGCAGGAGCCTGTGCGAAAGCTTTCTGTTAGATGTGGTACTCGCTAGTGGACTTGACCTCCTGCCCCAGTCCCTGCCCCCATGACCCCACAAACCCAGCTGCAGCACCCTCTACCTTCTGGGCATAATCATGTGTATCCTGGATGTTTTTCTGGAGAATCCAAAGAGCTACAGGCTGGCAGATCATATAGCTGTGGGCTCACTGTAAGTGGTCAATATATGCAACACATAAGCAATGTCTGTTTAGTTTAATACCTATTCAATATTCATAACATTTATTTAAAAACACCAATAAAGACCACCGATTTATATGATGAGTTTAGAAAACTTCACATAATTCTCCTTTGTATTACCGTGATATATAATCCTTAGCATGCTGAAGGGCTGGAGTGGGTTTCTCAAGGGCTCATTCCCTTTTTAACATCATTACAGGTTTCTTCCCTTCCTTTGGTAGGTTCTATTGTTCACTAAAATAGAAGAGAGAGAAGGGAAATCATACAGCTATTGCTAAAACACTAACAATGCTAAGTACTACTCTAATGATTGTGAAGCATTGTATGTTGTCTTAACAAAAACCTACCACTCAGTGTCTTCTCTTTTCAGATTTAAAGTCAAAGTATTTCCTCAGATGCCTAATATTTAGAACAAAAGAAAGATTTGACTCCAGAATCCAAACCTGGGTGAAAATAACTGGAAAAAATTAACAATAATGGCTCACACCTGTCATACTAGCTACTCAGAAAGTTGAGATATGAAGATCAAAGTTTGAAGCCCACCCACACAAGAATATTTGTGAGACCCTTACCTCTAATTAACCACCAAAAGTTAGAAGTGGTGGTGTGGCTCAAGTGGCAGAGCTCTAACCTTGTGCTCAGGGATAGCTTCTAATCACTGAATTCAAGCCCTAGTACAGTACTAGCAAATAAATACAGAAAAGTACCCAAATTGCCAGGTATACTGCACCTACTTCCATATTAAACAAAAATATATTTGAGTTCATTTAGTCACAGATTAAAACATAAACATATGGAACTAAGAGCAAAAAATACAAGTAGTTATTGAAAAGGTATGTAAAATTTTTATTTAGAATACAAAGATGGTGTTTTAGGCCTAAAGTGAACTATAATTGAGATTCCTGAAAGCAAAAATGAAAAGAGAACCCTAGCCCTTTCCATAACCTGGCCAAGAATGTTAGATTTGCTTGGGGAAGGAGTGGTCAGGCTTTTCTCAGATCCTTCACTACTGTTATATTAAGAGGTGGAATGGTTCTTGTTACTACATTCCTGTTCATTTAACACTTATTAGATGAGTGGTTTTAAATTAGTGAGAAAATAACACCAAACAAATCATATTTTCTGTTTTAGAATTTTAACATGAGAAAAAAATACATGTCCACATGCATAACACTCAGAAAAATGAACAGGACACAGAGGAAAAAATACCAAAGGAAACGTAGAAAATAAGTAAATATTTTTTCTTTCTCATGTTCTAAAAGTGTAAGTGTCACAGTAGGGTAATTTGTATATCTCTTCAACTCATAATACTACATAATACTATTTATTTGAGTCCATTTATTGATATCAGCATTTTCATTCCCAGGCCTCATAAGTCTCCAGACTCAAGTGTGCAACGATTGGAGCATTTCTTTACTTGCTTTTCCCATCATTTTAATTATTATTAAATGAGCATTAGGATAGAGAAGAAAGAGTAAACAAAATGATGTTGCCACTATTTTTCTCTGTCTTTGCCATAATTGTAAATGTTTGTTAGCAATACAGGGATTCTGAGGGTAATACAAAAGGCATGGACAAGTCCTAGCACCAGTTACTCAGGTTTGTAATCCTACCTACTCAAGAAGCTGAGATCTAAGGATCCTGATTCAAATCCAGGTGGAGCAGGAAAAGTACATGAGCCTCTTATTTCCAATTAACCAAAAAGCTGAAAGTGGAGCTGTGGTTCTAAAGGTTGAGTACTAACCTTGAGAACAAAAGCTAAGTGACAATGCCCAGGCCTTGAGTTCAAGCTCCAACACCAGTACAGAGAAAAAATAAAATAAAAATACAAGCAACCCTGTGCTCATATAGGAAATGGAATGGGCACACTAACTTAGACATTAAGGACCTGTTCCATCTCTAACCCTCACCTTAAGCCCGAGTGCTTATTTAAAGCACATTAAATCCATTAATATAAATGAGGAACCATTTGAGGAGGGCAGCTAAGAAAAGCAAGTGGGAAAGAGAATGTAGACTGTGCACAATATTGAAGTGAACCCTGTGATGAAGAAACTCACAGAAATATGCTTAAAATGGGGGCTCAAGGGGAAAAGGAATAATGCATGCAATTCATCCGATTAACACATATGCATGTATGGTTCTACAGTAGAATTACTCTGTATAATTAACATAACAATTTTTAATTAAACATTTTTGGTTCGACTACATGACAGGCAGAATAATATAATGGATTTTTTTCTTCTTATATAATTGTCATTGTACAATTGTGTCTGTGGTTGATTTGTTTGCTAATGTATTCCCATCTCCCTACACTAATGTATCAACCATAAGATGAAGGACCTTATCATGTTTGCTCACTGTTTTATTTCTAACCTACAAGTATATATTGAATGTAAGCTCAGCAAATGTTTGAAGAATTAATTGCCAAGTTGTACTGAAACTAGACTCTAATCTATGATACATTATTGGGAAGTTAAAAACCACTGCATGCATATTGCTCACGCTTGTAGTCCTGGCTATTCAGGGTGCTGAGATCTGAGGAACAAGGTAGGAACCCAGCTCAGGCAGGAAAGTGTCTGATACTTATCTCCAATTAACCAGCAAAAAGCTAGAAGTGATAAGGCTCAAATGGCAGAGTGCCTGCCTTGTACCAGAATGCCCCCCCTACAAAAATTATATGTTAAGTGGTTATTACTCTTCTCTTCAGAGTAGGAGGGTCCAGAGGTTGGAGAACTACAGGACCCATGACCATCCATTGAGACTCTAGTATCCTATGCATCATTAACAAGAGTTTATCAGGCTGTTCTACTACTTCTCCTGTCAATTTAGTAGAAAATACTAGTATTCTGTGGTACAGAGCTCAATTGCTTTTGTTATCTACTGTGTACCAACTAACTTGAATAGAATAGTTTAAAGTTAGTAGACTCCAGATGTGTGGGAAATGTTTGTATTTGAATAAATTATCATATGACTGTGTTTGATACAAGACTAAAACATAACCAAGTATTCTAAACAGCTTTACATGTAAGCCACATACAAGCTGGCTCTTGGAAGTTGAATGGGAACTTTCTAGCCTAAGAAAGAGGAAAGGCTGGAAAAGGTGTTTCCATCAGGAATCACAATGAAATGAGGAAAGAGCATGTGAATTGGAGAGTGAGGGAGATATGGGCAATGAGGAGCAGAGATCATCCATTTTGGACAATTTGAGATGAAATTAGGAAAGGAATGTAGTATCAGATATGGGAAAAGATTAAGCTGAAGTTTTTAGATTTTTCTCAAGAGGATAGAATCCTGATACAGAACTACAGTTTTACTAGTGATGGAAGAGATGATGAGTTAGCCAAGGCCATATTGCTCCCAGATGTACAGGTAACATGTGAATAAAGTCTGTTAAACCTAAAGTATATTCTGCTTCCATGTTTTGCTCCATCCAATTTTGCTATTTAGTTGCATAAAGTATAGATGCTTGAGTTAAATAGTTATTTGGCTGAATAGTGCCCCAGATGTTTAACAGAATTTTTGCTTGTGAAAAGACTGATCCAGAACAGGGTATGAACAACTCGAAATAAAGAGCAGATGTTGATTAGGAAACATTGGTGAAAACAATGTTTGTCAAAATAAACAATGAAGGAAAAAGTTCTATTATATTTTATATATAATTATAACGACATGACATTAATATGTAGAGTATTGAACTTTTATGTTTGTAATAATCATTTGGAAATATGAGAAGGAATAAAGAAGAGAGAGGAATATGAGAAGAGAGAGAGAGAGAGAGAGAGAGAGAGAGAGAGAAGAATATGTGTCAATGTTGCCCAGAAACCATCTTTTTAAAATTTTACTCCATTGGTAGGCAAAGCCTATAACCTACACAGAGATGGAACAGGAGGTATTTTCCTGAAATTTGAGATCTATTAATATCATTGTTTGCATTTGCCATGTAGTACTTCTCTCAAAACATGTTAAGAAAACTAGGTTAATACCTATAGACCCCTCAGCTTATCGGAACCTACACTGACCAGAGCTATCAAATATCAAGTATTCTTGCAATCATGCATGAGCCTTTCAGTGACTGTCACTTGGAGCAGTTTATCATCATCAGGCTGCTTGAAGCAGTACATACAATTGTTGCAGCATCTGTAGCAATATGTGTGCCCTTTGGCTTTTCTTTTCTTACATTTTGTGGATTTTTTCCCCAGTAAACATTGTACAGTCTAATCTTAAAGCTGTGCAAATTTTTACATTTTTCTGTAAATTCGTTAAGTTATTAGCAATTATTCCCCAGTCTTTTCTTAAGAAATGTCATTGATTGGATTTGATTTACCAATGCTAGCAGCTAAATTTCAGCAAAGAAAATATAGTGAAAACCTCTGAGTTTCCCATAGGTGCAGTTGACCTAATATTAAACTAAGCTTTAAGATGAGAATGCTGTCGATGAAATGTTCCAGAGATGGTCTATCTGTTTAGATATTGCAGGATCCTCTATCTTTCTCCATCAAATAATTGTGAAGCTGCCAAGCCTTTTACTTTTCTTGGAGTTAGATCTGATGGCACTATGTGCTTGATGTTATCCATATCTCAAAACGTTTCTCAATATAGCAGTTTCTTTGAGTACAAGGAGTAATCACACACCAACACTTACTAAATATTCCCTGTAAGTTGCTTAGCATATCAAGACAAGCTATGTAAATCATGTTTGACTTAATAGTATTGCCTCATCAGAAAAAAATAAAACAAAAAACAAAACCCTGGAAGGAAAGATGTTTTCCCAAGTCAATTTGAAACTTCCTTATTCATTTTAAATATTTCATTGCATTAATTTTTCAGAGCAACAAAACAAACATTCATCAAGTGAAACTAAGCATGACCCCCTCCTATGGGCACATCTGTTGCTTCCCTGCTGTGTTCTTGAATAATTCATTTTAATACATTTAAACTCTCTTTTTCATTAAAATGAGCTTTACTGCTTTACATATGCAATTTATATCATGGAACAAAAAAAAAAGCAAAAGCTATTAGGAAGTTGACCCTGAAGTTTGATTTGACTTTGTGCTTTGTATGGAACGATCTCTTTGGCTGGCCTGGAAAGCATGATGGATGTCTTCATGTCCACTTCTGTCCACTGACAGCCTCTGCCATGCTGCCAACATGTACAGACTGCAGCCAAGGCTAGGGTACCTTTGCCCATAGCCTCTGTATCTCTTGAGCACACTACACTGAAGATACTTACAGTCACTGTTTCTTCATTGTCACTCCAGCTGCTCACAGCCATGTGAAGTACTGGGTGTTGTGAATGGCATTCAGGAACAAGTGCCAATGCAGAGAACATTACATTTCAACTTCAGTTTCAACTTCTTGAACATTAATCGGCTAAGCCCATGAGGAAGTGCAGGACATACAGTCACTCACTGCTGACCTTAGAGAAAAGACATGGGGCTATAGAAGGAAGAGAAGGGAAAGGAAGTGATAGGTTACAATGAAAGACATTCTGAAGCATTATCTTTCTCTTAAGACCCTTACCTGCTCCCCTCTCTGCCCCCTCTTTTCTCCCTCTCTCCTTGGTGCCAGTAATGGAGACTTTCTTTTCCTTCTCCCTTCCCTCCCCTCCACTCCCCTCCCCTTCTCACTTCCTTTTGTTTTTTTTTTTAGTTCCTTATTGTGATTGTAAAGATGATATACAAAGGGGTTAAAGCAACATAAGTCAAAGAGTACATTTCTTGGCTGGATACTGGTGGCTTACCTCTGTAATCCTAGCTACTCAGAAGGCTGAGATCTAAAGATCTCAGTTCAAAGCCAGCCTGGGCAAAAGTTCCTTATCTTATCTCAAAGATTTAAAGTACCTTATCTTAAAGACTCCTCAGTTAAAAACTCTGAAGTGGTGCTCAAATGGTAGATTCCTAGAGTTGGGCACAAAGAGGCTCTAGGACAGAGCCCACACTCTGAGTTCAAGCCCTACAACCAACCAATCAACAAACAAAAAAAGAGTACGTTTCTTTTTGAACCACGTCATTCCTTCCCTCATTCTTTCCCACTTTCACCCCCTGTCCACACCACAAATTGCATAGTTCATTTTCAACATAGTATCAAGTGAGTACCACTGCTGCCTTTGTTCAACCTTTGTCTTCCACCTTTACCCTCCCAAAGACAGGTACAGGAACAAACAAGACAAAGGGAAAAGAAAACAAAAACAGCAACTAAGAAAAAGAATCCTCTTGTTTTTATTTCCTGGAATTCATTTCAAAAGCGATTATTATTTTTTTAATTTAATTTATTTATTAATTGAACACAAATTTTTTGACAAGGTGTTGTGCAAAAAGGGTACAGTTACATAGTAGGGCAGTGTGTACATTTCTTGTGATATCTTACATCCTGTTTTTCTATCTCTTCTCTAGGTCCAGTAGACATATATACAATATACAATGTATCAAGAACATATACAGTAGCCACGTGGCCACACCCAAGAAAGTTCGCCTAGGGCTTTAAATGTAATGTCAATATTAGACCATATGTCCACAGTAGTCTTATATGAACGTACATACCTAGCTTTTGAGCTATTGTATTCCCCTGAGAGGTCAATTTTTGACCTTTATATGTTGAGTAATTGTTTGGTTTTAGTTACATACTGTTGGTTCGCTGCCCCAATCCTGTGCGGAATACTATTTGACAAGCAGTTTTTGGTTTCACAGACTTGGTCTCTACTGTCTCTCCATCTCCCTTTGTTAATAGTCATATATCAGGGAGATCATGCCCCTTTGTTTTCTGTCTTCTAGGCTTGTCTCGCTCAACATTATTTGTTCGAGTTCTGACCATTTCCCTGCGAATAACAATATTTCACCATTCCTAATCGCTATGTAGTATTCCATTGTATATAAGTGCCATATTTTTTGTATCCATTCATCTGTGGAGGGAAAAGCGATTATTTTTATTTCTTCATTTTTGTCAGTGGTTGGGCTTGTCCCTGAACCTCTTTGTGCTAAAACCTAGTACTCTACCACTTTGAGCTACAGCAAAAACTCTGGTTTTTGAGTGGTTAATTGGTGATATTTTCTTTGAGCCAAGATCCTCTGATCTAAACCTCCTGAGTAGCTAGAATTACAGGCATGAGTTTCCTGCACCCAATGATGCATATTTTTTATATGATCAGATGCACATAGGTATTTTACTGTTGTTATCTGCTCCTAACAATATCCTCCTTTGGTCTCACTCTCTGTAAATGCCTAGAGACCTGTATAATTTATCATGTCCCAGCACATTTTTTTTCTTTTACCATCCAGTGTATTCACTTGTAGATTTATAGGCACATTTTAGTTACCACAAAAGAGGGAAACCATATAACCTATGTTTCTTTAGGCTTGGCTTACTTTGCTTGAGTACTCTGCTCTACTCTTGATGGGAATGTAAAATTTTTCAACTACTCTGAGAAGCAGTATGGAGGTTCTGCAAAACACTAAACATAGAGCTTCCCTGTGAACCAGCAATGCCACTCCTGGACATTTATCCACAAACAAGGCCACAATAAAGCTACCAGCACAACCATGTTCACTCCAGTATTGTTTAACATAGCCAAGATATGGAAATAACCCAGATGTCCCTCTGTGGATGAATAGATCAAGAAAATGTGGTATATATACACGATGGAATTCTACTCTTCCATCAGAAAGAAGATATTGTAACATTCTTAAGGTAATAGTAAGACTTGCTTCTCTTCTTTGTGCCAATAGTGAGACTTGAACTGAGGGCCTTTATAACTCGGGCTTAGCTTTTTCGCTCCTAGCTAGGACTCTGCCACTTGAATCATATCTCCACTTCCATCTTTTTGATGTATTGTCTACCTGGGCCTCATTTAAACCCCAGTCCTTACATCTCAGCCTCCTAAGGAGCTAGGATTACAGGAATAAGCCACTGGTGCCCAACTAAGGATTTTCTTGAAAGAAACATTTTTTATATTTAAGAAAATATCAAAGGAGGATACTCTTAGGGGAGGAATACAAATGTGCAATGTCTATGTGCCTCTGATCACATAAAATAATATTTATTTAAATGAAATAAAAAAACCCATTATTCTCACTGAACAGTGACAAGCAGCTTTAGTGAGAGAATCCAAATAATAAAATAATGATGAGATGTGTTCGTTTTTTTTTTTTTGGTTTTGTTTTGTTTTTGGGCCAGTCCTAGGCGGTGAACTCAGGGCCTGAGTACTGTTCCTGGCTTCTTTTTTGCTCAAGGCTAGCACTCTGCCACTTGAGCCACAGCGCCTCTTCTGGCCATTTTCTGTATATGTGGTGCTGAGGAATCAAACCCAGGGCCTTATGTGTACAAGGCAAGCACTCTTGCCACTAGGCCATATTCCCAGCCCCTGATGAGATGTTTTCTACCCCAAAATTTATCACAATATTTGGCAATTCTCACTTCTTTGAAGATTGTTATACTTCATCAAGTCATCTGATTGCAATGGTTTTATGCAAGAAGAAAAACTCTTATAAGAGGATATTTGTGGTATATTTGTATATGACAACAAATATTATTATATCGATAACAAATCATAGCAATTTTAATTCTCGTGCATATTCTTTCTGAGGAGTTAGACAATTCATACACATTCAAGACTACCTTTTTCTTAGTAGAAGTGAATTAATAATGAAAACAAAAAACACCAAAGTTTTGTTTTAATGGTGAGACAAGTTACTTCCTTGCTTTGAAGAAATTAGACTTTGAGGATATACATATTTTCCACTTTCAGGAGTGCAGAGGACAAGCTGTGCATGCACACCTGCACCTAGATCAGAAGAATGAGTGGTCCTTCCACAGAAAGACGGTGTGCTTGCTGGTGTGCTAAAGAAAGACAGAATGAGAAAGATCTCTTGTGGCTGACTCAAAAGCCCAAATTTTAGTGTTTTCTATTTAAAATAGCACTGAATCTAGGCACTAGTGGCTTATCCCTGGAAGTTGAAATCTGGAGGATCAAGTTTTGAAGTCATCCTTCGTAGGAAAGTCAGCGACACTTGATGCACAAAATAGGTAGTAAAAGTCTGGCCTAAGAGGTATGACTCATGTGGTAGAAGACAAGTACTAAGCAAATAAGCTGAGTGAACTCAAGGCCCTCTGTTCAAGCTCTGATATTGGACAAAACAAACAAACAAACAAAAAAGCCCTGCAAAGCTCAATGTCTACATTATTTGGAGGCCCTATTGTGTTTTCATTGTATGTGTGTTACAGCTGGTGCTCCTAACACTAGATTCTTGGCTTCTATATCATTTGTTCTTACCTTTCATTTCTAACACATCTTTCTGCTAGAAATAAAATGCATTCCAGGAAAACTTCTTCTCTTCTTCTGCCTATAGCATAAGTGATTTATTTTTTCTTTTAGGAATTTCTGATTTCCTTCTTACTTTACAAAAGCTTGGGCTCAAATTCTGTACTTCTCTTTACCCTCTCCACTGTATTAATTTCCTTGTTTATGAAATCAAGCAACAAAGTCAGATATAACATAGAAAGTAATATTGAAAGTAAGTTATTACATAATATATTTTCAAAATAGAGGCTAAGAGTCTAGATCTCTACTACATTGGTGTCTAGAAAGCCCTGAGTTCATTCCCCACCAGCACACACTAAAAGGCAATTATGTTATTGTTATGTTATTGTTACTGAGTAAAATCTCACTTAACTAGGTAGTATTTTACTTATATAAATTGCATACTGAGTTATTTTTCTGATTCTAAACTACTGCTCATTTTTAAATAAAAATATACGAAATCATTAGAAAACAATTTAATTCATTGCTAATAATGAAATCCCTGACCAATTAAATAATTGACCTGGATTGCCAGGTTTGTTTATATCATGTGAGAGTAAAATAGATAAAGCCGCATTTTACTGTTGACTTCAAACAAAAGTAAGATTAAAATTACTTGACATTTGCCTTCAAAGTTGTCTAGGGGTATTCATGAGCACATAAAACTAGTTGAGAAAAATACATCAACAGATGAGTCATAGTTGTCCATTTCCACAACAGCGATTTGATTTCATCAGGAAAATTGCGTTTGGATCTAGAAAGATTCCTAAACTCCCATAAATTAAAGGCTTAGGTCTAAGTCCAGAGTGCTAAGAGAGATCGAGTGTGTTGGGAGGTGTTTCAGCACTGCTGGTGGGTGCTGAAGAGGACGTTGGGGCCTCAGCCTCTTCTGCACTTCTCCATGCCCTGGCCATACAGTGAATGGCTTGTTCCACCCCATGTCCCTCAGCAGAGACTATTTTACCACACATCCCAAAGCCTGTCATGGACCCAAACCTCCAAATTCTGAGCCCAAACATAGACTTTATTTTATTTCTCATAAATAACATTTATATTACTGTTATTTAATATTAAAATATAAATGGCTAAACATTTAAATAAGTATTTAAAGGAAATAGAACAACATGGTATTAAATAATTATTTAAATTGCTACTTAATAAGTATTAAATAATTGTTATTTAATAATATTACTGGGGATTGAACTCAGGGACTTTCATTTACTAGGCAAATACTCTACCATTAAAATCAAATCCTATTTATTTGCTTTTAATTTGTTTTTCAATAAACTAATTTAGGTTCTTAATCTTTTGCTATGGGTGACCTTCAGACCTACTTTTCCTACTTCCTAATTCTCCTATTTCCTACTGGGACTACACTTTTGTCCATCATGTCTGTTTTCGTTGTAAGACAGTTGTGCTAACTTTTTGCCCCTACTGGCTCCAAACAGCAGTTGTGTTCCTATCTCTGTCTCCCCAGTGGGTAGGATTACAAGTGTAATTCATCATACTAAGACAACTTTTTTAGTATATGTCAAGTAATTCAAAGGCCAGAAAGAGCAGCATGCAGTAAATTCTGAAAATGAAATCTGTGTGTATACCAATCACTGAGATTCTCTTCTCCTGATTAGAAAAAAATGAAAACCTGTTTTTATAATAAAAGCCTGCACTTCTAATACTATGATTTTGGGATATTCTTGTAAAAAATGCTTCCATGGCATACTGTTTATTTCCAGAAACAAAAGTTTGGCATTTATTTTATGTAAAGTTCCTTTCTAATTTCTTCCTTGTCAACCACAACAACAAAACATTGTTTACTTTCTGAGCATTGAATGACATCTTTATTTTAATTTTTTAATTAATTAATTAATTTTTATTGTCAAACTGGTATACAGAGCGGTTACAGTTTCATAGTTAGGCATTGGATACATTTCTTGGACTGTTTGTTACCTCCTCCCTCATTCCTCCCTCCCTCCTCCCCCTTTCCCTTTCCTCTCATGAGTTGTTCAGTAGATTTACCGTAAACCGTTTTGCAAGTATTGCTTTTGTAATCGTTTGTCTTTTTTACCCTGTGAATGACATCTTAAGTTACATAATGCCTTAAAAATGACAAAACAAAACCAGGTGTCCATGGCTCACTCCTATAATCCTAGTTATCCTGGAGAGTGAGATCTAAAAATCAAGGTTGGAAGCCAGTCAAGGTCACGAATGTCTATGAGTATCTCATCCCCAGTTAACCACCAAAAGACCAGAAGGGAAGCTGTGGCTCAAGTGGTAGAGTGAGAGTCTTTTTTTTTTTGCCAGTCCTGGGCTTGGACTCAGAGCCTGAGCACTGTCCCTGGCTTCTTTTTGCTCAAGGCAAGCACTCTGCCACTTGAGCCACAGCACCTCTTCTGGCCGTTTTCTATAAATGTGGTGCTGGGGAATCGATCTCAGGGCTTCATGTATGGGAGGCAAGCACTCTTGCCACTAGGCCATATTCCTAGCCTCTAGGGTGATAGTCTTGAGCTCAAAAGCTCAGGGACAGCTCAGGCCCTGAATTCAAGCCCTAGGACCATAACATATGAATAGTCTCTTACACATACACTTACACACACATATATACACACACACACAAATGAATTTGTGGGTTTTTTTTATATGAATGAAAATGCCACTTCCTTTAATGGTTCTATATTATAGCATACCTGGCCTCAGTTTATAAAAGATCAATGTGGGGGGGGGGAGGGGAGGGTGCATGTATGCACGTAGGCCAGAGTTCTATTGAAATTCCCTGTTGAATCTACCAAATCTCATGAATTCTCTATTCTGGATCACTGATGGTGTTGTGTCCTTTTTGTTTATTATCTGATCTGTAACTGGATGGTTGAATTGCTGAGTCTATTTAAAATTGATGAATAGAAAGAGATTATTGTTCCATTGTAGGTATCCAAAGTTGGCCCAAAGTTCTTTTTCATTCACATGAATTGCCCTACTTATGCCTGTTTCAAGCACTAATTTTTCTTCAAAATGTATGAAAATTAAGAATGGCATTAAAAATAATTTACTCTGTCTCGGGAACTATAGTGTTCCCCAGAGCTCCCCTATGACCCAGCTGCCCCACTTTTGGGCATCTACCCCAAAAATTATGAGGAAGACTACAGTAAAGCCACCAACACAACTATGTTCACAATATGTCATTGCTAAAATATGGAACCAACTCAGATGCCCCTGAGTAGATGTGTGGATCAAGAAAATGTGGTACATATACACAATGGAATTCTATGCCTCTATCAGAAAAAATGACATAAGGAAATGGAAGGATTTGGAAAAAAAAAATCATACTAAATGAAGTGATCGAGACCCAAAGAAACATCGACTCTGTAGTTCCCCTCATAGGAAATAATTAGTACACATCTAAGACAGTCCTAGAAGAAGACCACAATAGCTCAAGAGCTATGCCCCTATGAACACATAACATGATCCTAAGCAAAATGAACTTCAAGTTATGGAAACAAGGGGTGTATCACTGTTGTAGTTATTTTCAAAATGCCATGTGAAACCTTGCCCTTCTTTTTTTTTTTTCTTTTTTTCCATATTCCTTTCCTGTGGTTTACCCCTGATATCACTGTAACTGATTTTGATTTTATTTTTGTTCTAAACATTCTTCTACATAGATTTATTTGGCATTTTGACCTTTAATATTAAAAGTAAGCATTATGTTTTATTTTGTGTATGGTGGTTTGATTTTACTGAACAGATCCTAAGACATATTCCTCTATAATTTTTCTATTTCACTTTCTCTATTATATTTCCTTTTATCTTATATTTGATTTTATTATTTATTTTTTTCTATTTATTGTCAAAGTGATGTACAAAGATGTAACTGATTTTAGTACCTTGGATATTTTATATATGTGTATTGGAACTTGGAAAGTGAAAGAGAATACCAAAATCAAGAGACAAAAGATAAAAAGACAAACCAATGCAACAGCAATCCTTACAAAACTATATGGTGTAATCCAACTATACAGCTCATTGGGGAAAGAGGGAAGTGGAGAGGGGGGAAAAGGAGGGGGGAAATGAGGGAGGAGGTAACAAGTTGGATGAGAAATGTACTCACTGTCTTATGTGTGAAACGTGAAACTGTAACCCCTCTGTTCTTCATTTTGACAATAAAAAATGTTTAAAAAATAGTCTACTCTTTTTCATCCCAAGGCATACCAGATTTTTAAAAACTTTTTTGATATAGTAGCCATATTTTTCTTCCTAGAGAACTGGAAACCTAGAGACCAAACCAGAGACCCAGAAGTAGTAGCCAGTGCAAGCAAGTGTGCTGGCTTTAAAAGCTCAGGACTCATTTTGGGTCTTTCTCAGTTCCTATCATTTTGATTTTGCCATGCCACTGTGTAAGTCCAGCTAAATGACAAAATGCTTCATCCACAAATTGACCTCTTGGTAATCAAAGCCAATGAAGAGAACACAAACACAGTATTCTAATTTAAATGATAATCTAAAAAGTTGCACATGAAAATGTTTGTTTGTTTTGTTTTTGTTGCCAGTCCTGGGCCTTGGACTCAGGGCCTGAGCACTGTCCCTGACTTCTTTTTGCTCAAGGCCACAGAACCACTTCCAGCTTTTTTCTATGTATGTGGTGCGGAGGAATCAAACCCAGGGCTTCATGTATAAGAGGCAAGCACTTTACCACTAGGCTATATTCCCAGCCCCATGAAAATGTTGTTAGAATTGTGTTTTTTTGGCTAGGTGCCAGTGGTTCATGCCTGTACTCCTAGCTATCCAAGAGGCTGAGATCTGGAGGATCACAGTTTGAAGCCAACTTGGGCAGAAAATGTAAGAGCCTCTCCAATTAATCAGCAAAAATCCAGTTTGATAATGTGGCTCAAGTGCCAAGGAAACAAGCAAACAGAGGAAGTGCAAGACCCTGAATTCAAACCCAATTGCCAGGAATGAAAAGGAATAGAATAAAAACATAATTGTGTTTTCTGGAAGAGTTGTACTACAAATTTAGGATTATTTTATACTTCCTATTGACCATTCAAATGGGCAGGTTTTAAAGGATAATGAAGGAATTGAACATAACATTTACAACATGCTTGAATAAGTCTCACTTAAGAAAAGATCCATGAGTAAAGCATGTAATTGTATGGAGCAAGAGAAACTAGTGATTGCTTTAATTCTTTTTTTTTTTTTTTTTTTGCCAGTCCTGGGGCTTGGACTCAGGGCCTGAGTACTGTCCCTGGCTTCTTTTTGCTCAAGGCTAGCACTCTGCCACTTGAGCCACAGCACCACTTCTGGCCATTTTCTGTATATGTGGTGCTGGGGAACCGAACCCAGGGCTTCATGTATAGTAGGCAAGCACTCTAGCCACTACGCCATATCCCCAGCCCCTGCTTTAATTCTTTTTAACATTCCTTTTCATGCCAATATGTAGCATTACTATATAATTTATATGTGATAATATATGATTTAATTTAAAAATGGAAAATAAAGCATAAAGAAAAATTGTATGACTTACTCTCCTAACATTCCCGAGTTGCATGGGGTACCCTGTAAGCATCTGTAATAGACTGATAAGAACAGAAGACTGTCTGCAGCAGGATTACTTTTCCTATTGTAACATGGAAGTGTTCTTGACCACCACACTAACAAAGACACTGTCATCAGTGTCCATCTGTCATCAGACACTCTGTGTAATCTGACCTCTGAGTTCCCTCGCCCTTTTTTCAGAACAAGCCAGGGAATCTCATACATTGATAAGCAAAAAAATGAAATGTTTTGTTTCATCTCAATTAAGACAGAAGGGGAGTTTGGATTGTGTTAGGCTCCAACCCACAAGAAAAACAAATACCATTTATGCACACAAGTATTTGTACAATGATGTTCACCTCAGCATTATTACTGCATAAAATTTGGCACTGCAACTCAGAATTTTCAGATTGAAAATGGTTTTCAAACCTTTAAAACATACAAATGGAATACTGTGTAGACAATAAAAAGAATGAGATGGCAGTATGTGTCTTGGAAAGATGTTTTAGGACATATTGTCAGTAAATATATATCTTAGTTCCATTGTAGAAACAAAATCACATGGGCCAATGTGTCGAGCTCCTGTGTGTTCCTATGTGAGAGAGAGAAAGAAAAGGAGATAAAAATTATAATTGTGTTAGCACTGGAAAAATTGTAATTATCTATTCTTAATTATATATTTTTTATCATTAAGTACTTGTACAAAGTGGTTATCATTCAGCAAATCAGTTTATAAGTACTATGCATCTTGATTGACCCCTGTCATCATTCTGCCCCATCCCTCTCAATCCAATCTATCCCCTCAATTTTACTAGTTTATAGGATATGCATTAGTGATAATGTATTGTTCTCCAATTTCTAATTCTTTCTTTTACCTTCTTGTCTTTTTCCTACAATTTAGTCCTAGATTTCCTGGATTCTTCCCCCTTGCTAAATGAAATTGGCTCTGTAGATGGAAAAGCTAATCGTTTTGGGGGATATTTTTGGTGAGTATTGAGGCTTGAACTCAGAGCGTGGGCACTGTCCCTGCTCTCCTTTGCAACAACCTCGTGCTCTATCACTTAAAGCTACAGCAACACTCTTGGTTTTTGAGTGGTTAACTGGGGATAAGAGTCTTACAGGGACTTTGCTGCCCAGGCTGGCTTTGAATAAAAGTCATCAGATCTCAGTCTCCAGAGTGGCTAGGATTACAGGTGTGATTTTAGTAAAATTTGAACCAAATCAGTGAGCGTCCATATACCATGCTGACTTGGTGGATTAGTAATAACCCATTTGTGACATGTAACTCTCATTGTTGACTTTAACATTGTTTATTTACAAGCCACCATTGGGTTGTAGTCTTACATGGCCTTGTAATGAACTATTTTTGTTGTTCATTCCTTGTTAGCAATGTCCACAGAACTTGTTAGCATTTTAATACATCTCTGTCTGATTCTCAGAGTCAATAGCTTCATCAGACTTTCCCCTTGTGCTCAGTGACCTTTTTACCAGTTTAATTATTTATACTCAACTTGGCTTTCTCTCTTTCTCTCTCTTTTTTCCTAATATTTTGAATGCAGAATAATGTTGTCAACCACACAATGGAAAGAGCTGCTCTCACCTTCTCAGGACAAAGTAACAGAGAAGGAAATGTGCCAAAAGCTTTTTCAGATGACACTGAGAGTGGTGAAATGGGGATGTATTGCTGGGGGTTAATGTGGGACACATCCACTGCCTGTGCTGGAGCAGGAGGAACTGAAGCCCATCTTCTGATCAGAAGATCAGCAAACCTCCTGAGTACAAGGCAGCGTTACTGTATTAAGGACAGATGTAGTAATTTAATGTTTTCCTGGCCATCATCTTTTACAATAAAGCATCACGGCTGGTTCATCCTTCCTCCTGCTTGGTTACCACTGAGAAGGAGCTTATGACAACTATAGAAAAAGAAATGTTGTAGGAACATATAAATACTTGAAAACCATGGTAATGACAATGGCAACACCAGTGTTTCAAATAAATTGAAACTGTGGGTGGGAGGGTGTGCACACGTGCATGCCAGTACTGGAGCTTGAAACTCAGGGTCTCACACTCATTTGGCCTTTTCAAGGCTGGTGTTCTATTACTTAAATAAATTGAGGGGATGGGTGGAATTGGAAAAATGAGGGAGAAGAGTAGAAAAGGTGATGGCAAATAAGATACATTGTACTCATAAAATGATATTTTGAATTGAAAGGACTCTGAACAACTACTGTAACTTTTAAAAAATAACATTATTACTTAGACAAGATAGAACATGCTTTGGTTGTTTGGCATTGGACAATTTCATTCTTATTTTATCAGTAACAAAAATTTCAACTATAAGGAAATGACTTGAACTTTGATCAGTAATCATATTACAGTATCAGTAATATAATGTCTATTATTATACCCTACCAGTGGCTCCAACTACATGAAAATGATTTGAAAGGCAAGTTAAACTTTTATTGAAATGGTCATATGCAGTGCAAAAAAATCTTAGGTGTTATATTGTATCTTTATCCACACAGACATATGTACATGCACAGTAAAACAGCTTAGCATTTGTGCATAAGCATATGCATGTAATTTATTTTAGTCTAAAATTACCTATGTGTTACCATTAAACAAGGGTCTTCAATTCTGCAAGTATTTCCCACCAATGTTGTTTTGCACTAAGGTTAAAAGTTTATCTACTATTTGATTGATTAAGGCTTAGGATTTGTTTTAACAGAAGGCAAGCAGCTTTTATTTCACAGTTTATATCTATTGTCAACAGGCTGTCTGTGGTCTCTTATACCTACCTTCTGGAAAACCCTCTTAAGACTGCCGTGAGGACTGATGCAATGGGTCCTTTCTTCCTTCCTTCCTTCCTTCCTTCCTTCCTTCCTTCCTTCCTCCTCCTTCTTCTTCATGTATGTCTCTCCCTCTCTCTGTGTGTTCTTGTCTCTTTCTTTTTTCTTTTTTGTACTAGTACCAGGGCTTTGAGCTCTTGCTTTTTTTGCTCATGACTTGGGCTTTACCACTAGAGCCACACTTTTACTTCTGGCTTTATGGTGATTAATTGGAGATAAGAAGCTCTCAGAATTTCGCTGGCTTTGAATATCCATCCTCCAATTGCAGCCTAATGAGTAGCTAGGATTATAGGTGTCAGCCCCTATGACCCTGTTATGATGCTTTCTAATAAACAAAAGAACTTGCATCTTAGTAATGTGGGGGAAGAAAGAAAAACATGTGCACAGCAATGTATTTTTAAAATAAAAATTACATCCCTACCACCACCTCCATTTGCTCCTTAGATTTTATTCTATTGATTATATATTTTCAGATATTAATTTCATTTTATGAAAATATTGGAATGGTGTATTTGTGAATTTCTGTTTGTATCTAGGAAACTTTTTTCCCCCAGAACCAAATAGGCTTAAATCTTCTTACCTTTGGAGTGGTAAAAAATAGCATAGTTCCTGACCCCTATGTACTTTACTTAATAGAAATAAATTATTTACATCTTGTATAAATTAACAGAATGTTTTCTAGAAAGGATTAACCTTGCATGGATAAGAAGAGAAACATGGTGAACAGGGTTAAGCCAGAGACAGGAAACCCTTTTAATTCTAGTATTCAGTATTTCTCTATTACTAACTTCAACATTCAACTTACTTTGCCCTCTCCCCTTTCTGCTGTCCCTGCTGCATTTAATAATTTCTTTGCTATTACAGCCTGTTTCCTTTGAAGTCTCAGAGACTAAGAAGTCTAAGAAGTCTCCCTCCGGGTGATTTTCCTAATGGACATTTTAAAAACACATGCACACACATCCCCAGGTCCTCCCAGTGAGTCTTTACCTCCTGCCACATCCTAGCCTCTTCGATTTTTGTATTTGAGAAAAGGGTGGAGTTCTGCTTTGTGACCTCATACTTAGTGAGATGAACATGGATTTTGTTTTAATGCTGATACTGGTGATGAACTCAGGGCCTCGTACTCTTGCTTGGCTATTTTGCTCAAGATTGGCACTCTAACACCTGAGACAATACTTCCATTTCTGATTCTTTTTATTAATTGGTGATAAGAATCTCTCTCTTCCTGAGCCAGCTTCAAAGCATGATGCTCAGATCTCAGTATTTTGAGTAGCTGGGACATCAGGTGTGAGTGCCTGGCTTAATGAGGAGGGTTTTCAGGAGAATTTCATTCAGAGCTTTGTAGTGTGCGTTAGTAGTTGGGAGACCCTGAGTATGGGTACTTGTGTGAGATTTAGAGAACCTAAAACCAGCCAGGTGCCCATTACTCATTCCTGTAACATTAACTACTCAGGAAGCTGAGGCACAAGGATTACAGCTTGAAACCATCCCCAGGAATTAGCTAGTACAAATCTGGAAGAGGAGGTTTGGCTTGAGTGTTTCCAATATTGTGAATATTGCTGTGATATGCACACATGTGACTGTCTTACTTATTTGTATTTACTTATTATTTGCTGATACCAAGGCTTGAACTCGGGGTTTTGCACTTGGCAAGATTGCTTGCTCTGCTGGCATTCTGTCACTTGAAATGCACTTCCTTCGTGGCTTTTTGCTAGTTTAGAGATGGCATCTTGAGGACTTCTCTGCCTAGGACTGCAGGCACAAGCCCCCAGCCTCTGACTAGATAGCTACATTTTTACGTAGGTTCTCAATACTTGCTTAAGAGGAGTGTCTCAAAACTAGTCTTTGCTGTTATTACTTTATCCTAGTTCATAATGTAGTAAATATTTACAAACAACTCTGGAAAAGTTTACTCATATTAAAAACAAGATTTGTACAAAATCATTGGCATAATAGCTCTCAATTGCCTGTCTTTCATTTCAGAAAATATTGGTTCATCTTCTGAGGTACTGTGCAGAAATTCAAACCAGATATCTCATTTTCTGTTCTTTCATGGACCATTTTTTAGTGAAATATCCAAGTTTACTAATCTGCTTTTACTATATGAAAGCTAGCATTTATTATTTATGATTTTCAAGTTACTGAGTGTTTAAGTTCTAAGTGTGACCTGACAACACAAGATAGATAAGCCAGTAATGCAAAGACACTTTTAACACACGCACACAATTATTTTGGAGTATTATAATCACTAGAACTGCAAGACCTCTGAGCAAGTGCATTTGATATACAACTCTATCTTGCCATTACAGAAACTGAGAACTAAAATAGTTTTAGTAAAGTTCATCATTTTACAGATGAAAATCTTAGGTGCTGATGGCTCATACCTATAATTCTATCTACTCAGGAGGCTGAGATCTGAGGATCATGATTCAAAGCCAGCCTGGGCAGAAAATTCCGTGAGACTCTTATCTCCAATTAGCCACCAGGAAGTCAGAAGTGGCTCTGTGGCTCAAGTGGGAGAGTGTTAGCCTTGAGCATTGAAGAGTTCAGGGACAGCACCCAGGCCTGGACTTCAGGCCCTACAACTGACCAAAACAAACAAACAACAACAAAGCCAAGGCCTCATCTAAAATATAACCAGTACACAAAAGAAAAAAGATGGAAGGTGTGGCTAAGCTGTGGAGCACTTGCCCACAGAATTTCAACTTTAGGGTTGTTTTATTTAATTGTTTGTTGGTTTGCTTTTGGGGATTTGTTTGTGCCGGTGCTAGAGGCTGAACTCAGGGCTTTGAGTTGTTGTGTGGCTTGTTTTCTCACGTTTAACACACTCTTATTTGAATCTCAAGGATTCTTTTCACCTGGCTAACTTCAAACCTCAATTTTCAGAAGCCAACCTCCTGAGTAGCAAGGCTTGCAGGCCTGAGCCACCAATTCCTGGCTCAAAGCCTTGAGTTTAAACTCCAGCCATGCAAAACCAAAATAAAAGATGTTAAAAACAGAGTATTATGAGAAAGTGTCTTAATACTGTAGCAATTACTGCTTACCTAAGAAAATGTTAATTCTGAATAGTTCTGTCATACACTATGTGTCAAGGTGTAAATAGTGTGCATTTTAATCCATGCTCACATTTAGGGATCCAGACACCTGCTACAATCCTGAGGAATATTTCAAGGCTTCTCAGGCTTCTTACTGGACTCTCATTTCTAGGTAGTGGGCAAGGGAAGTGAGAAAGCATAAGGGATTTCCTGGAGAGAGAAACCTTTCATGTCCTGTGCAACTCTCCTGAACACAGAACTCCATCATCTGAACTAGCTCCTGATAGGCAGGGAAGTTGGGAAATGAAATGTGACTATATACCAGGAAAATGAGTAGTCCAATACTGGTGAACATTTCAGCAAGCCTCTGCTGTGATTATCATTTGGATATAAAAATCCAACATATTTTCATTAATTGGCACAAATTCTAAGCATTCCTTTGATAACTATTTGCTTTGTTGACATTCAGTGCTGCCAATCCCAGAAATCAAAGATCCTTGCACTGCTTGGAAACAATTTGAGACAAAGATACTTTTATTTGTGCTCATAATGTGGAAGTTCTTTTCATTTTTGTCCTGAAAATCTTCTTCAAATACATAGCCATTTCTATAAAACCTTTGCCAAACTTATGTAAATCATAGTAATTAGCACAGAATGACAAAGATATGTTTAATCTAAACTGGTACCTAGTAGACAGGAAGAAAAGGAAAAACAAAAAGAAATGAAATAGGTATAAATGACTTATTAACTCTGTGTGTGTGTGTGTGTGTGTGTGTGTGTGTGTGTGTGTGTGTTGATACTTGAGCCACAGCTCCCCTTTCAGTTTTTTTTTGGCCAGTCCTGGGCCTTGGACTCAGGGCCTGAGCACTGTCCCTGGCTTCTTTATGCTCAAGGCTAGCACTCTGCCACCTGAGCCACAGCGCCACTTCTGGCCGTTTTCTGTATATGTGGTGCTGGGGAATTGAACCCAGGGCCTCATGTATACGAGGCAAGCACTCTTGCCACTAGGCCATCCCCAGCCCCCCTTTCAGTTTTTTTGATGATTAACTGGAGATGGTTTCTGCCCAGTATGGCTTTGAACCATGATTGTCAAATCTCATCCCCTTGAGTAGCTAGGATAAACAGGTGTGAGCCATTAGTGCCCAGCCAGGGCCTCTCCTTTTTGCTTGGCTTTTTTGCTTAAACATAGTGCTCTACTAATTGAGACATAGTTCCATTTCTGGCTTTTTGGTGGTTAATTAGAGATAAGAGTCTAGTGGACTTTTCTGTCCTCATTAGCATTGAACCACAATGCTCAGATTTCTGTCTCTGGAATAGCTAGAATTATAGACATGATCCACACAGCACCTGGCTCTCATTAGCTTTCTCATTATTCTTTGTAAATCAAAATAGGATCCATTTCTAAATTCTCAAAAGGTACATTTTGAAAGAAAACAAATTGGATTTAATATATGTGTTCTTTTAAATTTTTATTAGTTTTGATGGAACCTGAATTAAAGGTCAGCCTGTGTTTTTGAAAGATAACATCACAAACAAGAAATGCTTTCAGTCAGCATACTTAATACAGAAGAAAAGGTTTATTGCCACAAAGTCATCTTTCCCTTTGGAACATTATATTCCTAGTGGGAACTACATCTAAGTGAGGTGATGTGAAAAAATAATAAAGTACTTTAAATAAATTTTGAAAAGAAATGGATAATTATAGTAAAGCAAGAAGAAAAAGTGATCCAAAATACAATAGTCTACTACCTATCTTAGCATCAATGTTACTGAACCACCATTGCCTCCATTCAAACACTCATCTATTTATAAAAGATTATTTGTGCACCTGCTACATGACATCCTCTATGTTAGTCTACCTTTTGATAGAATATTTTCCTTAACTTTAGATTCAACTTTTTGGCCACCTTCCCATTTATATTCATGTGCACAGAAAAGAAAATAGAAAGATTCACTGTCGATGTCTTATTATATGTGTATTATTTAAATGTGAGAATCTCATTTAATAATCAAGTTCTGTATTTTTCATTAAGAGTCTTAACTTAATCAATAACTACATTGCCTCCCAGAGAAGCTGTATCAATTTTCTCTTACAAGAACAATTTTTAGTTATATTTTCAGTCCTTTCTTTCAATGACTAGTTTCACATTTTTTCTTGTTTAATGGAAATGGGAAATTACATTTCTAAACTTAATGTTTCATAACTGAAAGGTTACTTTTTTTCCCTGAGCTCTTTTTTGTAATATTTGATAGTGTTACTGGTTGCTACCCCTGGAATTGATATTTTGTCAGAAATTATATACTGCTTCCATGACTTGGGCTTCCATTGGACATAAATAATGCCTTTTCAAAATCTTTTCTTGATGATGCTAATGTATAAATATAGATATTTTGAAAAGTGTAATATCCAACTTATGTTGCAACTTTGTTTTTTCTCTCCAAGGACTGAAATAAGATAAACAAAGAAATATTCAAATATACCAAATATGTCAGAAATATCTGTTAATGTCTACAAGCATCCAAATTCAATTAGGAAAATAATAAGCAACATGCCATTATTTATTTGACATTCTCTGAAAAATATACCATCAGCATTTTTATTTCTTGAGGTTGAAAAGGCCTACATTAGTTATACTGAACTTAACAGTTCAAAGAAGGACTTGTCTATACCAGTCCCTTTTTTCCTCAATATTCAAAAGCATCGATGTTGAATTTTATGGTCTGGAATCTACATAATTAAGATGCAAAGCAGGGGGATTTCATTAAAATTATGTTGAGCATTTCAGAGAATTTAATTTTTCTAAGAGTAGGACATTTTAATAAAACACAAGCAGAAATGCATTTGAAAGATAGTGTAATCTGCCCTTGTAAGTCATTACCCATCATTTCATCCCTTTAGTCACACACTATACACGTCAGTAAACTTATTTCTCAAAGGGCCTGGTAGGAACACTTTAGATCTTCTGGGTGGTAAGTTCTCTGTGGTGGTTGCTCACTTTTGCCTGTGGTTCTAAAGCAGTCACAAGCAAGATATGTATGAATGGTGGGGCTGTGTTACAATAAAACTTTAATTACAGAAACAAGCAGCAAGGCAAGATTGGACTAGAGATTGTGGTTTAGCAACTCCAAAGGTAGTGATATGGCTAGTGGGTATAATTTGTTTGTTTTTGTATGACATCAAAATACATCTTGGCATTTGTCTTATATTAAATATCATAATTTTGAGACATATATTTATTGGCACAAGTGGATCTAGTGCTTGACAGGTTATGATGGATAATGATTTTATTTTTTTCTCAGCTTTCACTGTTACCAACAATGCTACACATTTTTCTTCAATTTCCTTTTTTGTGCTGAAAAAATTTAATATATAGTTTCTTATTAATATAATTAATCATAATAACATTATTATTAACTATAGTCCCCATGTTTCATAACAGATCACTTAAACCTATTATTTCTGTGCAACTAAAACAAATTTTGTACCCATTGATTAAAATCTCCTCATCCAACAACTAGCGACTGCTGGTTCTACTTGCTCATATGAATTTGGCTTTTTAAATGTGTTCCACATACAAATGAGACGATGAAGTATTTGTATTAGTGTACTTGTATTATTTCAACTAGCTGATTATTCTCTAGATTCATCCATGTTGCAAATGTCAGAATTTCCTTCTTTTTAAAGTTAGATAGTTAATGATGTCATTGTGCCTCTATTATAAAATATTTTATAAACATTAAAAAAAATTCATTCCTCTGTCTGTGGACACTTAGTGGATTCCATTTCTTAGCCAAACTCAGTAAGGCTGCAGGGAACATGAGGATATTATATGTTTGAAAGACTGACTTCCTTCTTTTGGATATATTCTCATATAAAAAAGTTTCCATACCTATTTTCATAATATGTATGCCAACTGTGTTCAAAGATTCTTTTCCCCACATTCTGTTTCCTTTCATATACTTGAAAAAAATCTCCATGTTACTATCTACACTGACATTCAGTGTGCTTCTTAGACTTTCTAAATTAGAAGCTCAAAAAGAGGTTGAAATTGTGGGAAGAAAAGATGAAATAAGATTTTGGTTTTCACCTCTCCTACTCTAAATATGAGATAAACTAAATGGTGAATGTAAACAGTGGTTTTTTATTAAATTAGCATATCCAATAAAATAATATCATTTTCTAAAGATCTAGCTTCTTTTAGATGAATACAGGCATTGAGATTTGAATTTCCTTCAGGGCACTGGTGGCTCATGACTGTAATCCTAGCTACTCAGGAGGCTGAGATCCAAAGATTTCAGTTCAAACTCAGGCCAGACAGGGAAGTCTGTGTGACTCTCATCTCCAGTTACCATCAAAAAGCCACTTATGCCATATGGCATAAGTGGCAGAGCACCAGCTTTGAGTGAAAATGCTAAGGGATGGTAAACAGTTCCTGAGTTTTAGCCCTAGTATCAGCACATAAACAAAAACTTTGCATTACTTAAGGTAATATATATAATTATATTATGATATACATACTATACATATACATATTTTGTCAGTTGTGGGCCTTGAACTCTGGGCCTGGATGCTGTCTCTGAGTTCTTCAGCTCAAGGCTAGCAGTCTACCACTTGAGCCACAGAGCCACTTCATACACACACACACACACACACACACACACACACACACACACACACACACAGATCTATCTATCTATCTATCTATCTATCTATCTATCTATCTATCTATCTATCTGTCTATCTAAAGACGTTTTTGTAAACATGTTTCTGCCCAGGAACTGGTGGCTCATGCCTGTAATCATAGTTACTGAGGAAGCCAAGATCCAAGGATCGCAGTTCAAAGCCAGCCAGTACAAGAAAGTCCATGAGACTCCTATCTTCAATTAACCACCCAAAAGCCAGAAGTGGACCTGTGGCTCATGTGGTAGAGTGATAGCTTTGAGCATAAGAGGTCCCAGGGATAATACCCAGATACTGAGTTCAGGCCCTAGGGCTGGTGTGCACACATGCGTGCACACACATATACCTACACGTGTACAAACACACAAAGACACACAAAGATATACATGTTCTTATATTCCTGATTGTTTCTCTGCCCTAGTGGAATCCATTACTCACATTCCCCTTCCCTAATATATTATTTGTTATCCTTCGTATATATTTTTAGTCAGTTTTTCTATAATACAAGCATCTTAGCACAGTCTGATTTTTTTCAATTATCTAAAATTTCCTCAAGTTATTATTTCTTGATTTCCTTTATCTAACTTGCTTTACTTTGTCATTCTAGCATTTTTAATTTGTAATTATGAGCTCTAACTTGAATAAATTTCTGGGTTTTCTGGTTATTACAATCTCTATTTCATGGTTGAATCTATACCTAGAAATAGTCTCCAAAGGAAACTACTGGAAAAGAACCACCATGGTCAACAGGGTTCCCCACCTAAGGCTGAATATCAATGGCTCAGTATATAGATATGCCTGACAAATACAAATATAAAGAAAACACATAAATTGAAACGAAGGGACTACTTTTGTTTTCATTTGGCTCAGTTTCTCATAGTCACAGGAGAAGTAAACTGTCAAAAGAGGAAATAGTAAAATCAGATTAGTAGAACTGCTTCCTAGAGAACTTTTTTTCTGGCAAAAGCAGCAAAACAATCTCAAGAGATCTGAATGACAAAACCTTTTCAAAACTCAAAGATGCTAGAAACTAGGCTTCAAACTCAGTTCCATTCAAAGACTTGAACATCAGAAGATGTTAAAAGAACAAGATATTTGTGCTTATCAGCAAGTAAGTCCTTGCCCTTGTATTTTCTATTGGCTGCTGGCTATGTTAAATTCTAATGGAAAGAGTCTTCTTTTTGCCATCTGAAAACAATCCTGGACAAGTATCACCTCACATGTATGTCAAGAGATTGAAGAAGTAACGTATGAAACTGTAACCTCTCTGTACATCAGTTTGATAATAAAAATTTGAAAAAAAAAAAAAAGAGATTGAAGAAGGAGGATGGCACCTTCAAGGCCAGTCTGGGCTACACAGCAAAAGTCGTTCTCAAAACACAAAGACACCAAAACAAAACAGGAAACTGAGGTGGTCAAAAGTTTGCCTTTTTTCCTTAAAATCCAACAATGAAGTTACTTGACCTCTAACGATCACTATTCCTCCATCAATGTGCATGTGTGGGGTCAATATTTCTAACATAACTTTCATTTTACAAATTAACAAGAGGGATAATTCTTAAGACGTGAGGTTTAGCTCTTTTCTGTGTGTTGTTAGACTGACAAGTGTTCATTTCTGTTGCACACTGGCTTAGACACTATTACTTGGGCACTGGAAGGCCCTTGCCACTTGCTGAGTCTCTATGTTTGTAACTACAGCTATGTGAGAGTTTTATTCCTCTCTTCCTTCATACCACTGACTGCCTCATTTTAAATGGACTATTTCTGCGAATCTCCCAGTGTAATCCCTGTTGCCATGATTAAGTAGTCCAAGACATTCTTCAATGATGTCTGAAGCTTTGGAATTTCAAAGTAAATTGCTTCTGGGAAAAACAAATCAAACTTGCATTGCAGAACTATAGAAAGTGCATTAAAACATATTACGTTGCACTTTCTGGGTAAAATAAATTGAGACTCACGATAATGTTTCTTCTAGCAATGTCAGATTCTGAGACACCCCAATTAATTCTGGTTTGAGATTGAGTTTCTCTCCAGAACTCCCCTCTCTATTTAATATGTCTACATTTTTCAATTTATCCAATGACTATTTATTCCATAAATTATTGGCTTGGGGCTAAGAAGACTTCAAGTGGAAAAGTAAAGCAATATAGGACACGCAGGGAATGAATGTAGAAGATAGGGACATGATTTTATTTTCTATTAACAGTTTAGTATATGACATTGGACAAACTGTACAGCCTTAGTAGACCTTCATTAATATCATTATGTCTCTCTGATAATATCATGGCTGCCATTTTACATTTGAGATACTCTTGTGCAGTAAAAGTAAAACATTTTATAATCTTCTGGTGTTTCCCAACTACCTTGCATGCCCTACTTGAAAACATTAGGAAAGATAGTTTAGTAAAATAAGGGACTGATACTGCATTATTGCTTCATTAGGAAAAATATGTATATCTACTTTTCCTACAAATGAAAGGAATTATTACTGTTGTTGTTAGCCAGTACTACAGATTGGGCTTTGTACTTTCTTAGCTTGCTTTCTCAACTGGTAGTTTAATAACTGAGCCATCTCTCCTTTTGCTAATTGATAGGAGCTGAAACCTCAAAGATTTTTCTGCTTAGGCTGGATTCAAATAATGATCCTCCAGGTCTCAGCCTTCTGCATAGCTAGGATAATAGGCATTAGCCGCCTGCTCTCAGCTGAATATTTTCATTTATGTTTATTTTTGTGTTTGCGTGCTATTCCTAGGGCTTGAACTTAGGAAAGAGCATCTCTCCCTTAGCTTTTTCATTCAAGGCTGGTGTTCTACCACTTATGTCACAGCCCTACTTCTAGCTTTTTGGTGGTCAGAAATAAGAATATTATGAACTTTTCTTCTCAGGCTGGCTTTCAAACTTGATCCTCAGATTTCAGCGACCTGAGTAGTGAAGACTGCAGGAATAATCCTAAGGACAGGCTTTACTTTTATTTTCAAATTCACCTTTAAAAACTATACTGCAGATTAACTTTTTAAAAATTATTCTTTTTCTTCATTTTTATTGTCAAAATGAGGTACAGAGAGGTTACAGTTACATATGTAAGGCAATGAGTACATTCTTATCAAACTTTTTATCTCCTCCTTCCTTTTTCTTCTACCTTCCCCCATCTCCAATTCCCTCTTCACTCCCCCCTAAGTTGTACAGTTGGTTTACAGCATATTGTTTTGTAAGTATTGCTGTTGCATTGGTCTACCTTTTACCCTTTGCCTCTCCATTTTGGTGTTTTCCTTCCCTAGTTCCAATAAACATACATATAATACACAGTCTACCAAAGTAAATTATAGTGACAACAGGAATAAAAACATGGGGAAGAAAGACAAAAGAAAAAGGCATAATTTCATATGGTATGTTGAAAATAACAACAAAGATAAACCACTTATTTACAGATCTTGTAGTTTGTTTCACTTAGAATCATCTTATGTGATTATATATACATTGCTATTGAGCTGTTGTACTCCTCTGCTAGGACTATCCTAGACAAGTAGTAATTGTTTCCAATGAGTGAAGCCATAGAGTTTGTGTTTCTTTAGGTCTGGCTCACTTCATTTTTTCCATGTCTTTCCATTTTCTCACAAATGGGGCAAAGTCATTCTTTCTAGTAGAAGCATAGAATTCCCTTGTGTATATGTACCATATTTTCTTGATCCACTCATCTACTGAGGGGTATCTGGGTTGTTTCCATATTTTAGTGATGGTAAATTGTGATGTGATAAACATAGTTGTGCTGGTACCTTTAGTATGGTCTTGCTTGTGGGTAGATGCCCAAAAGTGGGGCTGCTGGGTCATAGGGGAGCTCTATGTTTAGCCTTTTGAGGAACCTCTATACTGCTCTCCAGAGTGGCTAAACAAGTTTGCCTTTCCACCAACAGTGTAGTAGAGTTCCCTTTTGGCCATATCCCTGCTAGCCTCTGTTGTTGTTAGTTTTCTTGGTAATGGACATTCTTATTGGGGTGAGGTGGAATCTCAATGTTGTTTTGATTTTCATTTCTTTTATGGCCAGTTATGCTGAGCATTTCTTCATAAACCAAATAATATATGCACATTATAAATATATGACTGAATAAATTTTTATAAGTTTTACATATCCATGTATAACAGATTCCCCAATGTCTTACCATTTTTTTTTCAATAACCACCAGGAATAACTTCCATCCTAACTTCTAACAGAATAAATTATTTTTACCTGTTTCATGCTCTATGTAAGTAAGAACAGTCTATGCCTTCTGTGTCTGACTTATTTTACTTTGTGTTCTTGAGATTCATTCTTTATATTTTCTATAAATGAAAATTATATGCTCTCATTCTTTTGAGGGACTCTGTTCAGTATGTTAAGCTGATAGTTGGATAGTTCCCAAATATCAAAGCCACTGCCACCATGCTGGAAGAGCACTGTGCATAGAACTTTCTGCAGTGCTAGAAATGTTCTGAGGGGTCTTGCCAAAATATTAGCCTCCAGGTAAAGTATTGCTTTTTGGTACCAATTTGGTGGTAGTTTGTGGTACCCATTAATAAAGGAATACAACAGGTAAGTAAAATCTGCACTTACAAATGAAAAATGTACATAAAACAAGGGAAGAGCCATCAGATGAGATGTGTATAGAAGGAAACATGTAAGAAGGATGTGTAAGAGACAGACAGACATCTAGAGCTGCATGCCATGTATGTTTTTTTTTTTTAATTTCTATTTGTTTTATTTTTGTCCAGTCCTGGGCCTTGGACTCAGGGCCTGAGCACTGTCCCTGGCTTCCTTTTGCTCAAGGCTACTATCACTTTACCACTTGAGCCACAGTGCCACTTCTGGCCATTTTCTATATACGTGGTGCTGGGGAATCGAACCCAGGGCTTCATTTACATGAAGCAAGCACTCTTGCCACTAGGCCATATTCCCAGCCCACGTATGTTTTTTTTTAAACCCAGAACAGAGTATCTGTACAAATGGACATGAGAAAGCACTGTATGTTGAACAATGGCACTGGGACTCTTGTGATTTGTAATGATTCAAGTTCCAAGCAGCATTTTATCTAATTCTGCTGCAAATAAAAATGTCTTCATTAATTTTCAAAATTTAACTCATCATAATACCCATCTAAGTTTAAACGGACACCATCAACACAGCACCAACAAGCCAGTTGGGGTGTTAATGACCAACTGGTCCACAACAATTGGTAGCATTTACCCCTTAAAATGTAGCAAGCATGTTATTTCTATAATAAGAAGTATAAGCATAAGAATATACAAGAGGAGATAAAAAAGAAACATTTGATATCTATTATATGTGAAAGGCTGCATGCTTTCAAAGTACCTCTCTAATTCTTAGACTTCTTCAAATGGATATTAGTAATCTCATGCTTTCTAAGTGTGTGTGTGTGTGTGTGTGTGTGTGTGTGTGTGTGTAGAATATTCATCATTTTATTAGAGAGAAGAAACCAAGACTGTTTTAAGAGAAAGCAACTGAAAAGTATAAAATCTAACTAAAATATGAATAAGCATTTAATTATGCATTTAAACAGCTGGAAAAAGGACACAGTACATGAATATATATATACACATATATATATATACACACATACACACAGTAGGTCTTTTTGTGAGATTTTTTTGTTTGAGTTAAAAAAATTTTTTTCACCACACTTCATCAATTCTTTTTAGTTTATTTCATTTTTTGCCAGTCCTGGGGCGTGAACTCAGGGCCTGAGCACTGTCCCTGGCTTCTCTTTTGCTCAAGGCTAGCACTCTGCCACTTGAGCCACAGCGCCACTTCTGGCCTTTTCTATATATGTGGTGCTGAGGAATTGAACCCAGGGCTTCATGTATATGAGTTAATTACTCTTGCCACAAGGCCACATTCCTAACTCCTTTGTTTGATTTTTGTACTCATTCTGGGGTTTGAACTCTAAATACTTTTTTAATCTTAGACTTCCTTAAATGGATATTAGTAATCCCATCTATAAACTAATAATAGTACTTAATCTTAGGAGAGATTTTCAAGTGATGAGTGGCAAAGCTGGGATTTAGATAAATATTTTATAATTTTGAAAGGAAAATGCTATTTTTCAAGGATATAGATGCTTTTTAAAATCATTTTAACTTTGATTGCATCAGGAGAAATCACACATTCTGTTCCAAGTCTCCTTATTCATTTTCTTTGTTTCTTTGTTTCAATGTATGTGTGTGTGTGTGTGTGTGTGTGTGTGTGTGTGTGTGTGTTTGTGTGTGCTGGTACCAGGGCTTGAATGTAAGGGCACCATCCTTAGCTTTGTTGCTCAATGCTGGTACTCTACCACTTGAGCCACATTTCCACTTCTGGCTTTTTAAATAGCAATTAATTAAATAATTAATTGTCAAAGCGATGTACAAAGGGGTTGCAGTTTCATATGTAAGGCAGTGAGTACATTTCTTATCAAACTTGTTACTTCCTCACTCATTTTTCTTCCTCCTTCCCCCCTCCCCAGTTCCCTTATGACCCCCCTCGTGAGTTGTACAGATGGATTATGGCAGATAGTTTTGTAAGTATTGCTGTTGCATCAGTTCCCCTTTTACCTTCTGTCTCTCCATTTTGATGTTCTCCTTCCCTTCCCTAGTTCCAATAAACATATATACAATACCCAGGGCACTGAAATCAGTAACAGTAACATCAGGGGTAAAACCCTGGGGGAAAAAGACAAACAAAAGTGGCATAATTGCAGATGGTATATTGAAAATAATGATGACAGCAGTAAAGCACTTATTTCCATAACTTGCAGTTCATTTCACTTAGCAGCATCTTATGTGTTCATATGTACATAGCTATTGAGCTATTGTGATCTTCTGCTAGGACTTCCAAGAGACATATGGAAAAGTGCTCAACATCACTGGCCATGAAAGACAAGCAAATCAAAACAACATTGAAATTTCACTTCACCCCAGTAAGAATGTCCACTATCAAGGAAACTAATAATAACAGACGCTGGAGAGGATGTTGTCAAAAGGGAAGCCTACTACACTGTTGGTGGGAGTGTAAACTTGTTCAACCACTCTGGAGAGCAATATGAAGGTTCCTCAAAAGGCTAAACATAGAGCTCCCCTATGACCCAGCAGCCTTGCTTTTGGGCATTTACCCAAAAGATTACAAGCAAGACCATACTAAAGGTACCAGCGCAACTATGTTTATCACATCACAATTTACCATCACTAAAATATGGAAACAACCCAGATACCCCTCAGTAGATGAACGGATCAAGAAAACATGGTACATATACACAATGGAATTTTATGCCTCTATCAGAAAGAATGACACTGCCTTATTCATAAGGAAATGGAAGTGCTTGGAAAAATTATACTAAGTAAAGTG
The DNA here is from genome assembly GCF_023159225.1 of Perognathus longimembris pacificus. NCBI lineage: Eukaryota > Metazoa > Chordata > Mammalia > Rodentia > Heteromyidae > Perognathus > Perognathus longimembris. The sequence continues at coordinate 41,068,434 of NC_063166.1, forward strand.
AGCCAGACCAAAGAAACATAGACTCTATGGTTTCTCTCATTGGCAGTAATTAGTACTTCTGGCTTTTTGGTGGTTAATTAGAGCTAACAGTTTCAGAGACTTTTCTGTCTAGGCTGGCTTCAATTCTGATCCTCAGATTTCAGCCTCCTAGGTCATGAACCACTAGTACCCAAAGACTTCCTGTACTTTCTGTGCACATTGTACCAAAGGACCCTTTTCATGTAGGAAATTCCATGTTAAATTTAGAACCCTATAAATTCACCTTATGTGACTAGATTTTGTTTTTCATCCTAAAAGGTCAATTCAAAACCTTCAAGAAAAATTGCTTTAGTGGAAAACTTAGACAAAGTTAAGCAAGCCTGTTCCATTTTATGCATGAAGAAATGATAGTTAGGGGAGTAAGATTATTCCCAGAGTTTCCTGCTTACTTTTTATCAGATGTCAAGTACAAACCATGTTTTCCTAAACAATTTTTAACTGCTCCTATGATACATGTAGTAAGCGATTTTAATGACCTCCTTACGGGAGCTGGTTTGTGCCCACTCCAGTCCAAGGACAGTCCTTGGCCAGCCCTCATGTATGCTGACAACTCACAACTGTGTGCTGCAACTTGGAATAATCTATAGCATCAAATAAATCTTTTGCCCCCAAATTCCCTCGAGATCATTCCTTTTCCAAAGGCAGGATCAACACTACATGCTTAAAAGACAAGCCCTGTGGAGACCAGGGTGGACAACATAATAGTGATATTCCTACTTTGATTCTAGCTCTCTATAGAGTGGTCAGGTCTAGGTAGATTCTAGCATTCTTGTTTGAATGCTTTTCCAGCTCCAGCTACTCTCCTTACTTTTTTGTAGATTGAAATTCCATTTTTAGTGTGAAAGGAAACACGTGATATTTGTCTTTCTCAATCTGGCTTATTTTACTTAATATGATGATATCAAGTTGCATTTATTTTTCCAGAAAAAGACATAATTTCAGTCTTCTTCATGCTGACTAATGCTTCATTATATACAAATATCATAATTTTATCCATCCATTGATAAAAGCTGGTTTTATCTATCCATCACCAAAGCTGATTCTGTAGCTTGTTTACTTTGCATAGTGTTACAGTTAATATGGTATGCAGGAATCTCACGATCTCTCTCTCTTCCCCCTGCATGTATTTGTGGTTGAACTCAGGGCCTTGCATTGTCACTCTGCTTTTTTAGTTGTTGTTGTTCATAGCTGGCATTCTACAACTTGAGCCACATCACCAGTCTGGCATTTAAAAAACTATTTTTGCTGGTTAATAGGAGATAAAAGTCTATAAGCTGTAAACTGTGGTGGTTTTGAGTATTATGGCCATTTCATAATATTAATTCTGTTGTGTCATGAGTGTGAGAGATTTTCCATCTTCTAGTATTTTTTCAATTTCTTTCAGCCCAATTTTAAAGTTTTTATTGTTGAAGTCTTCTACCTCATTAGGTAAGTTTATTCCTGGGCATTTTATATTTTTTATACTATAGAGGTAATTTGTTTCTTTATTTCCTTCTTAGACTATTTTTTGAGTGTCCTTACCTGATTTGGGCATCAGGGTGATATTGCTTTCATAGAATGAGTTTGGCAGTGATGTTTCTTTACCCAGGCTTTCTTCCAATAATTATCTTACCTCCTGTATTCATTACTTAAGGAAATATTGTGAAATTATGGTTGTTTTGAATCTCCAGGGTTCTTATGTTCTATCTCATCTGCATTTTACAAATACATATGCCAATACCCAGAAAGCTTATGAGTTTCTGAGATAGCCTGCTACCTTTTGTATCAGATGGCAACTTACCAAGAGCAATTTTAACAGTCAGGGAGTTTTCCTTAATTCTATGATTTGTTGTGAGAACATTTAATACAACCAGAATCACCAACAACATTTAAGTATCCAAGTTATTATTATTTAAATATCTTACTGCACTGTGCATGCATCTGGAACAAATATACTGCCTTTGAGAAATAAGGAATTAATCCAGGTCAGCTCAATCGCTGGGTGATGTACTGAAATAAATTAGTTGGTAACTCTGAGGAAACAGACCCAACAGCTGATAAGAATCAGAGTGTAGAGTTGGAACAATTATACTGTATCCTGTTAATCTCTTGAACCATAGTGAATCCTTGACCTCAAGAAACTAAATTAATTCTTCCCATTCCCCTTTCCCTTAGCTTTGACTTCTCAGAAATCAACACCAACAACAATTCAAACAGTTCAAGTTGAAGGCACTCAGCTAGAGACAAAGAAGGGGAAAATAAAAACCTTTAGAGGGAGGGGAGACCACAGCACAGTGGCAAACCTAGGCTCATTGAGGTATAAGGCCATGCTGGGTGCTGGCAGATCATGCCTGTAATGCTAGATATTCAGCAGGCTGAGATCTAAGGATCATGGTTCGAAGCCAGCCGAGGCAAGAAAGTCTCTAAGACTCTTATATCCAATTAGCTAGTAAAAAGCCAGAATTGGAGCTGTAACTCAAGCAGTAGAGCACTAGCCTTAAGTGAAAAAGCTATGAAATAGTGTCCAGCCCTGAGTTATAGTCCCAGTAATATCTCTCTCTCCCTCCCTCTCTTTCTCCCTTTCTCTCTTTCTCTCTCTCTCTCTCTCTCTCTCTCTCTCTCTCACACACACACACACACACTTGCAAGCACACACACAGAAGATAGAAGGTGAAAGAGATTTTTTGGTGCTAAGAATTATTTCCAGGAGATCTGTTAATCCAATAGTCTTGTTTTTATTTTCAGTGTATTGCAAGGTCTTTTGAAATTAGCAGAAGAACTTGGAAAAAAAAATTATGCTGTGCCTTTTAATCCACTGCTCTCGAAACCAAAGATAGCAGGTGAAGGTAGTAAAGATGTATCCGGGCTGCTTCTACCACTAAAATCAATGAAAAAAAATAAATAAAAAATAAATAAATAAAAAAGTGATTTTGACTGTGGTCAGTAATATTTGGTTCATAAAACTTTTACAAAATATGAGAAATAGAGAAAGTGAGAGAGAAAGAGGAGAGAAAGTGAGAGAGAAATATATATGGAGAGACAAGCCCAAAAACCCTTAGAGAATTTCCTTTGATGAGAATTTTAGTACTCACTGAAAAGTATTGTTTCTATCTATGGCCATGCCATGCTGAACCTTCTTAATGCTGTCTGACTTTTGGACTTTTTCGTTTTTATTTCTGGTGAAGGCATCTAACACAAAAGCAAATTGTTTCGCTTGCACAAATTGCAGTTCAGACCCTTTGCCACTTCTGAATTCATTTATAGCAATGTTTGCAATACCATTTAATCTTAAACACTCAACAGAAAATAGAAGCCCAGGGATCTAGCATATTACCTCAGTAAGTGTAGACAAGCAAGAATTGAAGTGACCTTCAACTTCAGATTTTTTTTCTACCCTTCTTGAAGGGACACACACAAGTGCTAAGTTGATTTATGTTAAGTTAAAGCCATTTCAGTGAAGCAATGACCTTGTGCCAATAAACATTTCAGCATCTAGTCCTTCTGGGATCTGTGAAAAAATATCACTCTTAAAATAACCCAGATCCTTTCAGAAGCTGGTGGCTCACACCTGTAATACTAGCTATTCAGGAGGCTGAGATGGAAATTTAAAGCCAGCCCAGGCAGAAAAGTATGGGAGATGCTAATCTCAAATTAACCAGCAAAAATCTGAAAGGAGTGGTATGGCTCATGTGGTAGAGTACAAGCTTTGAGTGAAAAGGCCAGGTAAGACTATGACACCCTGAGTTAAAGCCCTAGTACTGGCACACAATAAATCAATAAATTAACAGACAAATCAAAGCCCAGGTTTTCTGTAGGAGTTTTTGATTGCTAGAGAATATATGGCTTTTATGCAAAATACAGGTGCAAAGGAACAATGTATAGTGGCTACAAGATGCTTTTTACTTTTAGTCAGACTGAATGAAGGCAGGGATGAATGAAAAAATGGAAATGTAAAGGCAAGGATATGTTTGTGTCTTATAATATTCTGGCCAAATGCTGCTTAGGAGGACTGAGGAAAAGCTAAAATGTGCTTCCTGTGCTTCTTTATATTACCTTGTTTATTGCCCCCCACAGTGGAACTTGTCTATCTTCCCTTAGGATTTTTGGCTACAAGTAACAGTGAAGAAAGAACATATTGAGCAAGGACTTTTCAAACCCTAAAAACGATGGGCATACACTTAAGTGATTCACAACACTTAAACGATTCACAGTACAAGAGGAAATTTGAAACTACAGAAAAGGAGTAAATAAGTCCGTAAAAATCTGTCCTAGAGTTATAATTAAATATTATTATTTACCAATAATTTGCTAATATGCACAATAACATGATATTTCAAGTTCTACTTAGTTTGGAACCAGAAAAAACAGAAATATTTAGTAAGTCTGTCAGAGGAAATATTTTCTTTCAAAACTCTATTTGTGATCTTGCTTTAGGAGAAGCTGCTTCATTGATTTTTCTTTTCCTAGGGATGGATTAAATTTCTATAGAGCAATTCATTCTAACATTTATTATTATTATTTTATTACTGCTATTATTTTTGAGACAATGTCTTACTATGTAACTCAGGCTGCTCTGAAACTCAAAATCCACCTGCCTCAACCTCTTCAGTGCTAGTATTATAGGCTTGAGCCACTAAACCCAGCTAATATTTTCACATTATTAATGCAGTCTAAATTCCTGTGCATAATTATTCTCATTTAACAAATCAATGTGGAAGAATTAATACAGTGAGCTGTAGTGTTTCATATGAAGTAAGGAGACTGAGTCTAAGCAAAACACCTAATTAATAGAGGGATCTACCATACAACACATACATGCCACAGGCTATATCAAGTCAGCTTTTGGGTGATAATTTAGTTTAGCTTAATGAGGCTCAGATGGTGTATTTCATGGAATAACACCAGGAGACATCTCAGAAATCCATGAGCCTATTGCTTTCATAGAAGCCTGAAGGCAGAGTCCAGGTCCATCTCAAGATTCTCCTTCCTGCTTTCCACTGCTAGAGCTCTGTGAGCACTGTGGGCATGATACATGCAGGCCCTCTTGTCACTGTTCACCTTGACCATCCACATTCTGATTTTGCAGCCACACAGATACAAGAATTATGGAGTCACTATGACATTTTCCTAGCCTCCCAGGAAAACATTTGCTTCACAGTGCAATCTCTTGCCTTGTTAGTTTCTTCACTGAAATATACTCCATGGCATCAGGGACCAGAGACCTCTCCTCAATGTGAACCCAGTTTGCCATACCAGTGTTTCACAGTACCATCATAAAACATCCAAGTGGCCTGTGACCACAAAAACCATGGGACAGGACCATCCATACTTTCAGGGCATATACCCTACTGCAGTGTGAACAGAATACCAGATAATGGGCTTTAAGATTTACTGTCTTCCCTGATGGTCTTCATACTTGCTCTGGGCTGGTTTCTTCTTGTTTTCTTGTATTTCTTGTGTTTCTTCTTGTATTCCTCCTTTGAGGAATAGGAATGCATACTCATTGAATATTGGAAGTAGATAACTTGTTTCAATTTTAGGACCTCCCAGCTGGAATCAGGTTGCCTTGAGTTTCAGATGATACATTGGATTTTGAATTGATGCTGGAATATATTCCAACTAAATAAACAATTATATAGCAAAATAAATAAATAAATAAATAAAAGAAAGAAATGGACAAACTAAATAAAAGGATTAGTTTCCTACAAATCCTGAATAATGTCTAAGATGAAAATCTTAGCATACCACAACCAAATAATGAGATGGGTGTTATTAAGAGTCATAATTTTCCCATTAAAAAAACAGGACCTATGGGTCTTACTGAAAAATCATGTAGAGTCTTTCCTAAACAAATTCTCCCCAAAACGTGGAGAGAAATCACATCTAAACTAACTTACAAAGCTGGTTTTAAATCCCTGATACAGCTATACCCTTATGAACACATAAGATGATGCTAAATGAAATGAACTCCATGTTATGGAAACGATTGTTATATCACTGTTGTAACTACTTTCAATTTGCTATGTGTAACTGTAGCTTCTATTATTGATGATCTTCTTGTATCCCTTCCTGTGGTAGTACCTACATTATCTCTGTATCTTATCTGATTATATTGGAAACCGTGTATACTGGTATTATAACTAGGAAATTGAAAGGGAATACCAAAATCGAGAGACACAGGGTAAAAAAAGACAAACAACTACAAAAGCAATACTTGCAAAACTGTTTGGTGTAAATGAACTGAACATTCATGGGGGGGGGAAGGAAAAGGGGGGGATGGGGGAATGAGGGACAAGGTAACAAACAGTGCAAGAAATGTATCCAATGCCTAAAGTATGAAACTGTAACCTCTCTGTACATCAGTTTGATAATAAAAATTAAAAAAAATAGAAGTCAGATAAAGATACAGGAAATTATTTTTTTCTTAAATTTCTTTACTGCTACTGTAACTGTGGTGTACAGAGGGATTACAGTTACATAAGACAGGTAATGAGTACATTTCTTCTTGAGTGGTGTCACCCTTCTCTTGCCCTCTCCCAGATTTTCCCTCCCATCCCCTACAGTATATATATTTTTCTTTCACCATCCAGTGTGTTCACTTGTAGGTTTCTAGACACATTCTAAGAATTGTATTAAGTGAAGAAAGCCAGATTCCCCCAAAAGAAATTCTAAGACAATATCCCTAGTGGACATAAGATGTAAACGTTTTTAACAAATATTTGTAAAGCAAACACATACACAATGATAGAGTAGTGTCTATCCTTGGATGCAAGCCAGACAAGGAAAAACAAATATTTACCATTACATATGGAAGGTAAAAAGTTAACTCCAAGAATCAAAGTAGTAAAAGGGTAGTTACAGTAACAGTGGAAGAAGAAAAATGATATGTTGGGCAAAGGTAGAAATTCCACACTGTAAAATGAATGTCCCCTCAGATTCAATATAAGCACTGTGATTATAATTAATACATTATATACCTGAAATTTACTAGGAGAGTGGATTTTAGATACTCCTGTCGCAAAAGGTAACCACATAAAAAGAAATATATTAATTACCTTGATAGTAGTAATCATTTCAGAAAGTATACATATATCAAAACATCACAACCTACATATTGGGCAGAGTTTTTATTTGTTAATTTTATATTGCTTGAAAGAATTTAATAAAAGATGCACATATAGAGAAAATAACTAGTCATTTTGATGTTACCAATTTTTCATCTTTGTCTTCTCACTGTCTTCCAAATGACAGTGGTTTTTCCAGTGAATGTATGCAGAAGCAGGAGAAGTTTAATCTATTCTTGGTCTATACTTCCCTAAAATGATGGGGTTCCAGAAAAAGCTTAATGAGAACTTGGGGCCCTGAGTTCAAGTCCCAGTACCAACTCTCTCTGTCTCTGTCCATCTGCCCTCTGTCCCTCTGTCTGTCTGTCTGTCTGTCTGTCTGTCTCTCTCTCTCTCTTTCTCTCTCTCTCTCTCTCACACACACACACACGTCTACAGTACTCACCTCCAGACCTTTTCCTTTTGCTATGCCCATCCCACTGGTATTCATCTCCCAAACAGAACCTGTTGTACATAAACATCCATGTCATTCATTTTTAAGGACATTTAAGAACATATGCAATATTTTATTTTCTCATTCTGGTTTATTTTGACTATCATAATGGTCATACATTCCATTCATTTTCCTGAAAATGAAATAATTTCACTCATTTTATGACTGACTAATAATCCATTTGTGTATGGGGGGAGTATATCTCATATTTTCTTTACCCATTCATCAGGTATGAGTACCCAGGCTGATTCCATATTTTGGTTATGATGAACAGTGCTGCTGTAAACATGAGTGTGCAGGTATCTTGAGTGTATGTGGAATTTATGGTCATTCAGATATATATGTTCAGAGGTTGTGTCGCAGGGACATAAGGTAATTCTATCTTTACTTTTTAAAGGAATCTCCATACTGATTTCCATAGTGGCTGCACTAATTTATATCCTTACCAGCAGTGTTTGAGAGTTCTCTTTCTCCTCTGTTTCCTCTCCACCATTTGACTTTGTTTTCCATATGATTCCTATTCTGTCTGGGAAGAGAGAATTTTAATGTAGTTTTGATTTGCATTTTCTTTATGGGCCAGGATGATGAATATGACTTCACGTGTTTATTAACCACTTGTATTTTTTTTTCAAGAATTGTATTTCAAATTCACTTGCCAGTTTATTATTTGTATTATTTATTATTTAGGAGTTTAAATTTTGGAGTTCTTTATATATTCTGGCATTATTCCTTTATTCAGTTAAGTACCTGGCAAATATTTTCTCACATCCTATAGGTTTTCTTTTGAAAGTATTCTCTATCCCCCAATGTAAGTTTTTGGTACCTTTGTAGAAAATCAGATGGTTTTAGATGTGTGGGCTTATTTTTGTGTCTTCTATTCCATTTTCTGTTTTACTGATCTATGTACCTATTTAAGTTTTGTATTGTGCCAATACTGAGGCTTGAACTTGGGGCCTGGCTGCTATCTCTGAGCAGTTTTGCTCAAGGATAGCCCTCTACCACTTGAGCCACATCTCTCTTTCTGGCTTTGGGGTGTTTAATTTGAAGTAAGTCCTTCACATTCTTTTCTGCACTGACTTGCTTCAAAGCATGGCCCTCAGGTTTCAACAGCATAATTTGAAGTTAGGTATTATGATACCTATACATATCATTGCTTTCTTTACTCAGGAATACTTTGGCTATCCAAGCTTTTTTATTTCCATAAGAATTTCAGGGCTGATTTTTTATTTCTATGAAGAATGACAATGAAATTTTGATCTCGATTGCACTGAATTTTTTAGATTATTTTCAGTAGTATAGACAATTTGGCAATATTGATTGTACTAACCCATAAACATGGGCAATTTTTCTAGCCCGTAGGGTCTTATGCAATTTCTTTCTTGCAAAGTTTTATAGTTTTCATTATGGAAGTATGTTATATTTTTGGTTGGGATTATTCCCAGGTGTAATATAGTTGAAACACATCCTCCTCCTCCCAAACCACAGTGATTAGGGATGTGTTGAGTGGATGTGTACACCTTATTGAGAATAATAGTTTTTTATTCTCTTTGTTGCTATTTCTTAACTCTTATACTGTTGCCTACTGTGGATTATTTCCATTCTATCTTGGATATTCAGTTTTAGTTTCCTTGGCTCTGCAATTCTTTGTAGTTCTATACAGTTACCCCAATTCTGATTCTTGTCATACTCCATAATTCTTGTTTTATTTCCTAAACTTCAGTGTTTTTTTTCTAATCTATTACTATCAGAATCTTGGTTAAAGTTAGATGAGAGGTTGTATGCCTTCCAATCTGGAATAAACTGTTCATTTGATAGTTAATTCCATTAATTTATGAAACTTTTTTCCAAAGGAAAAAATGCTAGGATGAATATTATGCCTATTTTTTAGTAGGTTAAGAAAGGATAGTCATTTAATTTCTTCATTTGTAGAATTATAGCTCTAGAAACTTTGGGCAATAGTACAATAACTATTTGTTTCAATAAAATATGAAATTTTGGTCTGATCTTAGACTCTTAAAGTCAAATGAGCATTTCTCTAAATACTGAAGATCAGTAGTCACCTGTGGCTGCTGCTACACCTGGTGAGTCTTTCTTTTTTTTCAGTGATGAATTCCTGAGTTGATCACACAAATTCTTACAGTGGCATCTGCGGATGTGTGATGTTTTCACTGTCATGCCCAATGCTCATGTCACTGAATAGGTTTCCAGTCTCTGTCAGTCTAATTCTTCTTCATGAGTATTTTAACATGGAATATATCTCTTTTTAAAACTCACTGCAAAATCATCCACTATTAACCCTTTGGCTATGAACAGTTACATTGTAGGTGATAAATTCTTAAGTATATTTGATCTTAAAATATAGAGAAACCTTAAAAATAGTGACAAAATACCACACTGCAAATTTCCCACTTTTTGTATTTTGTGTTTCATTTTATGTCTTATTTCATGCCATAAGTCCAACTTAACTAAAACACTTTGGTTCACCTTAATATAGTAGGGAGGATTAAATTATTAATATTTGCTAAGTCAGGTATCATCAAATATGTGTTGCTCAAATTAGTAATTTATTACTCTTGCTTCATTTATTTGATTTTTTTTTTCATGGCAGCAATGGAGATTGAACTCAGGGCCTGGCCACTGTCCCTTCACTTTTGTGCTCAAAGCTGTCACTCTATAATTAAAGCCATAAACCCACCTTTGGCTTTTTGGTGGAAAATTAGAGATAAGAGTTGTATGGACTTCCTTGCCCAGGCTGGCATTCAACCATGACCCTCAAATCTCAGCCTCAGTAGATAGGATTATTGGCATGAGCCATCAGTGCCCAATTTATGCTTGTTTTTCATTCAGTAGTTAAACTATCCAAAAAGAGTGAATATGAAAATTAACTAATTTTGAGTTTATATTTGTGCTCTACACTGAAATGTCTTTGAGGGGCTGGGGATATGGCCTAGTGGCAAGAGCGCTTGCCTCCTATACATAAAGGCCTCGGTTCGATTCCCCAGCACCACATATACAGAAAATGGCCAGAAGTGGCGCTGCGGCTCAAGTGACAGAGTGCTAGCCTTGAGCAAAACGAAGCCAGGGACAGTGCTCAGGCCCTGAGTCCAAGGCCCAGGACTGGCAAAAAAAAAAAAAAATGAAATGTCTTTGTTAAGTATAACAATGTAGACAAGAGGCTCATGAACTCTAAGGTTGGGTCACTATTCCATAACTCACAGAATGTAGGTCGAATCAAATTTAAGATGAATGTTGAAATTGTAAACCAGACATTCTTATGATGGCTTAATGGATATTTTAATCATAGCTGCCTGAAAAAATGCTTTTTATTGGATTATCTTTTGTGACTTTCCACCATAAAGGAGGGGATTAAGTAAATAATTATCCCAATCCCAGAACTACAGTATCAACTGCAAAGAATGGATTTGCTCATATTTCTTTGCAGGTAGTTACAGTTCTCTATCCCTAGCCATTAATCCTGTGACAGCCAATCATTACACTACATGGCCCCTGATGTTGAAATGTACAAATGGATTTCTTCCTGTATGGTGCAGGGAACACTTGGAAATTTCTGAGTCATTTCTATTCCTTTCCCCCAAATGTCCAAACAGCAATTATATTTGGGCCTTGCAATGTCTTCTCTCAGTGGCAAGGCCTCTCTGTGTCAGGAAGGCACTCCCTCAGACAGTCAAAACCACAAATACCTGCTGCCAATTTGGGGCTTCAAGTGTCTCAGCTTCTCTCAAAAGAGTAAAATACCCTTCACGGTATGCTTTTGAACTATTTTCCTGAAAGAATCTCAAGAATTTACATAGGTGTTGACTCAAAATTATTAATATAACTAATATAATATATAATAGATATTTTTTTGTAAGGTGCACCCCTGGGACAGCTCCATGTAGCTGTCCCACACCTGTTTAAGTGTGTGCCCAGTACCTGAGTTACCGAGGTAACTGCCTTCAGGTTTGCACACCTGAAGGCAGTTACTTCCTCCTTCTCCAAGGTCAGATCCAATCCACTTGGCCATATCTCCCACCTTTTCCTATATAATCCAGCTCAACGCGGTCCCCACTCTCTTTCCTTTTCAATCTTGCTCTCTTTCCCTCCTTTTTTCTTCTTCCTTCTCCCCATGCCTCCATCTTGTGTAGGCTGGTAGTTTGCTCTCCCCCCAATAAACTCTTCCTTGCCTGTACCATGTGTCAGGTTTCCTTTTCTGTGAACCTTAAATCTGGTGACATGACTTGGATGGAGACAGAGTCAGGAGTTGTGGTACCCTCCTCCCTCTTCTCTTTTGAGGGTTAATCCACCTCCTTGACCCCCCCCCCCCAGACCAAGTTGCCAAAAGCTAGAAGAAACTCACCTCCAACTTCCAGACTTTACCATTGATGGCTATGTATCCACCACACCATCTCCTCTCTATGTCTGGTGAGTGACTCCCATCTACAGGTTCTCTATTTGTCTGACCATGCCAGAGGGACCCCTTATGCCTTTTTAGCCAGTCTGGATAGTCAGGGATACCTGAATCGAGAATTTGACTCTGTGTCCTAGTGGACCCCCCGTCTATGTCCTTATGGGCCCCGATCTACATCCTTATGGACTCCTATGTCCTCACTAGACTGCTCCATAAAGTAAAAATGCCTCATAGGCTAGAAAAATCAGTCTCAATGTCCCAACCTTTTGGCTTGTGCCCTCCAGAGTGCGATGCTGGCTGAGTTACAGGCACCCACTTCTAGGTTCCCTCTCAAAGGCTAGCCATGCTGGATTTGATCTACTCCACAAGCAGAAAGAAAAAGCAGGCAGTTTTAAAGAAATAACTCTGACAAGTATTTGTGTTCAATCCCTAACAAGTTACAGCCCCTGCCTCATGGATTTCTTCCAGGCTTCATTCAAGGACTGGCTTCTACTACCAAGGGACAGCTGCTGCTTCCCTTCTCCCAGAGGGGCCACATCTCTCCCTATTACCCCTAATGTCAATGGCCATTGCCAGCAGGAAGTAACCAGAGAGAGAGTAGGAGCCCTTTCTCATAATTATTAAAAGGCCAGAATGTAAGGTCCACCCCCAGGAGTGCTCTATGCAGATGTCCCCACCTGTTTAAGTCTGGGCCTAGTACCTGAGTTACCTGAGTGTGCCAGTTACCTCCTCCTTCTCTGAGGTCAGATCCAATCCACTTGGCCATATCTCCCACCTTTTCCTATATAATCCGGGTCAACACTGGCCCTACTCTTTCCTTTTCCCTCTTACACTTTCTTGCTCTTTTCTCTTTTTATTCCCTTCATCCTTTCCCTCCATCTCCCCACGCCTCCATTTTATGTAAGCTGGCAGTTTGCAAAACCTGCAGTGACTGTACAAGATTATGGTTAGACATTTCTGTTATAGCTTCCCCAAGTTTAGGAACCAAAGGTGGTGGTCTACCATAAATTATTTCAAAGGAGTAAATCCTTTAACATAGGGAGTACATTTTGCTCGGAGGAGGGCAAATGGGAGTAAGCTTACCCAGACATGGCCAGTGTCTAATTAATTCAGTTAAAGTTTCCTTTAAGGTCCTATTCATCTTTTCCACCTGTCCTGAGCTCTGAGGCCTATAAATGCAACATAAGTTCCAATTTATTCCTAGGGCCTTAGCTAATAATTGAGTAACTTGGGCCGTGAAGGCTGGGCCATTGTCGGACCCCATTGCTATGAGTAAGCCAAATCAAGGAATTACTTGAGCATTTTTTTTTTTTGGGGGGGGCATGCCTCAGCCCAGGCTGGATAAGTGTCCACTAACACTAACAGACACACATACCCATACTTTCCAGGCTTTTCCTCTGTTAAGTCCACTTCCCAAAATTCACCAGGTGAGGTTCAATATACTATCTTTCTAGAATTTGCCCCATTAGTTTTCAAGACAGTTTTTTTTTTATTTTGAACATTTTTATTTATATTTTGGTATTACAAATGATCATCTTTTAAATGAATATTTTCTCTAAGGCTGTAAAGCACAAAAATTTGCCAAATATCTGATCTGCACAAATCCTTAAGAAAGGTTTTCTGTGTAATTTTCATAGATGCAAATCTTTGTGTATGACCCATTCTTAACCGTAGATCTCCAAGCTGTTTTCACAATAGTGAAGCTACAAAGTTATTCTGCCGGACACTCATTACAATCTAAATAATATTTCTACTAAAAAGGAAGCTGTGGAACACAAACACCAGAGGTTCTGAGGAGAAGGCAATTTGTTGAGGTTCAGTTTATTTTACTTGCTCTGTAGTTTTCATCATTATTTTTGAAAGATACATAGCATAATAGGCATAGTCATCTCCATTACCTCTTCCTCATTTAGAAATCTGTTGTTCATAAAACTTGACCAATTATCAAACTACCATTTGCATTTAAACACAAGCCTGTTACACAAAGCATTTCATTAGAGGTATCAACAAATGCAAATGGACCGAAATTTAGAAAAATTAGGTTATGTGAAGCTTGCTCATTCCTTACATATTATGTACTGTGCTGCCACCTCAACTTCTAACTTGATGTTTAATGCCTCACAGTGAAAAGCTGATCAATGGAAGCATGCAAAATAACTTTCTAGGTGCTGTAATATTTCATTTGATAAAGGCAACAATACGATAGGATAAAATTTAAGCAAGATTTATATGCGCTCCAATTTTTCACCAAGAAATTCTTCCACACTATCTGTGTTCCATTTGAGGATGCTTAGCTCTTCAGCAATGTTCCCATTGTCATCTAAAAGATTTAGTACAGGATCTGAACCACAAACATACTTGACTTGTAGTCCTTGGAACAGTTTGGGCTTATCACTTCTGACAAAAGCTTGGACTTGAGGGAACCTCCAAAATTTTCATCCACAGACTTCAAGAATAGCTCCTGCATAAAGCTTTTTGGTTTCAAATTATGCTTCCTCCTGACAGCACCCTTTGCAATCAGGATCTAGCTGAAGTAGGCTGAATTGTTCAAGTAGATCATAAGAGCTGCAGAGTAAGTTGCTAGAGAAGCCCAACTTTCTGCATGCCTCTCTCTGATGAGAACTCTGCCCCCAAAGCAGACACCCCTTGAAGCACAGTCACCAACAGCAACCTCAACGCAAACACCGGCCACCCACTCTCAAGACAGTTTTAACCAGTGGCCCGGAGCAAAGTATATACAGAAGGCTTGAGCCATATTTCACAAGTGAAGTCTGCACACTTGCTACAACTATTTTTCATGCTTCCTCCTTTAATTTTGATGACTAGTAGCTCTGGTGGCCCCACTGGTTTTCGGGTGGTCTCCCAAGATGTCTGATCAGCTCCACTGTTTCCCTGAACCTCAGGGGTCTCTAATTTCTTTAGTGCCTATTTAGTACTCTGAATCTCACTCTGAAGCTTGGAGACTTCTTCCTCCTTTTCTCCCAAGCTTGCTTTCATCATCCCAACTTCCTTCTCCAAGGCCTCCATAACCTGCAAGCATCCTGGCAGAGGCACAGATGAGGTCCTTTGATTGTCCAACTGCCAATGCAGCCTGCTCCCAGCCTGCTGCTCCTTCTCACAGCACCTTTCCTTGCTCTTCAGCTCCTCCTTTGAGGTCTCAATGATGCTACTGAGGGACCTTTTCAGTGCCCCTACCTGTTCCATTGGGATATGTCGCTTCTGCTTCAGGGCCCGGAGCTCCTGTTGCAGCTGCTGCTCCTGTCGCTGGGCTCTAACATGTGCAAGGTGTTGGGTTTCAGCTTTGGCCTGGGGGGGGGGAAGGGCAAAGGAGAGCTATCCCAAGACCATGCCCTTCCCCCAGCCCTGGGGCAGTGCGGAAGCAGGCCACACCTCTCTGGGTCCAGAACCAGAAGGGCTGGCTTTGCGACCAGCCCCCCAACTTCTCACCAGCTAGCACATGTGCTCCCCATTTCACGGGCTTTGCCCATGGGGTGGTGCTATGCAAGTGACATTAGCTCATGAGGGGGTCTTCAGACAAGCTCACCAGCCTATCGCCAGCTCTTGGTAGATCACCCCTTTTCTTGTCACCATTACTATATTAGCTGTTGGCCACTCCTTTATTAAATCAGATTTGCTCTTGAAGCTGTCTCCAAGACTCCTCGAACGCCTGGCTTCCTTTGTGGGTAAGGAGGGAGGAAAAGGGATCTCATTTGGCCACGTGCACCTGAGGTCTTCCCTAGCCCCCCACTCCACCCTGGCCTTGCCTGCGGGTGGGTGACCAGGGGAGAGGGTGAAAAAGGGAGCACAGATAATAGAGTAAGTCTAGCATCCCCATGCCAGGGGAGGCGAACCTAGCCCGGCATTTGGCAGCCCGCTTCAGGGCCAGGAGCTCCTGCTGCAGCTGCTGGTCCTGTAGCTCTGGCTCTAACATGTGCAAGGAGAACAGGTGATCCAGGCAAGAGTCCATGGGCACTGCTGTAGGAGCTACATGCACAGGCAGTGCTGTGGCCACATCCATCTCTTTGCCCTTGTTGTTCTTGAGCTGCTGCAGTTTCTGCTCATGGTACTGTTTCTCCAGTTCCTGCTCCTGGCGGTGTTTGTGTTCATGCACCTGAGCTCAATGCCGCTGTGAGAGCTGTTCATGTTGCCTCTGGAATTATGCAATGAGGATCTGCTGCTTCTGCATTAGACTTCGTGTGGCAATGATCTCAGCAATCTTTTTGGCCTTCTGCTCTATTAGCATTTCTTTCTTGTTCTTCACCTCTGTGTATTTTTTTTCTCAAATTTTTATTATCAAACTGATGTACAGAGAGGTTACAGTATCATACGTTGGGCATTGGATACATTTCTTGTACTGTTTGTTGCCTTGTGTATTTTTGTGATAGATATTTCAACTGTTTGAGCTCTTTTGTTTGTTCTGTGTAATGCTCTTTTCATTTCCTGGGCATTCCTCATCAGAGCATGTGTGTCCTTTAACTCTTTCTGAAGAGTGACAATTTCCTTCCTGAGCCTGTTGTTTTCCATCATTCTCCTCCTTGGACATTCCCTTTTGCAATGTCCGTTTAGCTTGCAATAAGCGCATTGGTCTTGTCCTAGAGGTTCCCTCTTTCCATTTGCAACGGAGTTATACCATCAGGAATGGTTTCTTTTCTTTTTCTTTTTTTTTTTTTTTTTGGCCAGTCCTGGGCCTTGGACTCAGGGCCTGAGCACTGTCCCTGGCTTCCTTTTTGCTCAAGGCTAGCCACAGCGCCACTTCTGGCCGTTTTCTGTATATGTGGTGCTGGGGAATCGAACCCAGGGCCTCATGTATACGAGGCAAGCTCTCTTGCCACTAGGCCATATCCCCAGCCCCCAGGAATGGTTTCTTGATCCCTGTCCTGGTGCTGTTGCTAAAACTCGAGCTGCCTTTTGTAACTTCTCTTTCTCAACACCTTAATCTCAAACCACCTCAGCCTCCAAACCTTCAAACCTCCAGAGGAGCAAGCTTCCTTCCTGTAGGCCTTGCTTCTCCTCAGACTTTTAAGCCTTAAGCCTCAAGCCTCCTCGCAGGTGCTAGGCTTCTCTGTGCAGGTCTCAGGCTCCAGACTCTCCTTTTGGCCTCAGGATCTGGACTCCCCCCCAGGGCTCGGACTCCAGACTCCGCCCCAGGCCTCAGGCTCTGGACTCCTCCTCAGGTCTCAGGCTCCAGACAATCCCTCAGGCCTCAGGCTCCAGTGAACTTCTCTCCGATCCTCCACAGGCCGGTTCAGCTCCCTTTGCTGCTCTGGCAGGCCTGGTTCTGCTTGACTCTTGTCCTCCAGTTGGCTGGATTCAGCTGGCTGGATTCACCTCACCGCTCCCACTCGCTCATGGAGCCGTCCAGGCTGGGTTCACCACTCTGTTATTTTGGCTGGCCTGGTGGCTCCGCTCAGCTTCACTCACCTCCTTCTTCCTCCTCCTGCTCTTCTCTTCTCCCCTTTATGCCAAGGCAGGCAGCCTATTTATACACTTGGGTCTCTCAAGCCCCTCCATTACTCCTGACACAGCTTAATGCCATGACCCTTCCTATGTCCTAGGCCGTGACACAGCAGGGAGCGGGATTTCCCTGCCTGGTGGGTTATTGCAATTATTGGTCATAACAATATTAATGTGCCAAACTAATGGATATATACAATTATTAAACACAAAGAAAAATATTACAAAGAATATTTTCATGTAAAATCTTAGTGAAATAGTCTTGTCTTTCACCTTTAATACTAATTGCCTAGCATGCATGAAGCCCTGGATCGACTCCTCAGCACCACATAAACAGAAAAAGCCAGAAGTGGCGGTATGGCTCAAGAGTTAGAGTGTTAGCCTTGAGCAAAAAGAAGCCAGGGACAGTGCTCAGGCCTTGAGTCTAAGCCCCAGGACTGGCAAAAAAAAAAATGTGTGTGTGTGTGTGTGTGTGTGTGTGTGTGTGTGTGTGTCCATGATTTTCCTCCTTACTCAAGTGTTTGAATATTTTCCAAGGGTCAATTTTGTACTTTTCAACTTGACTTACGACTTTAATCTTTTGTTCTTTTTTGGCCTGGTTCATTTAGTTTAATATATTTTTATAGAAATCTATGCACATTTTACAAATAAGTCTTTTATTTGTTGTATACTGTTCATATTTTTCAACACCACGCATTCAGTCTCTCAACATATTTTCCCCAGTTTGATAATCTGGAATTTAAGTATTGCATAAATTTCATAAATGATGCCTTTCCTTGTGTTTTCTTCAATTTGAGAAATACAATAATAATAGTAATACCAAAACTCGTCAATGAAATTTTATTCAAAAACAGGATTTATTTTAGTTAGACACTGCTGGCTCAGGCTTGTAATCCTATCTACATAGGACACCATTTGAGGATAGAGATTCAAAACCAGTCAAGAAAGAAAAGTCAGTGAGACTCCAATCCCCAATAAACCATTCAGAAAATGCTGAAAGCACTGCTATCTATGGCTCAACTGGTAGAGCACTAGCCTTGAGGAAAAGAATCTCAGGAACAGTGCACGTGTGCTAATTTCCTAGGACTTTCATGTACTAATATAGGAAAAGTAGAAATAGGATTCATTCTCTCTATTACGTGTGGACATCTAGGTGAAAAGTCCACAAGCACATCCACTGTGGCTGATATAGGCTCATCTTCTTAGAGACTGTCCTGAATCAGACTGTATTTGAATTGCTTTAGTGGATCAAGATGCATTTTATATTTACCTAATGAATAAATGACAATAATTAGTGACGACATTAATTAAAAACAGTTCTCCACTTCTATTTACCAGAAATTCCCTACATAATACATTTAAATATACAAATTTTTTAGACTATTCTGATTTAAAGTTCAGGAAGTGATGACTTTATAGTTGGTGTAATTTATCAAAATAGATGAATTCCACAATTATAAGAATTCCTGAAATTGGCCTGAGGCAAAATTTGTTCTACTTTCATAAGAATTTCCATTTTCTTATTAGGAAAATGAAATACAATCTGAAATTTCAATCTAATTTCCCTCTAGGCATAAAAGAGAACACCTTAATTAGTATTTGTCTTTTCCACCCAACTACTTAGAGCTTTTTTTTCTTAGTTTTTCTAAGGATTGCAAAAAAACAAAATGAAGATCTGTTCAAGGATAAGATGTTCTTCATGTAGAAAGTCTGTTCTTAGACTTTATGTTCCACTTTTACCTTAACTTTATTCTCTGCATTGTTTCTCATCTTTTCACAGATAAAGATTTTGTTCTTATCTGAAAACTTTGTCCAGCACATTATTATCAGTTTGCTGATTTCAGTATGCCATGCCTAATATTGTTATTAGTTACACTGTAGAGCCAAAGAAACTGAAAAAAGCTAAACAACTTTCTTCTTCTTCTTCTTGTTCTTCTTGTTCTTCTTGTTCTTCTTGTTCTTGTTCTTCTTCTTCTTCTTCTTCTTCTTCTTCTTCTTCTTCTTCTTCTTCTTCTTCCTCCTCCTCCTCCTCCTCCTCCTCCTCCTCCTCCTTCTTCCTCTTCTTCTTCATCTTCTTCCTCCTCTTCCTCTTCTTCTTCATCTTCTTCCTTCTCTTCCTCTTCTTTGTCTTCTTCCTCTTCTTCTTCTTCATCTTCCTCCTCCTCTTTCTCCTTCTACTTCTCTTTCCCCCTCTTCTTGCCCCTCCCCCCAACTTTTCCTCCTCCTGTTCTTCCTCCTGGCTTATTCTTTAGGCTTTTTGCACAAAGCTGGTGTTCTACCACTTAAGCCAGGCCTCCACTTTTGACTTTTTGTTGGTTAATTGGTAATAAGAGTCTGTGGACTTTCTTCCCTGGGCTAACTTCAAATTCAGACCCTCAGAACTCAGCCTCCTGATTAGCTAGGGTTATAGGCATTCAGCACCAGCTCCCATGAAATCAAAACTACTTTTAAGCCTGTTCAGAATACAATTCATTTCTCAGTATTTATTATGGCACCTGGACATGCAAAAGGTGTAAGAATTGGAGCCCAACATCTGGGTGGTTAATTTAGTTGATATTCAGTGTGTCTACTCTGGACCAGACCTTATTTGATGACTTAATGATTGATGGATGACTTAATGATTAACAATAATTACTACAACTGTTAAACAAATATTTGTACATCTGCCATCATTATTCTTGTTTTTTCTCATTTCTTCCTTCCCTGGAGTATGTTGAATTGCACTCCAGAGATGTCCATGTCCCAACTGACAGAATATATCACTGTATTGCCTTACCTTATAGACATGATTAAAGAATATTGAGACACAGAATACATTGAGTTTTTCAATTGTGTCCAGCATAACTGTCAGGACATTTATAGGAACAAGGCAGAAAGATAGAATTAGTCATAGGGGATGGAGAAGCTGGAATGACATGAAGGAGCCACGAGCCAAGGAATGTAGATAGCTTAGAAGGCATGGTAACAGAGGCTCCATGAAGTCATCCATCACAGGGAGCAAGATCTGCTGAAACTGTGATTTTAGATCTCTAATGTGGAGAGAAGAGAAGAAAAGAATCTATTTGTTTTCAATTAAGCAACTGAATTTGTGGAAATGTATTAGAACAGCCGCAGGAAGCCGGGATAACCTTTCTACTTTCAAATCATTTCACATTCCATGCCATGATGTGTGCCTTTGGAACCTTAGTAATGCTAAGCATGTGGATGACAGAGTTAAGTTCAAGTTATTCACCATAGCAGATCAGGCTGTGCAGTTTTTCCAGTGGGTGTATCGCTAACTTTTTCAGCTGTCTTACTTACATGAATATAAATGCATTGAAATGGAAATGTGCTGGCCTTTCCCAGAAGAACAGATTATCCTTGAACCTAGTTCTTGAAGAAAGTAACCTCATCTGTTTGCTGCAAATAAATATTAAATTTAGTGACACAGGTACATGTAGATAAGCAAAGAAGGACTTCAATGATTTTTATGCCATAAGCAGTTGTGATTTGAAAACATTGAAATAACAGAAATGTTATTCCTAGGTATATATTTAGTTTTTATTTGTCTTGTTATCTTCACTGAAAACATTTTATTGTTTACAGTCTGTTACAAAGTTCTCTATTATAACACAAAATGTTTATCACAGGGGCTTGGAATATGGCCTAGTGGTAGAATGCTTGCCTCACATACATGAAGCTCTGGGTTTGATTCCTCAGCATCACATATACAGAAAAAGCCAGAAATGACACTGTGGCTCAAGTGGTAGAGTGCTAACCTTGAGCAAAAGAAGCCAGGGACAGTGTTCAGCCCTGAGTTCAAGCCCCAGGACTGGAAAAATAAAAGTTTATCACAGAAATTACATTTTTGTCTTTACTAATGGAAAAGGATTTGCATCTGTTATTGCTCATCTTCATTTATTTGAATATAAAGGACCCAATAGTAGTAGCAAAGTGCTGGTGACTTATGTCTACAACATTAGCTACTCAGGAGACTATAGTCTGCGGATCAAGGCATGATGGCAGCCAGTCTAGACAGATAAACCCATGAGACTCCTGACTCCAATTAGTCTGCAAAAAAGTTGAACGTGGAGGTGTGGCTCAAGTGGTATGGCTCCAGTCTTGATAGTAAAAGGCAAGCAAGTAAATAAGTCCTGAGTTCAAGCCCTGCTACTGGGACATATACACAAAAAAGTAAGCAGAGGTAGAAATTGCTTGCTATTTGGCTCATAAGAGTATAATGTATACCTCTGAAGGGTAAAGAAAATTAAAACTAGGACTAGGATGTAACTCAGTGGCAAAGTGCTTGCCTAGCAAGTGCAACGTCTTGGGTTTGATCACCAGTACCAAAAAAGAAAAGACAAAAAAGAAAAAGAAAACTACAACTAAAACATCTTGGTGCCTTCTTCCTTTGGTCACATTGAAAATATGTTGTTTTACCTTTCAGTTTCTCATCAGACTTTGTCCTGAAAAAGACACAGATATATGTACAAAAATCTCTTGGTTATTCTATTATTTTAATTTCAAAATAACTAACTTCTTTTATTGAGACAGGTTAGGAAACTTGGTTGCAGTTTTTTCAGACTGTAATTTATTCCTATATTTTATGATAAAAATGGAGAGCAAGCAAGAGTTAAAAATTATAAAGCTCTTATGACTGAGCTGCTCAATTAAAAACTCAAAAATCTATGCTTAGTGTGTTATATTAAGGTTTGTTTGGGAACACGAGTACAGAAATGTTGCCATTAACCCGATGTGAAATTCAGTCATATTGCTTGGAAAGATAATAAAAGTTTTAGTTGTCTTTAAATACAAACTTTATCTAGGAAGTTATGCAATTTAAATCAATATGATTAATATCATGGTTGTGTAATTTGAAAGAATTTTCTCCAAAGAAATGAGTCCCAATAATAGAACTGAATACAGCTTTGGAGGATAGTTTGACTAGATTCAAATGAACCATCATTTCTATCTATTTACTAATTATATGTGTTTGAGTAAGTTGTTAAACATCTCTAGACATATTTATAGAATCAGCATAATGGAAATAATCACCTCACTGAATCACTTTGGGAATTAATAAATTGCTGGGTCTGAATTTTTATAAGATGTATGATATGGAAATAATAGGTAAATCACCGGATCTCAGTGTGTAACACTTGAGTGGTATTTCTTATTAATTCTACAGATTCAGGTGCTGGAGAGTCTGCTGTATTCAGTATTCAGAGCCATTTGTACACCAGAAGAGCATGTGATCTCCAAGTACTTGATACCTAAATGGAAAGGAGTCTCAGATATTTGTCAGAAATGACCCTGAGTACATTTGTTGTTTCACAGGCCAGGGAGGTATGGAGGCAGATGTGAGGGATGGGAGCATGAAGGACCTTTCCCACAATATCAGCAAGATGCCTGGATCAAAGTTAGAATGGTTTGACAAACATCATCCTCATCATCAGCCTTATGAATACTCAAGAAGCAATGCAAGTTTGCTTCTAAGAATCTCTTGCTAACTCCATGTGTTTGAGAAAGCTTCTAAAACTTGGAATCTCTGTTTCTTCCAGCGCAAAATAGGTCTTGCCTTGTCCTATTGTTATAGGAAGTGAATGAAATAAAGTAGTAGTCTTCTGTAAGCTACCCTCTTAAAAATGGTAGTTTTCTTACCAAAAAAGAAATATTTGTTTTGTCTAGTGAATAGATAAGACCAGCTAAGGTCCTACATACATATTTTAATATAATAGTATTGAAAATTCCTTAATTACATTATTTTATATTAGTTAACTGTTCATGTTTTCATTTGTGGCAAATATACACAACTGTTAGTCCCTCATTTGTCAGGAGTGTACTATGTGTCCATTATATTCTGGGTGCTGGAGAATAGGGACAGACTGACAGGTGAGGTCTTTACTGTCCTAAAGCAATGCAGGGGCAATTCAAGATGGAAAGATGCAAAAAAGTAAAATAAAATCCCAAGAAAACAAATCATCTACTTTGATGATTTCAGGTCATAATCATATAAGTTCCTAATAATACGTAGGAATATATGACAGCAGGAAAGGTTGGTTAAGGCTCACTGGTAAGGCATTTAGAATTTTTTTTGGTAAAAGCTACATTGTTGCTGATCTTGGAATGCATTCTTAACAGAAGAATTTTAGCACAAAAATCCTGAAGTAAGAGTCCCCTTTTCTAGCGCCAATATAATTCAGAGCAAATTGTAGGCAGAGTTTTTAGAAATGCAGCTACTGCATATCTATAAATTCTATGACATCAAAATATTGGAGACTGTTAAGCAGGAGGTGGATATTTCCTGAGATTTAATTTGGACAGATCACTCAGATAGGCACACAGAAATTTATAATTTATATTGTAGAGTTGGGAGCATGATGGTCATTTTGAAGAAAATAGTCTATGGTTATACCTATTTTGGTTAACTGCTTGTTATGAGTAAACTTTCAGAATGTGATGGATCTATATATCTTTTAGTGTTGTCTGTAGGAAACTTTAGAACTTAAGGAAGTTCACAAATGCACACTAAGGAAACTCCTGACAAATAAATTTTATTTGAGGGACAGACCCAGAAAATGTTTTTCAAATGAAGGATTCAGACAGGATCCAAATACATACATATGTCTTACAATGATAGGCTTCGATAGTTTCCTTGTTTTATAAAGAACTGGGGTGTGTGTGAGTGTGTGTGTGTGTGTGTGTGTGTGTGTGTGTGTTTAATTCTGAGCTGGTTACGTACATAAGGAAAGTCTACATCACTCACACTCATGTGATACAGTATTCAGGAGGAAGTAAAAAAATAAAAAAGATCATATTACATGACACAGATAATAGAAAGTAACATTTAGCACACATTTGTTTTCAGAAGATCGCTACATGACTTGGGAAAACCCTATTTGAGAGAGGTAATTGGATGAAGCCTCTTAGAATGATAAATTGAACCCATACTTTTTTTATGTTCAGCCATGTCAAGTAAACTGATTTACATTACGAGGCACTCCTGACTTCTTTAATATAATGTACAATGTTACAAGAAGTATGTTTTGTAAGTAATATTTTCTATATTAGCATATGTAACTACTACAAGAAGGTATTAACTCCTAAGTCCTGGAAACTTGGTGCTCCTTAGTTATGACTTTGTAACTCAAGGTCAGAGTACCAAATTCAGCACACAAAGCCCTTGCCCTTGGCACTTAAAGGCCTGTTATTATGGGCAGAGATTAAAATTACCTTGGGCCAGGATCTATAATTTTCTATATTAAGTTTTGGATCAGTGCCATAGAACTAGGAAAGTAGGGGATCAGTAACACACTTAAAATGTTTCTTCTCATGAAGTAGAGAAATAATTCTGCTAAGGCCAGTGAAGATGACAAATATGAGTCACTCTAAGAGTGTTTTGTATTTAAAGTTTACAGTAAAACAGTATGAATTCCCATAGTTTGAATGTGACTCCCTCCCTCTCTCCCTCCCGCTCCCTCCCTCTTCTTTTCCCTCCCCCTCTACCTTCTTCCCTCCTTCCCTTTCTTCCCCCCTCTGTATGAGTGTGTGTGTGCGCACACGTGCATGTGCGTGCCTGTGTGTGTGTGCCTGTGTGTCCATATTGGGGTTTGGACTCAAGGCCTAGGTGTGGTTTTCTTGAGGTTTTTGCTCAATGCTAACACTCTGCCTGTTGATCCACAGCTCCATTTCTGGCTTTTGGGTGGTTAGAGATGAGTCTTTTGGCCTTTCCTGCCCAGGCTGGCTTCCAACCATGATCCTCAGATCTAGCCTCCAAACTAGCTAGGATGACAGACGTGAGCCATTCTCACATTGCTTCCTCTTCAATTTTGAAGAACCCTTGCTCAAGAGAACATTAAAAAAAAAAAATCCTCAATCACTTTCTCCTAGATGCCCCCAAGTCTCTGAGGGAAGAAAGCACCTGCAGCTTTTCTTAGTCCCCAGTGGGCATTGAAGGAGAGGGAAGGGAAAAATCACACAAGCCTTTCTCAGAAAGCAGCATATAGGAATTTTTACACATGGAAAGCCTGGCTTAGATGTGTTTACAGCATCTTTCACATTTTTCTTATACTCTAGAATTAGCTTTAAAATGTTTGAGCCAACACTAAGGAAGGAGGAAGACATTAAGTCAAAAATAGCACCTAATGAGTGCTTTCTAAAGCCAGGAGTGGACAATAAAGATGCTATCTTGCATAAATCTCTTCTTTTTTATATGTGCTTGCAATTTTTTATAATGAGCTGGACATCAAGAGCTCACAATTGTAATCCTAGCTACTCAAGAGTTTAAGAAATGTGATTCAAAGCCAGACTCAGTAGGAAAGTCTGTGAGATTCGTGTCCCCAATTAACCAGCAAGAAGCTAGAAAAGGGAAATGTAGATCAAGTGATGATTACCAGACGTGGGCAAAATGCTTAGATATAGCTCCAAGGCACCGAGTTCTAGATCTAGTCCCAGCGCTCATGCATGCACACACACACACACACACACACACACACACACACACACACAGAAATTTTATTTGGTACCATGTTGTGACAACTAAAGAACTTATTAATGTAACTCATAATTATCAAAGAGATGGGGGAAGGCACCCAAATATTAAAAGAGCAAAACCAACAAGCTACCTGAAGTTATTGAAAATCAAAATTAAAGCAGGATGTAAATAATGTATTTCTTTGTGATGCCCATTGCAATACTAATGCTGAATTGGAGTGAATGTTGTCCAGGTAACAGAAAATTTCTTGGTTCTGTTTCTATTTAGAATTTAGAGGAAGCTGTGACATAAGAGGCACAATCCAAAAACACATATTTTGTCAAAGAGAAAATTTATGAATGCATGGATAGGTTTAATCTTATTTCTTCTCTGCCTTCCCTCTTGCATCTGCCAGGTTTTACCTCTGATAGGCTTTGAGGCAAATGTGGGAGGAGCTGGACAAACAAATCCAATTGCTTTTGGGAAACTACTAGTAAGAAAGAAAACTAGATCCTGAAGGTCCAGTTGTGAGATTCAATAGTCAGGACTCTAAAGAATGAAAATGAGATCTAGGCAGATGGGCATCCAGGCAGATTGACAAAGACAGGGAAATGGGGCTGGGGATATGGCCTAGTGGCTAGAGTGCTTGCCTCATATACATGAGGCCCTGGGTTCGATTCCCCAGCACCACATATACAGAAAATGGCCAGAAGTGGCGCTGTGGCTCAAGTGGCAGAGTGCTAGCCTTGAGCAAGAAGAAGCCAGGGACAATGCTCAGGCCCTGAGTCCAAGCCCCAGGACTGGCCAAAAAAAAAAAAAAAGACAGGGAAATGGCTTGCAAATGGTATCTTTTTGTTTGCCCATGTTAGGATGATTGGTTGAATAGCTTTGTAAATTGGCTAGGTTTTTTTTTTTCCAAATTTTTATTATCAACCTTATGTACAGAGAGGTTACAGTTTCATACATTAGGCATTGGATACATTTCTTGAACTGTTTGTTACCTTGTCCCTCATACCCCTCTCACTCCTACCCCTTTCCCTTCCCCCCATGGGGTGTTCAGTTAAATTGGCTAGGTTTTTACTTTCGCTAGTCTGTTTGGTCTTGACTCCATATTGGCACTGGGCCAGAAAAGGCTTTTTATTTGGATTTCATAATGGATAGCAAATGAATGATACTATTGCCTTGGTTAATGTTAACTGAGAATCAAAGGAGTGACAAAAGGAATCTCCTTATTTTTCTACTTTACCCAACCTTTCACTAAAACATTGGTTTCTTTGAACTCACATTGTTATTGCTTTTTTGGGCTCCTTCACACTTAACTAAAGGAAATTTCCATCTCTTTCCCAATCCCCATTGTCTCTAGGAGTTGAGCACCTCAAAGAATAAAGATGACTTTCATTTATTTGTAGTGTGAGGCACCTAAGGGAGTCTTTCCTTCAACACATTCTTTTAAAAATGAAAATGCTTAGGTTTTTGAATCTTCTTCCTCAGGGATCCTTTATACTCCAGGATCCTTTAACTGTGGCATTAAAGTGGGAAAGAGAGGACTCCTGGTATCATTCCTTTTCTTCATTCAGATCCCATTCATTATCCAAAGACCCATGCACCCACTGGTTTCAGGATGTTCCTTCTGTTTCTTTTCCCAGAACACTTTATTACTCCTTGTCTCCAAAGCTCCTCCAGCCTTTCTTTGAGGTCTTTGGCAAGAGCGAGCATTTCACATTGCTAGATCTAAAATAATATACTTTTCCTGGTCACCCTCTGTGCATTGTATTGTTTTGACTATGTTTTCCTAGTACTTACCATAAGTAAAATTATATTTATATATTCAATTGTCCATTGACCTGACTCTCTCCTATGATATAATCTTTATGACAAGAGCGGTCATTATTCCAGCTCCATAGCATCTGTAATGATGTCTGCAGCATACCAAGTGCTCTAGAAGTGATTACTGAATGAATGAATGAATGAATGAATGAACGATGAATGACAATTGAGAAAAGCTTCAAGATTGGTATAAGGGGGGGAGGAACTAACATGATACAGGAGCCACTATAGGATGAATTATATAATATTTAGAGACCTAGAAATAATTCCTGTGTCCAACACTTTTTAGAATGCATGCTTACTCATGTCAGCTATGTTCTCTGAGCTTTACTTTTTTTCATCTCAAAATTAATTCCAATTCAAAGCAGTTTGTTTTGGCAAAGGAATTGCGGGGATCAGCACTGTCTCAAATACAGAAGAAGCTTAATTTCAAAATAGGTAACCATGCAATTACCTTATAAAAGAACATTAGGACTTAAAATTTATATGAGCTTGTAAAGTGTACTTAACTATTTTTTTTTTTTTTTTTTGCTGGTACCAAAGGTTGAACTTGGCCTCACAACTTCATGGACTAGCAACACACATCCATCCAAGCTTTTTTGCTAGTTATTTTGGGCATTGGGTCTCATGAACTTTTCTTTGAGATCCTCCAGATTTCAGCCTCAGGAGTAAGTTAGAATTACATGCACTAGCTGTCACTGCCTGGATATATGTGATTCATATTATTTCCAATTGTGCCCCTACTAGACACAAACACATTATTGTATGCTGTTCTCATTATAATTTGAACAAAAGCAGAGGTTCTGTCTCCTAAGCAACTGGATCTAGTTTCCTTAAGAACAACTTTCTAAATGATGAATTAAGTCATTGGTTCTCTATGGAGTCATGCAGAGGACTCCCCCCTGCTGTTCTGAAGGCCTAGGACATTACCCAAGTGACATTCCAATACAATATGACCAGTTCTAAAATAGGAGCAACTCACTACCTCTATCAGGGAGTAGTTTCATGCACATAGATGAAGGAAGAATGATGTGGGCTTCATTGATAAAGTCAGAAACACTTGCACAGTGCTTTGCCTTGTACATTACCTGGTAAGTCAGACAGTGTCTCTGTGGACCACCTCTATAAGAAAGAAACAGCTCTGTACATGTTATAGTAAATGGTGTGTTTAGATCCTTTCATGACCTCAGCCCTGGCAAAGCAGATCATAATGCACATGAAAAGGACACTGTCTTTCTTACCACTTTAAGTTTAGAGCTCAGAACAGAACCTGTGACCTCTCCGCCTGTCTGAGATGCATCAGAGTAATGCCTGCAGGTCAATTTTTCAACTCACAAGACTTCCTCTATGGTAGGATTCAAATGAGAGGCGAGGCGATCCAGGAAGATATATGTAAAAGGAATACTGTCTGGATGTGCCTCACAATGTTAATAATACCTGTTTGTTTTGTGCGTTTCTCTGTGTCCTAAAAATGATGATCCTACTTGGCACGCAAAATGATGTAATTACTGCCAATGCTTTGTTCATTGAGCATACACACACTGCTCTGCTACCTGTTCTATATATAGGAGGCTTGGAGGTCAATGCTCATGTAATCCTATGAGTTAAAAATTCCTATCACCCAGTTGTAAATAAGCCAAGGAAATTAGTTCATTCTTCTCTCCCTTTTTTTTTCCCATCCATCCAATCCTTTTCTTTTTCCTTCCTTCATTTTTGTGCCAGTAATGGAACTTGAACTACTTGAAATTTTACTCAGTGCTGACATTCTATCTTAGCCATACCTCTATTTTTGCTTTGATGTTGTTTAGTTGGCAAAAAGTGTCTTGCAGACTTTTCTGCCTTATCTGGCTTTGAATCTTGATCCTCAGCTCTCAGCCTCTTGAGTAACTAGGATTACAGACATGAGCCACTGGCACCTGCCATCACCCAAACTACATGTGACACTGAGATGCAGAAAAAGTCCATTGTCATCTAGGAATTATATTTATGTCTCTAATTATATTCTTATGAGGCGAGCACTTTATCATTAGGCCATATTCCCAGCCCCTACATTCTTTAAGAACTCCTTAAAACATTATTTTTTCTTTTGATAAAACCGTTATAAGTTCTTAAATGGTTAAGTATGACCCTTTCCTTTATATCTGTTACAAACCCAAGAAATATATATTATGTCCAATACAAAAATGTACTTCTTTGATTATGATAATTTTAAGTAAAAATGGGTATATTGCCAAACCACAATTACACAGAATATGTCCAACATATGACTAATTAAGTTTGTGATGGTCTTAGAAAACATGGAAAAGTTTCCAGTGCCTACTTTAGATAAGAAAGCCTTTATGACAGACTCATTAAACATTACATCTATTATGAAGAAATTCAGAGATGTTTTTTGCAGAAATATTTTTAAAACCTGAGAGCATCGATCTACTATACAACTGAATTCAGTGCTATGGTCATCACTAATTTCGCTGTAAGTTCTCTGCTGTCATCAAGTCTTAGGACATTTGTGATATCTTTCAATATCCTAAATGTGCCTGGTGTATATATGTGTGTGTGCATGAAAGCACATAAATATGGACGTGTGTAAGTGTAACCACTTGCATTCCAAGAGCTACTTTATATGGATAGGTATATTATGTGTGCAAACATATGTACGTGTGTGTGAACACCTATGGTCTAGGAACTTAGGAGAGTAACAGAAATTCTACCTTTAACAGGCTTTTGACCTTGAGATAATGATGTATATATGAGTGAGTTGAGACTTCTCACAGATGCCAGGCTAGAAGGGTAATGTAGTAGATGCATGACGAGAGAAATTGAAATCGACATAAAGGCTTTCAAACTAATTTTATAGTTTCTTTGCTGCCAGCAAGGATACCCTAAAGACTAGGAGTGTGTCAGCTTCATTTCCTGCTCAGACTTATCACAGATAGCCCCAAATCTGAAATATAGATCCATTAAGACATGAGTTTTGGCCGGGCACTGGAGGCTCATGCTTGTAATCCTAGCTCCTCAGGAATCTGAGATCTAGAGACTGACAATTAGAAGCCAGTTTGATGTAAGACTCCATCTTCAAAATCACCAGCAAAAAGCTGGGCTCAGGTGGAAGGGTTCTCCCTGAACAAGGAAGCTGGGCAAACTAGAGGTGAAAGTGTAAACACAGTTTTGACAAAACAAAGTGATACAACTCCTGACTTTTGAATGTAATTCTGGCAAGAATGAATGAATAAGTTAAATTAATGTGTTACAATGGATTTTGGTGAAATTTTTCATGGCTTTGAGGGATGGACAAAAAAGTCAAGAAACTGTATCAAAGTGAGTAGGAAGAGAAGAAAGGAGTGCAGGCAGTGACAATGAGTCTGGACAGGTGTGCAAATCACAACCCTTTGGTGAATTTAAGTAAGCATGGGGCAGTACATACCTGGGCCATGAGGTTAACAGCCTTTTGTGTTAGGGCTTTGGTTTAAGTCAGTCTTGTGCTCTGTAAGCATAAAACTTGCATTTTAGGAAGCTCTGGAGGCAGCTAGGATCCATATAAGGTACCTTTATGATTTACTGTCAGTAGAAAAGGGTGTTTATCTAAAAAAATGGATTCTTCCACTGCTAACTTCTCTGGTGTATTCTTATCCCTAAGCCTTTTGTCCTTCAGTTCCTATGAAAGAAGAGTTGAATATTTGCAGGGATTGTTTTCATTTAAAAATCCTTTTTAGGCTAGGCTGCCAAGTAACTTTCTAAAAAAGTGATTCCTTGCATTGATTTAGTCACCACTGTTTATAGCTTGGATGATTTTTAATGTCTCTGAAAAAGAAGTTTCTCGAACCTGGGTTAAACTTACAATGCAGGTTATATAAGAAGAATTCAAGTTCTCAGTTTCAGTACCTTGTCTTTGAGAAAATCCTAAATTCTTGCCTTTGTAAAAGTTCCCTTGCTAAAAGGTAAAGCTCCCCAACTGATAACTCTAGCATTGTTCACTGATACCTCTTACTTATTACTTAGCATTTACTTAGAAATGGAAATTCTATCTATTTCTACTAACTTAGTTTAGTTCATTGTGGGAATTCTTTCAGTCTGTAGCATACGAAATACATGTTTAGAGAGCATAAGGGAAATTGAGATGTTAGGGTATTTTTGTATGTTTTCATAACATTTGGATGCAGTTTGGGGGGTTCATATGTGCTTGATTCCTTGTTAGGTGATCATCTGTGTGTATAAAAAAGAACTTGGTTGCTGGGTGCTGGTAGCTCATGCCTGCAATCCTAGCTAAGCAGAAGGCTGAAGTCTGAGGGACAAGTGTCAAAGGTGGCTTGGGTAGAAAAGTTGATGACACACTTGTCTCCAAATTAACCACCAAAAAGCCAGATGTGAAGCTGTATCTCGAAGCTTGAGCAAAAGAGCTCAGGGACAGTGCCCAAGCTTTGAGTTCTACCCATATTACTGGCACAAAAAGAAAGAAAGAAACAAAAGGAGAGAAGAGAGGAGGGGAAAAAAAGGAAAGAAAGGAAATGAAAAGAAGAAGAAAAAAAGAGAAAAGAAAAGAAACTCCATTTTATAATTTAAGATTCTTTGCCATCTTTCTCCAGTGGATCTGTTCTTTACTAGTGCACTAAACATGAATTCTATGTAAAATGTGCAGTAACTGCTGGGTTTAGAATGGTAAATTTTCAGTTTTTAGTTTTTGCAATAAGCTGGTTGATTTATACATGGAAATTATGGAATCCCTCTGCTCCTTTAAAGGACAAAATGCCTGTGCTCTACTCTCCAATTCTTTCAAGTTTCATTATAGAAGAGATCTTAAAAAGTGATTTTTGTCAGTCGGACTACATTTATTTTGAATTCTGTTAGAAAATGATGTATTTCTGTCTATCACATGAGATAAAATTTAATGAGATAATGCTAATTTACTTTTGATAAACATTTATAAATTGTAGCACATCTAATTAGGCTACAATTCTGATAAGCATTCAAAATGATTGTATGTGCAAATATGCAAAGCTCTTCGCATATGAGATAAACTATACATGTGAAATAATATTGCTTTCTTTGAAATTATAAAGAAAAGTATTGGATGGATTAGAAGTTATACATTTTCCTCAGAGGAATCATTAAAAGAGAGAAATTTCTGTTTTATTCTACTCAAATACTTGGGATTTGCTAACTTTATCATGTTTTCATTCCATTCATGTATTTATATGTTTTAGTATGAAAAGCATTTGTCTACTAAAGGTTATGGTTATAATTTTCTTTTCTGCATCTCTTTCTAATAAAAAATTCCATCTTCTATGTAATATATAAATGTGACAAGCAGAGCTCAAATAACTGTGCCTAAACTGAAAACAGTGCCTGGGAAATTAAAAAGGAGGCATGATCAGAATGCTCTGTTTGTTTAATAAGTAGATTGCTGTTTTTCAAGAATATTCACCTTAGAAATCTTTTCCTTGATATATTTCTTTTCAGTCCATAGGAATGTTAATGTGTGGTTAGTTATGTCAATTGCTGTTTCTTGTACATGCTGGTACTTTCCATTTTCTAGGTCAATGTATTATTTTTATTGAGCCCTGCTGTGCCTGGTTAAAATTCTGTTTCATCTACTTGAGACATCAATTTTCTCTATTTGAAAGAATAATACTACCATTTATACCTCATGGAGTATAGATTTTCTTCAAAGCCATCCTCTTAGATAAGAAGAGAATTATCCGTGGAGCGTTTGTACCTGGAGTATATATTCCTAGCTACTCAAGAGGGTGAACTCTGGGAATTGAGGTTCAAAGCAGTCCTGGGCAGACAAACCACAGAGACTGTTATCTTCATGAGCCAGCACAAAGCCAGAGTGGAGCTGTGGATCAGAGTGGGCCAGCCTTGGATGAAAAAGCCATGTGAAAGCATTAGGTCGACATGCAACATCAATAACAACAACAAAAAAAAAGAGAGAGAGACAGAGACAGTCAGAGAGAAAGAAAGAGAGGGGAAGGGAAGGAAGGAGAGAGGGAGAAAAGGGAGAAAGGAAAGAAAAAGGAAGTAAAGACAGAGAAAAAAGAAATCTTACTTAAAAAATCCAAATTGTTAATGTATTTGCATTCTTAAAATAGAGAAGTGATTATAAGTTTGTTGTTGAGTCTGTAATACAATTTCTCATAAAATGATTTTGTTCATCTTACTGTAGACAAATATTTGTTACCTGCTTTTATCATCTCTATGGGACATTTTCTTTCATGTAAGGCTATTTTCCATAGTAGAGGATTACATATGAAAGTAAACATAAACTGTGATCCATTTTGTAGGGGATTCAATTAGGAACAAGAATGCAAATAATTTTTTCAAGGATGCTATTTATATTTTTCCATATTTCTTATTTATATTCCCCTGCTACTTTTGGCTGCCATGATAGAAGTTAACATGTGTTCGACCCTTGCCAGCACTAGCCATGTGATCTGTTTATTCTTTTAAAACATTTGAAATATCTCATTGGCTGCCTAGTTTTCAGTTCAAATCTTAACCTGTGGCCAGAGAATCACTGCAGGCATATTTTAATGAATACCAACTCTCTTTTGCTGCATCCATCAGAAGAGCTGTATAGAACTTATTTCCTTTTACTCCAGATTGTAAAGAACACAGAATGTAAGCATTGTAAGCATTTGGGGACAGCAGTGACTTAGAAGTCTTAAGAACACAGTCCTAATTACCACAAATAGGGTGAAAGTTAATAATACTTTTACTTCTAGTATTTAAAAAAATATCTTTAGTTGTACAAAGGGATTTCAATTCAACATGGCAGTTTGTAAGTACAATGAATCTTGATCAATGTCACCTCTTTCATCATTGTCCCCCATCTTTCCCAACTCTACCCATCCTGTGAAGTTCCCTCTATTTTCTTTTTTTTTTTTTTTTGGCCAGTCCTGGGGCTTGGACTCAGGGCCTGAGCACTGTCCCTGGCTTCTTCTTGCTCAAGGCTAGCACTCTGCCACTTGAGCCACAGCGCCACTTCTGGCCATTTTCTGTATATGTGGTGCTGGGGAATCGAACCTAGGGCCTCATGTATATGAGGCAGGCACTCTTGCCACTAGGCCATATCCCCAGCCCCCCTTCTATTTTCTTATGTCCAAATCCTGTAACAGGTGAGATCTGCATACTTTTCAGGATAAAATTTTATCACAACTAATTACTATTCAAATTATTAGAGCATACCTATTATAGTATACAAACATTATATGGTAAAGAGGTTGTGATTAAAAAGGAAATGCAACCAAATTGTTTCCTTTACCATATACAAAAGGTTTCCTAAATCTGAACTATATTGATTTTGTGTTGAAAGAGGCAACTTTTACTATGCAAATTGTAATTTCTATTTAGAGCTTGATAGTTTTACATCTAGAAATATATACATGTGCATATCCCTAAGAAATGTATGTGTTGAGAAGGTACTGGTGGCTATACATGTAACCCTACCTACTTAGGAGACTGAGATGTGGAGGATTGTGGTTGGAAGCTAGCATAAACAGAAAGGCCTTGAGAATCCACCTACAAAACCCAAAACAGAAAAATCTGGGCTAGAAGCAGGCTTGAGTGGTAGACCACCAGCTAATCAAACAAGCTAAGCAAGCATGAGGCCTTTACTTTTACTGCAGTACAAGAGGAAGAAAGAGAGGAAGGAGAAGGAGGAGGAGGAAGAGGAGGAGCAAGGGGAAGGGGAAGGAGAAGGAGAAGGACAAGGAAGAAGGAAGAAGAAAGAAGGAAGGAGGAGGAAGAGGAAGAGGAAAAGGAAGAAGAAGAGGAAAAGGAAGAAGAAGAAGAAAAGAGGAGGAGGAGGAGGAGGAGGAGGAGGAGGAGGAGGAGGAGGAGGAGGAGGAGGAGGAGGAGGAGGAGGAGGGCAGTTTTTTGTATCATGTATAGTGAGATTGGTGAATATTTCCTAATAAAACTCATGCAGACATATTAGAAGGCACTATTTTTACTTCTTGGTAAGCTATCAGAGAACAATCCTAGTAACCTTCGAGAATGAACGTATTTCAAGTTTTAAAATGAAAATCAAAATAAGTTGCTGAGCAATAATCTTTGCTGTATTATTTCTTGGTTTGTTTAGAACAACAAATCCTGGAATCTGTTGGATCACTGTGTGTGTTTAAATATTGTATTTCAGTGTTTAGTATACGTTTTGAAAAACTAGAAATACTCAACTAGGCAAGCAAACAGTAATTACTCCTTCATAATTACTGTGAAACTTTATTGCCCTGCATTGTTATAATTATATTTTAAATGCTATGTATTTGCATGATAGACCATAATACCTTCTAGTACATTGCAAACTGTGGCTTATAACAGCCTCTTGCTCCCACAAAGGCCTCTTTTTCATTTAGTCTCTATCTTAACTACTGTTAAAAGAGACTAAGCAGAATTAATTGGCACCATAATTCTGCAATATGAAAATTGGAGGCAATACAGCATTTCTGTGCTACTAAAATCATCTTATAAATCAGAGGAGCTCATGTTTAACAATGAAGATGTATTATTCCTTCAGGGTTTTTTTTTTGCCAGCTGGTCAGTCATAACACAACCCAGAATGTGGCCTCCATTCCAAAGGAACACAGTGAGGTTATATTACTATTTCAAGTAAAATTGTCTCTAATGAGTAGTCCATTATCTTTCTGCTTTTATTTTTAACTATTATTACCCAGTTAGGATTACCATTATTTCATCATTTATTTGCAAGAGTTCAGTAAAAGTTCACATCCATCAACATTGTATTTTACTATTAAGACAAGTATGGGTTATTCACACAGTAATACTACCAGAGGGTGGTGGCTAAGGTGAAAATCCCAGGTTCCTGATATCTCCAACAAAGAAACTAATGAAGGCACCCACACAAATGTAAAATGGTGAAACAAGGAGATTAATAGAAAGACAGAACAATGACAGG
The DNA here is from genome assembly GCF_023159225.1 of Perognathus longimembris pacificus. Classification (NCBI taxonomy): domain Eukaryota; kingdom Metazoa; phylum Chordata; class Mammalia; order Rodentia; family Heteromyidae; genus Perognathus; species Perognathus longimembris. The sequence goes on from NC_063166.1 coordinate 41,105,064, forward strand.
CCTGAGCTATGTGAAGAGAAATGATAGGTAGGCCTGTGCTAGATTGCTCAAGAGCAAAGCACGAGGTTAAGAATTTTATTTTCTAGGATTTGTATTGGGAAAAGAGTTCTTGGTAATGACAGAATGCTGGTCTTAGGGAAATGAAAGATCATAATTTGGCAGATTTCCAGGAGGGATCTGCATGTGCCCAAGGTAGCCATCACATAGTTTTAAGAATATAGCTAGCTAGCTAGATAGATAGATATAGATATAGATATAAAGATGCATCGTTGCTGTGCTAAAATCTGCGATATGTAAAACTTAAAAAGATAGGTTATTTTGGTTCATGATTTCAAAGGTTCTAGTCCAAGCCTGGTTGGCTTGTTGTTTCTGGATCCTGATGGCACAGATTACTAACGGTGTTGACAGCTACCTCTGAGAGGAGCCTGTACTCAGTCTGGGGCCTATGAATTAACTGAAGGCAGGATTAAAATTTTAGCCTTCAATATGCAGCCATCTTGGAATTCAGGTAAAACCTGACCCCTTCCAGGTGTCAATGGCTCTGATCCAGAGACAATGACCTGCTAGACCACCTGTGGTTGACAAATGACCACAATACTTTATCTGTGACTGGGACTATTTATGATACCTCTTCCCTCTACCCCAATTCCTCCTCCTACTTAAAGCTAAGTCAAATGTCTAGGTAGATGAGTGGAAATCGTTTTCCTCTTCCCAGAGCTGCCCATGCAGTGTAATAAGCTTCCCTTCATATCCCTTCACCATTATTCAACTTTTATCTGGGCATTGCAATGACTATAGGTCAGGCTGGATCTGACCTACAAAACCCAGGGTTTGCAGGCTGGACTCTGAAACATGTTGAAGTAGAGCACGTGTGGCTCATGCCTGTAATCTTAGCTAATCAGGAGGCTGACATCTGAGGACCATGGTTTTAAGTCAACTGAGGCAGAAAAATTCCTGTGAGAATCTTATCTCTACCCACTCAAAAACCGGTAGCAGGGCTGTGGCTTAATGTGGTAGAGCACCAGCCTTCAGCACAAAAAGCTCTGGGATAGTACCTGGGCACCAGGTTCAAGCCCCACGACCAAAAATGTTAAAAAAAATAAAATAAAATAAAAATAAACAACAACAAAAATACCATACCCCCCAAAAAAAACATATTGAGTTAAGGTGGTGTGGTGAATAAAAATTATTCATCTCCATGGTAGCTGAGGAGAGAGAGAGTGTGTATGGGGTGTGAGGTAACCATGTAGCTAAGTACGTCTTTCCAGAACATGACCGGGTGACCTCTCCACCCAATAATCCATGTGGAGATCCATTGATTAGAATGTGGCATCACTTCTCATTGGAAGCCTTTTAGGGGAACACATTAAAAATTTTAATGAACTTTGAAAATAACAGGGTTTTCTGTGGCAAATGTGAATTGCTGCCAAAGGCAAAATAAAATTTTGGAAATTATCAGGAATGATATAAGAACAAAGTAAGCAAATTGACGTCTTTTAAAATACAAATATAAGGTTAGTAGCAGAATCCTTATGACATTAAGGGAAAAGTGAGATGAAGACTGAGGAAAGGAGTGACAAGATGTTTTTCCCCCAAGTACTGGACATGCAAGAGGACAATCACATTCTTTCCCATGATACACTGGGTCATTGGTGACCTTTTAGTCATGAACTGCAAACCATGAAAATCTGACTCTGTTTATGAATGGAACTTCTTATGTGAGCCTATTCAATGCATTGGAATGGAGTGCACAGATATGGCACTTCCTTCTCTGAGGATGGTGCTGACAGATAAAATTCCAGTCTTCCCTGCAAACTGGGAACATATGGCTTACTGCTACCTGAGTTTGGGGCAAGGCAAGGAAATTCCCCTAACTTAGGGAGGAGAGAATACTACTAGTTACCTCATGAATTAGTGTGAGGGATGTAAAAGTGGAATTTTCAGTGAAACTTTAGTTATTAGTATCAATGAATAACCTCAGTTATTAGCATACAAAAGAAGATTTTTCCTTGGATAGTGGTCTTTGGCATTTATTTTTGCCTTTAATTGTGTACCAGTGAATACAATGATGTATGAATTTGTAGTGGGGAGGTTGTGAATGCGTGTGAATTAGTATGTACTAAAAAAAATTCTTGACAGAGGCACATCAAGATGACACCCCTCCCACAGAAAGTTGAATCAATTCACTGGAGTGTGAAATGTAAGGTACTTCTAGATTTATTTGCCTCTTTGGAGAAATTTATTTTGCCAGTGATGAACCTGCATGTTAGCATGACATCCCATTTAATGGGTGGCTGTACCTCAAATCTTCAAGATATCAAGAGGGAAAATAATCTTCAGAGAGCAATGGTTTACATAGTATATAAACATTGTTTTGAAATCTTGCAAAAATATTCTTACTCACTGAATATCAGAACACAGTGATCGTGTTTTAGCCTTCAACTTTTCCATCTGGAGTAAGAACTGAAATTATTTCTAGTGGAAATGTTCCAACAATCAACAGACATTCCAAGGTGTAGTCTAGTGATTACTGTAGTTTCCAAAGGCAAGGGAGTCACAGGCTCATTAGAGAACACTCTTTAAAGGCATTTCTGTTCAGGTAGGCAATACTGAATGCCTCCAGTATGCAATAGCTCCTTTATCCTCACAGGATATCCGAAGACCCCAGTAGATGCCTGAAACTGCCAATAGTACCAAACCTTACCTATGTCTTTGGCAATAGATAATAAAATTTAATTTAAAAATTAGGCACATAGTTATTGAGTTTTTGTTGTCCCTTCCTAAGAATACCCTCTTTTGATGCATGTGAGCATATAAAATGATGCTATTGAATTGAACTCCAAGAAATGGAAACAAGAGGTTTCTTATTCTACTGTTTTCATTGTTTGTCTTTCCTTTTTTTCTTTATTTCCTTTTCTATACTATATTTAATTTCTGTGCCCTATGTCTTGTATATAAATCTATCTGATTTGGTGAGGGGTTAAAGGAAGCACAGAAATGTTGGGACCAAGGGTGAACCAATTCAGCACTGATTTTAACACTATGTTGGAAATGAACTATACAACTTGGAGGGGGGCAGAGATGGGAGGGGGAAGCTGGATAACACTGTTCAAAAAGAAATGTACTCATTACCCAACTCATACAGCTGTAAGCCCTGTGTACATCATCTTTAAATAAAATTTTAAAAATTGGCACAGTAAAATATTCACAATAAACTGAAAACATAATTTTTCACACTCATAATCTTAGTAATTCAGAAGGCTGAAATCTGAGACACAGGCAGGCAAATCTGAGAGAAAACTACCTCTTAAACCAGCAAAAATACAGGAGAAGAGCTGTGGTTTATGTGGTAAATGCCAGTCTTTAGAAGCCAGATAAGAGCACAATGCCCTGAGATCAGGGCCCAGTAGCATCCCAACACAAAAAAAAAAAGGTTGGACAAAATTTTGTTTTGGAGAGCCAAATTATTTTTTTTTCAAATGCTTGTTTACAGTTACCTGTCTGTGCATACTTATTTGTAGACACATGTTTGCCAGTATTTTTTTTTTCCACTGCTGATTTTGGAAATACTGAAGACTTCCACAATAACGTCTGGCTTCATTGAATTGAGATAATTCTATCTAGGGGTAGAAACAAAGAAGAATGGATATCACAAATTGTGTGAATTGTTTCTTAAGACAATGGTGTTGTCAGTTAGAAAATCTTAATGACACAAAGCAATGAAGATTTCTTCAGTTTATACATTTGTGAAATGTCTTTTCCTGTTGTTACTTGAACTTCCATGATTTTCTGTGGCCGACTACAGGACAGCTCTGCACCTCTGCTGCTCTCAGATGCAGATTTACATGCCTGGGGATTGCTCGCCATTGGGTCATCTGGTGTAGCCTTGGATGGATCTTGTACATTTGCACTGTATCCTCCAGCAGAGCTGCCTGGGAATACCCACATAGCCATACAGAGGAAGAACCCATTGCTTAACCATAGTTCAGCGTTTGCTAGCATTTCATTCACCCAGGCAATCACATGCAGATCAGAACAAAGACAAGAGTGAGGGAACTGTTCAATATTTCTAGGAATAAAGCAAGGACACAGGGGAGGCTAAAAACTTAGACCTACTACAATTGATAGCTGGACACTTTTTTTTTCTTAAACTCAGAACCTGGGTGCTGCCTTTGAGTTTTTTCTGCTCACAACTATTATTGTAACACTTGAGCCCCAGCTCTGTTTCCAGCTTGTTGGTGGTACACTGGAGATTAGAGTATCACTGACTTTCCTTTTGGAGCTGGCTTTGAACAGTGATCCTTGGCTCTCAGCCTTGAGTAGCAAGGATTATAAGTATAAGCCACTGACACACAGCTTAGGCACATTTTCCCAATTGGTGAGTAGAGGAGGTGATTTGTTTTATTTTTCAGATTGTAAACTTAACAAAATAATATTTAGTTGCTCCCAACAAACCAACAAACTAACCTTTCCGATTGTTGTACTGTATGTGAAAGCATAGGTATCGGCCATCCCAGAGGACCATGCGGAGATAATCACAGGCAGGAGAAGAAGGTTCATAAGGAGGTTTATTAGTGGGGCCATAGTTCCCACGGGAGAGGGAGCTACATGGCATCTGCACCTTATCCAGGTGGCAGCTTCTCTCTCTCTAGGGGTAAAGGGGAAGTAGTTAGGTAGTGAGTAGGAGTGGCTCATTAGGTATGGGTGGATCTGGGGGCTAGTGGGAGGAGCTGAGGACCTGTGGCTAGGGAAATGCTAACAGTATGCACCAAGTTTGTTAGAACAATATGACTTTCTTTTCTAGTAAGGTATATGTCAGCTGTTATCAAAGAATAATATTGCCTTGTAGGAGTTTTTACAAATTGTCATTTTCCAATGTCATTGTTTGGGAGAATAATTTCAACATATTTTAGTTTGGCTACTTATTTCTAGGAAGTAAATTTATTAATGACACAGACATCTTCCATAATAGGTTTAGGACTCATGAGTTCTAGTCATCTCCTTTTGTTACCTGAAACTAAGGTTTGTATTGCTGCCCCTCTACCAGACACCCAGTAAGTAAAAATTAGTGGAAGAAAATCAATTTGTTCCTGGCCAGAATTAAGCAAAACAGGGGAGACTTACCTGCTCCAAATTCCCATTTTACAGAGCTTATGGATCTGAGGGGCTGGGTTTCTAGAACATAGCAGCATCTCCTTTCTCACTCTGGAAATGGACCTAGGACTCAGCCCCCTGCATTTTGTCTTAAGACAAACATATTATATATTACTTCCTGCAAGTCATTTCTGGGAGCTGAGGACTGGTGGGCTATTATACAGGCTTCTCATTAGACATTAGAATACCACCAGGAGAGAACTAAGTTGTTTAAAGATTAGGGAAAATCCTATGGAGGGAGGTGAAAGACTGACTGCCCCAGGGAGCTGCTCCATCCATTTTGGCTATATTTTCTCATGTATGTTCACTTAATATTCTAGTAATTATTCTCTCTGGGATTTGGAGTAGGTTTTACTGGAGAACTGAAGTGGAAAGGATTGGGTCAGCTTCTAGCCCTTTTGAAACTGCAAAGGATTAATGAGAAAATAAAGCTAATTTGGTGGCAATTTAGCAAAACCTCTCCCTTTTTAGAAACAAACTGCCAAATATCCTTTCCAAAAATTGAATCTTCCAGTTTTTGTAGCGCAGGGACAGTTTCTCTGGAGGAGAAATAATCACCCACAAGCAAGGACTGATTATGGGCCTGCTTCTAACTTCACTGCTAGAGCACATGCTCACTTGCCTCTTCTAAGAAAAGTTCATATTCTACTTCAACAATATTTATTATACTCTTTTATGGTCTGCCAGTACTTTTTTGAAGCCCAGTTCTAACAGCAGCCAACGAAGTTGAGATTTAAAAGGGGCCAAATAACTCTTCAGACTGAGATGTTACTTCAAAAGATATTCCTTACAAAGAATTACTGTGTGTCAAATAATCTAAGGAGGGTTTGCTGATGTGGAATTGGTTCTTATCTTCCCAGCCCCCAGTGAGCCTTTACTGTGCAAATTCGCTGATGGAGGACAAAAGAAACGACAGAATCAAAGTAAATACACCCAGAATGGAAGGCCATGGCCCAGAGAAGGGGAGGTGAGTTCTAACAGACATTTTGCTCAAAATTTTGGCAGCAGACTTCTCTCAAAGGCTTGCTAGAGCAGACATTTGGAGCCTGGATAAACACAAGTCTTCTGGAAAACAAAATTAAAAAAGAATATGAATCAAATAAGCAAGCTCAAATGAAATTCTGTAAGGAGGAATATAGGACTTAACAATTCAACCTCAGTTTTCTGTTTTTAATCAAACTTGCACCCAAAAGGAACTCATAGAAAGGTTGACCAAATAAAAGAGATCTGTCACTATGCAATAATATGTATAAAATAAGGTCATAACACATATAAGAACACACTTCTAATGAAATCGATATTGAGAGTTGAATGTTACTCATATTATATACATTTATTAATATGCCCATGCTTTTATTCATGTGTTGGTATTTGTTTTATATATATATATATATGGATTGACATATATGTATATAAATTTAAAATATGACAAGTCTGTTAGTCAAAAGGAGGGAGAAATGATAATACCAGGGTTCTGAATGTCACTGAATTAAAGGAGAAGCATTAAGTTTTCTAAGACAAACTGACAGAACTGATTGCTTATGGGTTTAATGATACTTACAAATTGATTCATTTTGGTTACTTCTTTTTTGTAAAATGAAAACTGGTATCTGGGCATCCATGAGTTTGTTCTTTCTTTGTGAAGCAGGATATAGGTGTTTGAATGACAAGAACAAGTGCTATTCTGTATCAAAGCCATAATTTCAAGAGACAAGCTTTATTTAGTATTTCTAGTCAAACCCACTTCACCCAATTACCGTGTGAGAAGTGCTGTTCCCAAGGCTGTACTTCATACTTCCACTCTGAGAACAGTTGTAAGACGGCAAGGAGGCTGGCATTTTTCTTAGCCTAGTTCATTTTCTGATTGTCATCTGCTTTGAGTGTTTCCACATGGGTCTCTAAACTCCTCTTAAAGTGCCAGTTACATTCAAGCACTATATAATCCATAACTCATTACTTGAAGGCAGAAAAAGCAGGAATCTCAAAGAGCATCAGAAGCTAATAGAAAAAGATGAGTTTTCACATTCTCCACTGTGTGCTTCGACAAAGAGGTTGAGGGTGGGGAAAGGTGCCTGTATCTTCAAGCATGGAGTTCAGTGCACCAGCAGGCACTGTCACTGTCTCACTTGTCATATCTGTAATACAAAACATCCCCAATTGAGAAGGACTTGTTTGACTTCCACATTTGTTTGGATAAGATGCCTGCTGGCTAGAGATATCTTTGGGTCAGATACCAGTACCTCAAGCCATAAGACTCCATTAGGGCACTTAACTCTAGAGATGATACTTCTGCTCCTGTCTCCCCAGGACCTTGTGGTATTCCTTTTACATCTTAGATGGCAGTTGTAGTAAAAACTTTACAGCTGCCAGTGGTTCTATATACAGAAGTGGAGGTTCAGGCAGAGTACATGAACATACCTGTGTACTACTACATGCCAGCATCATGGCGTCAAGCTGTAATGTAGGCAAGTTTATAATTTAGATGTTGATCTTAAAGGTGTACTCCTAAATTTTCTATTTAGGGTCTTGTTTTTTAATTGGTTTAAAATTTTACCTTTAAGTAGTTGTACCAAAGAGGTGGTTTTGTTTGTTTGTTTGTTTTGCCAGTCCTGGGGCTTGAACTCAGGGCCCAAGCACTGTCCCTGGCTTCTTTTTGTTCAAGGCTAGCACTCTACCACTCGAGTTACAGCACCACTTCTGGTTTTTTCTTTGTATGTGGTGCTGAGGAATTGAACCCAGTGCTTCTAATATATGAGGCAGGCATTCTACCACTAGACCATATTCCTAGCCCTCCCCAAAGGGTTTTAATTCAGTGTATCAGTTTATGAATAGACTGAATCTTCACTAGTCTTTCCTTTCTCCCCTTGACTTTCCCCACTCCTGACAACCCCATTTCAGTTTCCCAGTCTTTATTTTGTTAAACTGTAAGTTAGTTGTTCAAATGAATTTCACCATTAGAATTCTCCCTGCATATACCAGATTTTATTCTGTTTGAGTATACATGCATATATATATACACACATATATGTAGACACAATTTTATGTACTTATAATTTCACTATTAAAGGATATGAAATTTCCTATTACAATGTGGGGCTACAGTAATTTATTAATAACAAATGAAAATATATTCCAAGTGAGCACACTTAGACAAAGATCAGGAAAATAAATAGCATGCACTAGAAATGTGATTATCAGACACATTGATTTGAGGATCTGCATGTTAATTCATACACTTTTATTATGAATTTATAAGTACACAAACCAAAAATATTGGTCCACATTACCCATAATTATATTAATTTTATTTCTACACGCCCTTGAATTATACTTACTAAAATATGTTAGCATGTCTAATAAAGTATTATGTAATACAAATAATCCTATAAGTAATAGTCAGTTAACTTCCATATACTTGTAAATTCTAGTTACTTATTGCATTTGGTTCTAAGATATGTGCTTATTGCTTTTTCATACTTTAATGATTAAGAAATTGGTTTATCTCCAAAAAAGAACATTGGAACATTTCCTCCTCCCTTGTAAAGTGTTCCCAACTACCTTAGGAAGTTAGACTTTTACACTGCTTTGTTCCCTAGCATGTCCTTATTCCTTTCATTGTGGTTTTTACCTCTCATATTGCAATAAATCTCCTTAGAGGTCTGTCTCCTGTCCAAAAAAAATAAATTGGTTTATCTCTCATAATCAATGTACCTTGCAAAAACTGTCTGCATTTCTTCTGTACATCACCAGGGGTATTTCTTTTTTTAATTATTATTTTTTTATTGTCAAGGTGATGCACAGAGGGATTACAGTTATATAAGGTAGTGAATACATTTCTTGTTTCAAGCATGTTACCTTCTCCCTCATTTTCTCCCCCCCTTTTCCAACTCCCCCACCCAAGTTGTACAGTTAATTTTCAATGTGTTGTCTTGTGAGTATTGCTGTTGCATTGGTTCACCCTTTATCCTTTGTCTCACCATTTTGATACTTCTTAAGGTAATATTTGGTTGAAGTATCTGACTACACTGATCTCGTAAGTTAAAGTACTAATCCCGGTGAGGACTGTATATCTGGTTTTTCCAGAAGCAACTTTCCTTTCTCCAATTATCAGAACTGAGATACACAACTTCCCTTAAGTCTGTTTGTGATAAATGGATTTGTCCTCATGTCCTATCAGAGTGAATCTGGTCCCCCAGTGTTGTAAAGATACTCTCTTGGGTCTTTTGTTTGCTTATCTGTTGTTTTTCATATATGAGAAAATGATATTCCCTTCAGTCATTGTTCTCTCAAAATTGAAATAAGAATTGTAAAATAAAAGATAAAATTTGAGAGTAATATCCAAGGTACTATTTACTTTTTATTTCTTTTGAAAGTGAAGAAATACCTATAATGTGAAAAAAAGATTTCTAATAAATACATAGGACACAAAACCAGTACAGCTGAAAATATTTCAGAAGCACTCTAAACCAAAAGTTGACAGCATCACTAGATATTAGCTTATCAATTAAAACTGATTCTTTTGGGTATGTTTTTGGTTGTTTTTTTTTTTTTTTTTTTTTTTTTTTTTTTTTTTTTTTTTTGCCAGTCCTGGGGCTTGGACTCAGGGCCTGAGCACTGTCCCTGGCTTCTTTTTGCTCAAGGCTAGCACTCTGCCACTTGAGCCACAGCACCACTTCTGGCCATTTTCTGTATATGTGGTGCTGGGGAATCGAACCCAGGGCCTCATGTATATGAGGCAGGCACTCTTGCCACTAGGCCATATCCCCAGCCCATTGGGTATGTTTTTATAGTTCTAGTGAAATCCATTTTTTATTTAGAAAAGCTAATACCAAAAATCTTTGCATACATAAATTGATGTAAATTAGCAAGATTGCAAACTATAAATGTGTACAAGTGACTGCATTTTTGCATAGGGAAAGGTATTTTATTAAACTATTTATAAATAGTTTAAAGTTATTGACAAATCTTTGAATAGTCAGCTAGAACTCTGGGAAGAGACTAGAGCAACAAAGTCCTTCATCTTCTCTGGTTTTCTGCAGCCTCAAATTCTTTGCTCTGTAAATTTCTTTATAGTCAAAATAGTCTAGGAGCAAATTTTTTATGTAGTAAAAATAAAGCAATTTGGGAAAACAAAAATGTATTGTTTGAAAAGAAATGTTTTGTAGAGCAAAAGTTATATATAATTATAATCATTAATTATATAATATATAATAGTTATAAATTAATTATAATTATATATATTTTAAGTAAACTATTATACTTCTGCAAATCACTGTAATGTCTAGCTCAGTACAGGATGAGCAGATTGGCATCTCTGCTTCTGCATTTGACTGCTGAATCTATGCTGTGTTGTGAAACAGATGAACAAAATCAAACTCCATGTGATACATCAGTGGAAAAAGGGGATTTCAAAAGGAGTCCTGGGAACACTTAAGTTTCCCTAGTCTGCACTTTGAGAATCACTGTCCCAGGAAAGCATATGGCAATGACAAAACCAATATCAAATGTCCATAGTCCCAAACATTCAAGAAGCTTGTCAAAAGTTAAAATCTGTCTGTGTTATGTGGTGAATACGAATTCTTCCAACCCTACCTCTCGTGAGCCAGAGGGAATGGGATGCTGGCCGGGGCATTGTGAGGATCCCAGGACCCTTCTCCAGCATTCATTTTCTGACTGGCAACAGTAATGCCATACTGGTAGTGAAATATTTTCACTAGTTCAAAAGTAATTTTATTTCATTCTTGCTAGGAAGCTTATGATCACTCGATGCCATTGAATTGGCTTGGTACTTAATTGTGAGACACAGTCTCAGTTCTCACTTTAGGCAAATTACTGTTTAACTTGACCTTGATTAGCTCACCCAGATGGTATGGAGTGAACCAAAACAAAGGCTCAGGAACTTCTACTTTCTACCCACCCACCCCCACACCAAGAATACACTTCTAGTGACTACCAAAAGGTCATCAAACTGGGCTCTAACTCAACAATAAAAACAGCAAATAATTATAAGAATTTACCAGATGACTAGACCAAAATGTGATTGATGACAATCCAGTCCTTCAGTAAAAATAACTGTAAATAAAAATCCACATTTACTATGTATTAACCACTCTCACTGATCATGGCAAGCAAATACACACTGTAACTTGTATGTATATTTTTATAAATTGTTCTTGACTATATTATCAAGTTGATTGAATCAGTTTTTTTTAAGTTGGTAAGTTTCCATTAGCGTGATGAGAATTACATGAATCTTGAAATTCATTTTGTTGTGACTGGTCTTTGGATGTCTCTAGGAATTTTTAAGTGTAAGTAATTGCTAAATATCAAAAGAAAAGAGTATGAAGAGGCCAGTCCCAGGGGACATCAGCAATAATTCCATCTACTTAGGTGCCACAAAGTGCAAAGACCAAAGATTAAGTGTATCATACAGACAAAAATTTAGTAAGACCCTATTCCAATAGAGAAGATGGGCATAGTCTTGTATAAGTGGCATTGCTAATCTCAGTTTTGTAAAAGGCATAGGATCAGGGTCTGAGGCTAGTCTTGATCAAAAAACAAAAACAAAGAAAATCTAAGACATATTTGAAAAAATAAAGGAAAAAAATGAAGTAGTCATTTTTATCAATCAACTGCCACCATCCCCTCCAAAAACTATCTCACAATAAATATCATTGACAACTGTTGATAACATTGATAACATACTTCACAGAAATGTTTTGCCACAGAAAAAAGAGCTAATTGTACTGAGATGTCTAGTGAAAAGTCCATGATTTTATTTTAAAAAATAATAAAATATTTGCTTTTATCTTACTAACAGTTCTCTGCTAGAATCAATTTAAAAACAATGAACTATAATCAACATTTTCTATTTGGTGTTCTGGTAATGTTTTGCCTTACTATGGATATATTTAGAAAGATTATCTTCAGCATTTTGATTCAAAAAATAAACTATTGAGACAAAAGTAATACTGTTATCAACACTCAGACCCCTGGGAATGGTTTACACATTTTATTGAACAGAAAATGGAAAACAAGTTTTTCTTAGGATTCAATCTACTACTACTAAATTTTGAAATTTCTTTACAATTCCGTGGTAAAGAACCACATTTCAGATAAAGGATGATGATACAGCATTTCTTAAAGATATTTTATTTAAAATATGTAAAGAATTTGTCTACATCCTTATCCATAAGGAAAATGCAAATCAAAACTACACTCAGAATCCATCTCCAAGATAACAAATAGCAAAGGCTGGCAAGGGAAAAGGGAAAAGAAACCCTTATATATTGCTGGAGAAATGTAAATAAGTATAACCACAATGGAAGTTCATAAGCAAGTTTCTGAAAAAAAAAAAAGCTAAAAGTAAATCAACTTTATAATCCCATCATAGCATTCTTTGGCATATAGCCAGAGGAATATGAACTACTGTAAAAGAGAGTTACTTGCCTACCATATTTATTGCAACACAATACCCAAACCATGGAATGAGCCTAACCAAGGAAAGAATCAAGAATCTATACCATTTATACATTGTGGAATGTTTCTCACCACAAAATAATTAATTTATGCTATTTGCAAGAATATGGATGGAACTAGAGCTCACTCATCATATTCAGATAAACCGAACTAAAAATATCAAATCACATGTATTTTCAATCATATGGAAAATCTAAACAAGGATGATAACAACCTTAAGACATGATTGTAAGAGGTGGCCTAGGATAGGATCTGAGGAAGAGAATGGATGAAGAGGATCAAAGTAATCGTGTGTGTGTGTGTGTGTGTGTGTGTGTGTGTGTGTGTGTGAGAGAGAGAGAGAGAGAGAGAAGTAATTAAAAAATATCAGACAGAAAAAATGGGAGAGGAGACATGAGGTTACTAGAATATACTAGGGACTGCACTTGTTCAAACAGCACTAGAGGGCTGGGGATATGGCCTAGTGGCAAGAGAGCTTGCCTCGTACACATGAGGCCCTGGGTTCGATTCCCCAGCACCACATATACAGAAAACGGCCAGAAGTGGCGCTGTGGCTCAAGTGGCAGAGTGCTAGCCTTGAGCAAAAGGAAGCCAGGGACAGTGCTCAGGCCCTGAGTCCAAGGCCCAGGACTGGCCAAAAAAAAAGAGCACTAGACATGTTTATGGCACGATCACAATGAAACCTTCTTATAATTGTTAGTGTGTGCTAAAATAATTGTTTTTCTTTAAAATAAACTCTATTAAGTGCATTTTTTAATCTCCCTGTGGTACAGACTTCTGAGTTTAGGAAGTCTGTGTCATGCATTACATAATACAGTGCTACCATTCATAAGTACAGTGCTATGGTGCTGCCTGAATATGTCATTTTGGAACCTTTAAAGGATGTGAAATATTGACATGGTGTACTTTCGTATTTCTAAATTAGTAGGCTACATTAATGCATCCACAAAATCCACTCTTAATGAACTAGAAGTTCAGTTGTTAGTTATGTCACAGTCAGAACTCGGTGATTTGTTAGGCTTTCCAACCCAGGTTTATTCCTAGACCTGAAACCAACTTGTTTACAATGTGGTTTAAACCTTCCCACTTCTGTAAGGTTTATCACTTGTTTATTAATATTAATAAAATTTCTCATAAACATGGTTTTTCATTACCATTAGCACATGAAAGTCTACAAAGGTAGTGTGGAAAATGGGAGTTCCCACATTCCGGAGTGCACAGCCCTGTTCAGGCAAAGTGGATACCTGGATTCCAATCTCTTTGCCTCATCCCTAAGGGACTCAGATATTGGAAATAATATCTCATTCTGACTAAATCATGACAAAGACAAGATGTCCAATATTGCTAATAAAATCATTGTAATCATATTCTGATGTTAAGTGAATGAAAATGTTCTGAGTGATACTTTCTGGGTTTGTTGGGTTGTGTTTACTTTTGAATAAAGGTGAATACACAGATGTGACATTGCAATTATTCACTTCAACTCTAATAGCTATCATCATCACAAAGGCCTTTGTTCCCTCATGGACTACAACTTCATGTGGTATACTACAGGGACAGTGAAGCTAAGGAATAGCTCCTACCCACTCTGTGTTAGATACACACATTCTGATGGAAAACCCTCTAATCTTGACTTTCCTATTAGGAAATAGCTAATTATAAGACTACTTTGGGCAAAAATGTTCTTCCTAAGAGAAGTCTGTTTGAAAAAGATATCTGCAAAAGGTAATGTTGAAAAGAGAAGCAACTGAAATTAAAGCAACCATTTTGTCAATAATTTCTTACTGACTCCTTTGGACACAAGGGACTGGACTGTGGGGCTGTGCTGTGAAAACAAGTCTCTCCTCCCTGGGATCCTAAAATGACAAAGACCTTCCCCTTCTGCGAGGTTTCAGATTAGAAGCAGAATTCAATATACCTTAATGTATAGAAATCAAATAATTAACTGGCTTCAGACAACAGTGATATAAAACCAAGGCCATGATAAAAAGAATAACAGCAGCCACAGGACATGCTTCACATTTAGCTTGTTCTAAAACATTGACTTGGTCATTATTTAAAACAGTGGGTGACTGAGACATAAACTTTCATTTACAAACCAGAAATGTTACCCACAATGTAAAATTTGCTTTACCATGCCCCTTTTTCAGTGAATTCCCCCTTGTGCCCCGGATGCTGAGGATGATGTTCACAGACGCAACTTAGTCATTAAATATTCACAGCCAAAGCTCAAGTCCATTTCTGATGTGCATATTGAGAATCATAGCCTTTCTGGATTTCAAGAGCATCGTTCACCCTCTGTGATGGACTTGATACTGTGCCCTTTTAATGATTTTCCAGGGACTTCTAGGTTAAAGGCATGTGCTCCAGAATTTAATCACATATTCCAGAACTTCCAAGCTAATGGGCAATGCTGGGCTAATTTTCTAAGTCCACCAGTTCACTTACCATTCCAGCAGTATGAATACCAATAAGACTATATATTTACAAATAGTTGATTGAATGATGGACAGATGTGTTGAGCACAGTTCTTGGCCTGCTGCATTTGATTATGTTTCATGTCACTGTAATAATCACTGTAATAGCATCAACAGGTACTGTGAATATAATTCACACTATTGTACTGTCATCAGCAGGACTTGGGGTCTTTTTGACTTGAAAACCAGCTTTGCTCTATTTCTATGAGTAGAGTGCTTATATTCTTAGTTCTTTTTTTTTGTTTGTTTTGGACAGTCCTGGGGCTTGAACTCAGGGCCTGAGCACTGTCCCTGGGTTCTTTTTGCTCAAGCCTAACACTCTACCTCTTGAACCACAGCACCACTTCTAGCTTTTTCTTTATGTTTGGTGCTGAGGAATGGAACTCAGGGCTTCATGTATGCAAGGCAAGCACTCTACTAGTAGGTCATATTCCCACCCCTTATATTCATTGTTCTTTAGTCTTTTGTGATGGCAATTTATTTTTAAATAAGAATTACTTTTTATGATACAACATTTCTTTGAAAGATTTCTTTCAGTCTCATCATTTAGTTGAGTTTTACTTATGTTACACAGCACATTAAAAATCTAGCACATCCATATCACATTAATGTTTTTAGATGATTGTGTTCAAAGTCAAAAAACTTAGCATTGTAATTATCAGTGCTTCCAAAATTTCGATCCAGTTTTCTATTGAAGGTCATGAAATCAAATAAAAGCCAGAAGCTGGCAGTAAAGTCAAGGACTTCAGAAAAGTCTTGAATGGAAAAGTTGAAATGAAAATTAAGGAAACTAAAAGAAAATATGAGCTATTGCTAGAAATGTATAAAAAGATAAGGTTATTGAGAAATGATGAATTTAGTATGTTTAAAGAGAAGGAAGTTGAACTGTTAAACTTATTCTGGCAAAAATATCCAAAAATGGGTCTGGGAATGTAGCTTAGCACTAGAATGCTTGCCTAGCATGAATGAAGCCCTGGGTTTGATTCCTCAGCACCACATACACAGAAAAAGCCAGAAGTGGTGCTATGGCTCAAGTGGTAGAGTACTAGCCTTCCAGAAAAGAAGCTCAGGGACAGTGCCTGGGGCCTGAGTTCAAGCCCCATGATTGGCAAAAAATGAATAAATAAATAAAAACATTAAAAAATACAGGAATTTTCTCACATGTACTTTGGGTTCCCCTTATTGGTGTATGCATTGGTAGAGTAGTTGTACTTGCATAATTACTATTACCTGAAGACTTGTATTAAAACAAATTAGCAGTTTCCATAGATGTTACAATGCCATTAAACATTGAATCCAATTACTGTGTAAATATCATTAAACATTCAATACAATGCAAACATTCTTGTGAATTTCATCCATGGGGGAAATACATGGAAATATTTCCACTATCATTTATAATATTCCTGTTTACTGCCTAGCTGCATATGAGGAAATATTTAGGAACATTGAGCTTTCAGCAATAACGAATTAAATGTTTCAGAAATAGTGGTACTGTCCACATGAGCCACTAGAAACAAAAATATTTTTAAAATTTTTATTGTAAAGGTGATGTACAGAGGGTGAAAGTGGGGGGCTGGGAATATGGCCTAATGGTAAAGTGCTCGCCCCTTATACATGAAGCCTTGGGTTCAATTCCTCTGCACCACATATATAGAAAAAGCCAGAAGTGGCGCTGTGGCTCAAGTGGTAGAGTGCTAACCTTGAGTGAAAAGAAGCCAGGGACAGTGGTCAGGCCCTGAGCCTGAGGCCCAAGACTGGTAAAATAAAAAAGAAAAGAAAAGAAACAGAAGGGTGACAGTTACATGATTCAGGTAATGAGTACATTTCTTTTGAACAGTGTCACCCCCCTCTCATTCTCTCTCAGTTTTTCCCTCCTGACTCCTCTTCTCCCAAACTTGTATAATTCATTTCTAATATAGTGTCTAGTGGGTTTCATTGCTTAATTGGTTCATCCTTTGTTCCATCATTTCTGTGCTTCACCTTCCCCTCCCCAAATAAGATGAACTTCTATTCAAGACAAGAGATACAAAAGGAACAGTGACAAAAGGGGATAAACTAAAGAAAAATAGGAAAGAAGAAAAGAAAATAACAACAAAAAAGAACCACAAACAGTTAAAAAAAAACACAAAAAACTCTTCTATTTCTTGGAGTTCATTTCATTAAGCATTATTTTATATGATCTTAAGCATATAGTTATTGAGACCTTGCAATCTTCTCCTAAGAATAACCTCCTCTGTTCCCACTGTATGAGTGTTTAGACACTTCGAGGAGAAATGGAGTCAGAGGTTCCATTATATAACACATCGAGAATCGAATGGCAACATCTGGGATCAAAGTATATTAGGCCATTTTCCATGGTGATGGGAACATTTCATATAGTTCAGTTCAGCACTGTTTCCCATCTGTGTCACAGCATCTGTCAACCAGTTGCTCAATTTTTATTGTATGTATGTGTGTGTTTGTGTGTACGTGTGTGTGCCAGTACTTGAACTGGCTTGAACTCAGGGCTTCAAGCTCTTGCTTGGCTTTTTCCCTCAAGGCTGGGGCTATACTACTTAAGCCACCCCTCAACTTCTGGGTTTTGCTAGTTAATTAGAGATAAGATTTGCATGGACTTGTATGCTTACAATGGGTTTGTAGCATAATCAAGTCAGCTATGATTACAAGCATGTAACAGCAGTGCCCTGCCTTTCTTTTTTTTTTTTTTTTAACAAAACAAATCTGATTTATCACCATTGCAAGTACTAAAAATAGCTTTTTAACCTTGAACTAAAGGAGTCTTGAATATGTAATCTGGGAAAGAACTATTGGCCAATATAATAAATACTATGCTTATAGATCAGATTAGCCAGCCCCACCAGATGTGGTTTTCTTTTCTCATATGCTTTATCTGCCATGTAGAGATGAGGCTCATGGTAAACAACCCTTCTAATCTTGAAATCCTTTTCTTGGCTCAATAACTCGAATATTCAAAAGTTCAGCTTGCAAACTTACTTTGTTAAAAAATTCTATTTTAAAGATGCTAGCACCAATGTTTATTAGTGTGTGATCACTAAGGATAAATAGTTTGTCTGGTGAGTCCCTGCCATTGTGACCTTTTAAGTGGAATATATTTTAAGTTGTGATGAGTCCACCCTTAGCCAGACTATGTTGTAAGGGAAAAGAGAAAAGGGAAAAGGGGTAACATACTTCTTGGAGAAGTGACAGAAATATGGAGGTTAGAAATATATGTGGAGGTAGAAATATGTGTGCCCTGCCTGGGCACATGTAGGGGTGGTAAGTGTAGTTGGCACAGGGTAACGCAGCAAAAATGCCTGGGCCTTGCCACCACATCCCCAGTCTGATCATCTGTAGCCTAGGCTGGCCTCAAGCTTATTATGTAGTTCAGGCTTGTTTTAAACCCATGATTGATTGTCCTGTGGGGATTATATGTGTGTGCCACCACAACCATCACAGATTTTTCACTGGAAGGAAAATGTGGCCTCACTGAATTAACTCATCATCCAATCACTGGAGAACAATCTCCCCAGTGCTGAAGTAGATGTTCAAGGGCTCTGCAATGTAGAGGGCTGCCCAGAACATGGATCTGAGTGGCATTTGGATGTTCCTGGTTAGTTCCACTGCTTGGCTAACAGATTGGTTTCCAGTCACCTGCCAGTTATCATTCATCTTTCTGTGCTGGTATAGATTTCACATACTCCTGGATAGCAGCTGCATGAAATTCTCAGACTCTCTACTTTATTCTGGAGTAACATTCCTCCTATGACTGTGTTTCTGAATGCTCTGAGATCACCAGCCACAGTGTGTGGACCATGTGCTTCACTATGGATGCCCTAGGTGTGCAGCATGGCCCATGTTCGTGGAGAGGGGCCCTGGACCCATGATGTATGTCCCTGAACTTTCCGGTCCCAGAGTGACTGGAAGAGCAGGTTATCAAGGCCATTATGAACCTCAGTGGCTCCCTGCAAATGTCAGCAAATACAGTCAGAACAATAGAGCTACTTCTGCATGAAGTGAAACTTGGATGATCACAGTTATGTGATTCAGACCAGAAAGGTGACTGGTAAAACTGTGCACCCAGCAAGAGCAGGTCCTATCTTCCTTCAACTAAATTGGACAGAATTGTATTGGGAAGGGCTGCAGGAACAGCTCTCATCAGGAACATTCTGGATCACAAGATTCTTGCCAAGCCCCCTATTCTTCATGTTTCTCTCTAACCAATGAGATACAAGAATTGGGGCCACACCCACATTCCATGAGTAGGTCTGGTATTCCTTCTGTTGGCTTAGACCACTAACAGCAGTTAAGGGAGTTAAAAGAGCTGAGTGGTGATGAGAGAATCAAGGTGATTTTGGAGGTACAGTAGAAAGTAGATAAAGCCAGTGGTGACTGAGAGAAGAGAGGTAATTTCAGAGAGCCTGGGAATGTGCCCACTCACCTTCCCTATCCCAGTGCTGGGATGTGTGACCAAACAAGGAAAAAAAAAATGACTGCAGGAAGGAAAGTACTGCAAGAATACCAGCAGAGGAATTGACCTGATGGACCTGCAAAATCCAGAAAAAATTGAAAAGGGAAGTAACCCCAAGACAAACACCATGGGGACTGTAATTTAACTGAGAGAGAGAGAGACCAAAGACTCTGCAGACCCTGAGTGTCTCCCATCTTTGAGCACAGTCAGAGCTGCCAGAGTCAACAGTGCCACAGGTCCCAACAGCACCAGGAAAGGTGCCCCAACACCTGGTGCTGGCTCTCAACTCCAGCAGAACACAAACCCAGCAGCTCTGCAGTGAACATGCAGGAAAATAATAAATACCTGAAAGAGCAACTGAGGAAAGAGAATGAGAAGATGGCCTTTGTGCAGGAAGCACTGAAAACAGAGTTGACGTTCCACAAGCAATCAATACAGATGTTGGTTTCAGAAAAAAAATTTTGTTTTGATTTACAATCTGCCCTGGCAAACAGCAGCAGGTGGCTAGTGAAAGACAACTAGAGCAGGAGGGTCTTACCAGGTACTTGCAGCCTTCACAGCAGCACATCACATAGCTAGAGATGACATTGTCTTCAGTCTCCATTTTGCAGAATGAGACAGATAAGAGCAAAACCTACAGCTCATTAAAGACTTCAATAACATGAAGCTACAGCTGCAAGTAAAGGCCAGAGGCTATGAAGACCTGGAGGAAGAGGACACCAAGCTTCAGGAAAGGCTGGAAATGCAGAAGGCTGACATGAAGATCACAATTCACAAGTTTCAACAGGCATGAGTGGAGAAGGCAGAATTGGAAAGAAAACTAGACAACATAAAAGGATTGGTGACAGAGTTAATTTAGAAGAGAAACACCTTTGCAGACAACCTGAGGATGGAGAGTTCCACATGGAAAGAGAAGGCCCAATAGGTCTTGGAGCAGGTGAGCTAACTGAGATGAGAAAGAGCAAGGAGTGAGACAGGTTTTGGATCTAAAGACCAACTTGGTAGATCTGAGAAAGCAGGTCTCCACAGGCTGAGTGGTAAGAAGGAGAAGCTCACCAACCTCCTGCACTCAGCACCAGGAGAAGCTGGGCCAGCTAGAAGAGAAGCTAGAAGAATAGAAAGAGATGGCTGTGCTATTCAAGAGCCAAGCAGCTCAGTATCTTCAATAACAACCTGCCGAGTACCTGGCCCAGCTGCAGCATCTCAGTGCTACCTGTGAATAACACGCAGTCTCCTATCAGCAGCTGACCTCAGAGAAGGAGACCCTGAAGCAGTACCTGCTGAGGCAGCCCCAGTGCTGGAGCAGATGAAGCAGCTGAAGCAAGAGGTGCAGAGCAAGTTAGGGGAACAGACAATACCACAAAAGTTACAGGATGCACTACAGAGAACTCAAAAAACTAACCCCCTCCAAACCCAGTAAACCAATTGTTAAATGGGCAAAGGAGCTAAAGAGAGACTTCACAGGAGAAAAGATTAAAAATAGCAAAGAAACATATGAGGAAATGTTCAACATCCCTGGCAGTAAAGGAAATGCAAATAACAACAACCCTGAGATACCTCCTCACTCCAGTTAGAATGGCCTATACTCTGAACTCAGGCAACAACAAATGCTGTAGGGGATGTGGGGAAAGAGGAACCCTTCTCCACTGTTGGTGGGAGTGCAAATTAGTACAACCACTTTGGAGAACAGTATGGAGGTTCCTCAAAAAGCTCAGCACAGACATACCCTATGACCCAGCCATACCACTCCTAGGCATCTATCCCGAACAACAGGTCTCAGGATATCAGAAAGACATCTGCACATCCATGTTTATCACTGCACAATTCACAATAGCCAAAATATGGAAACAATCCAGATGCCCCACCACAGAGGAATGGATCCAAAAAATGTGGTACCTATACACAATGGAATACTACATAGTGATTAGAAATGATAAAATATTGGTATTTGCAGGGAAATGGTCAGAACTTGAACAAATAATGTTGAGTGAGACAAGCCTAGAACAGAGAACAAAGGGACATGGTCTCCTTGATATATGACTGTTAGGGTGGGGATGGGGACAGTAGAGACCAGGTCTGCAAAACAAAAAACTTCTTTTCAAATGGTATTTCCACAGGTTTGGGTCAGCAACCTTACATTATGTATCTAAAACCAAACAACTACTAAACATATAAAGGTCTAGAATAGACCTATCAGTGGATCATAATAGCTCAACAGCTATGTACATATGATCATATAAGATGAGGATAAGCAAAAACAACTCCTAGAGAAGGATTCTATTGCTTGATCTATAGCCCATTTGCAAACAGGAAGCAGGACAGCCAGATCCCCAAGGAGAAGCTGAAAATCTATTTCAACTTGACGTGCCTGACAAGATAGACTATCAGAATCAGTGGGTGACTTCCAACATCCATGCAGCCAGCTGTCAGAGCACATGACAGCCATTGAAGAGTACACTCTTTTCTATAAAGAAAAGATGGAGCTCCTGGATGAGCTGTATCAGGAGAAAGATGAATGTCAGCCAGCTGTCCCAGGAAGAGAGAGAGAAGGAGCTGCTACTATGCCTTGCAGTTGAAGGCACCAAGTACCAGGACAAGATGCTAGCAGCCACACACCTGGTACTAAGGATACCTCAGACCTTTCTGGCCCACTGGAAATAGAAGTTATGGAGGAGCAGCAAGGTTTTGAAGAGGGAAAACTTAAAGACAAGGTGAGCCCTGTCCATGAAAAGGATGGGGTGCCTGGGTCCCTAGAGAACCCCACAAGACAGCAAATAGCACCTCTGCTTCCCCATATCAGCACCACCCAGAGTTTGCAGGCTTAGGTGAAGATCTGCCTCCCTTTATTCTCCAAGATGGATGCAAATTATAAGTTTGGGATAATTGATATCTAAAGATCTAGCAGTTACCACCTAGAGCAGTGAGCTCTTGTCTTCTTGCATGTACGATGGGACATGGCAGCTCAATGGCATTCTCTCAGGCCTTATTATAATGGGGGACGGGAAGAAGTAACTGCAGGCAAGAGACATCTAAGAGTCCATTGGTTGCCAGGAAAGGGACCCACGTGTTTATTATAAAGAGTACATTCTTTACAAAGGAAGATGGGGAGTGCTGGTATAGTTTTCTATTAGCATATTGTATTAGTGAGGCTATTGAAAAAATTACTTCCGTATTAACATACTCATTTTTACATATTCTTATGCTGATTTATGGAGTAATTTTCATAATTGTTTAATTTTAAGAAAAATTTCATATTATTTCCTCCAACTAGGAAATAATTATTTAACATTATATGTTGGTGCATTCATGCATTTTTAATATTCTGCACCAGCACTGAATTTTCTTGTTTTTATTTTAATATTCTACAATGTTAGTACACTTTGATAAAAGAAAAACCAATACAAACTGTGGAAAAAAAAGAGAAGGTTATTAACCCTGACAATTTGTTTTTTTTGTTTGTTTGTTTGTTTTTTGGCCAGTCCTGGGCCTTGGACTCAGGGCCTGAGCACTGTCCCTGGCTTCTTTTTGCTCAAGGTTAGCACTCTTCCACTGAGCCACAACGCCCCTTCTGGCCGTTTTCTATATATTTGGTGCTGGGGAATTGAACCCAGGGCTTCATGTATACAAGGCAAGCACTCTTGCCATTAGGCCATATTCCCAGCCCAACCCTGACAATTTGGAAGGAAGGAAATAATATTAGTAAAAATAGAGGTATCCAGTTATGGCAAAACATACACCAAAAAATGCAGGAATACAATGTAGAATAAAAATACACAACAAGGGCTGGGGATATGGCCTAGTGGCAAGAGTGCTTGTCTCATATACATGAGGCCCTGGGTTCAATTCCCCAGCACCACATATACAGAAAACGGCGCTGTGGCTCAAGTGGCAGAGTGCTAGCCTTGAACAAAAAGAAGCCAGGGACAGTGCTCAGGCCCTGAGTCCAAGCCCCAGGACTGGCCAAAAAAAAAAAAAAAAGAAAAAGAAAAAGAAAGAAAAAAAATACACAACTACATCTATAATGATAATGTCAAGCATCTCAATTTCACATACAAATTGTTCAAGTGATAAATGTGGCATATTATTCATTGAATCAAATAAAATATTAAAATTCACATAAAAATAATGTGGAGGTTAGCAAGGGCTTGAGGCTGGGAAGACAATAGCACATAATTGTAAGATTAAAGACTACTGGTAAATATCCATGTCCCCTACCTACTTGATCAATGGACTCTCCGAGAACCAACCTAGCCAAATGCAGTATCCCACAACAGATGTTTCTGGAGTTATTGCCATTCATTGTCTTTGCAGCACCAACCTAATGCAAGATGCAGAATCATCTCTATCCAGGTAAATATGAAGCCCATAAAGTCAAACAGAACTGAAAGAATATAAATCAATTAGTTAGACACTTTCTTTTCCTGTCCTCTTCTACAGGAGTGCTGGGGTAACCACCTCAGCATTCCCTACTTTCCATCCCATGCAACTGTAACCATGTCACAGTTGAACTTCATTCAGTGTTTACTACATCTCTAGCTATATGACACCTTTTATAAAAGATGAAATGTGTTACTTTGAATACTACTGACCAAGAAAAGAAACTAGACAAACTGAAAATGTCATCAATTATTTGAATCTCAACATCACTGACAATAAAATGAGAAAAAAATGTCTTATAACCTATACAATCAGTTATTCGGATGACAGGAAGGTACTCCTATGCAAAACAACATTCTCCTATATCATTGACAGTTGTAAACCACAGATTTAATTAACAAACTGACCTTCAAATTTTTATTTTCCTCAGACTTAAAGCTGGATTCCTCATGTTATTCAACCTTTCCTGCTGTTTCCCTTTGACCAAGCTTTTCCTAGGCAATCATAGGCTTTTTCGCCATCAGTCTTGGTTGAATTGGCAGCATCCTATCTTGTCTTTCTTTATTACTATAAAAGGGAACAATTCTCTTATCTGGCAGAAATACTTAGCAAAAACTGAAAAGGAGACATATGGTAATGATACTGTGCCTAAATATATGACAGACAAACAACCTTATAATGTCATATGGTTTTCTCAAACATAAATTGCTCCTTTGCGTTTGTCTATTATTATGACCTTTTTTTTTTTGCCAGTCCTGGGGCCTGAGCTCAGGGCCTGAGCACTGTCCCTGGCTTCTTTTTGCTTAACGCTAGCATTCTACCACTTGAGCCACAGTGCCACTTCTGGCTTTTTCTGTGTATGTAGTACTGAGGAATTGAACTTCATGCACGCTAGGCAAGCACTCTACTGCTAAGCCACAATCCCAGGTCTATTTTTAGAGGAATATCCAGAATCATCTTTGTTGATTCCTAAAATTCCTCTTGAGAATATCAAGTTAATACTTAAGACTTTCTTCATCATGATTCTGGTCCAGAATGGGGCCAGAATTATACCTGTATTGGGGCTTGAACTCCAGATCTAGGAGGTATCATCTATCTTTTCCCCTCAAGGCTAGTGCTCTACCACTTGAGCCACAGCCCGACTTCCATGTTTTTGGTGATTAATTGGAGAAAAGAGTCACAAATTTTCAGTCTCAATGGATTTTTTTGCCTAAGTTGGCTTCAAACTTCAGTTCTCTGTTCTCAGCCTCCTGAGTCACTAGGATTACAAGCATGAGTCACTGGCACTGAGCTAGACCAATAGTTTTGAGAAGGGTTTTGAATAGCATTTCTAGGTATTCAGCTAAGTAATTTCTTCTCTGCCTCTGACCATGATTTGGCTCAGCTACACTGGTTTCCCTACCTCATTAGGTAGATTTGTTAGTACTCCCATGAATCATCATTGTTTCTGGTCAGAAAAAGAGGGAAAAACCAAAACATATCCTCAGCAGTTCAGTTGAATTTAGTGAAAGAATTTCAAAAGGAGATTATACTGCTAAAGAATCACAAAAATACACTCTAGTTCCGCTTTTAAATGCAAATCTTAAGGCAAATTAAAAATGTGCCTTAAGTCGTGTGTGTGTGTGTGTGTGTGTGTGAGTGTGTGATTTTCGCAGAAAGATTCGACCACTTGTTTCTCACAGAAGTGGTAAGTTATTTACTCTTCTCTTCCAGCCCTCAGCTTTGCTCTAAGGATAATTGCTTCCTAGTATAGTTTCCTAGTGGCTTTCCTAAAAGAAAGAAGGTGAAAGATCTTTTTGAGCCAAAATCTTGACTTAAGTTTTGGCTGCCAGTAGTGTTCTGATTATTGCTGATTTTTATTGGCATCTGAATATTTTGAATAGTCAGATTTGGTATCATGAATGCTCATCTGGTATGGCATTTTCCCCCTAATTGGCTCCTACCATTGGAAGGACTGCATCAAGAATCCAGAACTGTCAGTTCTTTATTCTTGACATCTTCTCTGTTTGGATTTTGAACCCTCTGATTGGAGCAGCCTCATTCCATCCTACCTTTTCTGTAGTCTCTTAACCTCAGAAAGCTGAATTCCACCAGACATTTTCAAGGATACCTCTGAAACTGGGACTGCCATTATTTTTACAAATGACATGTCTCTTCGTTCACCACATAGTTAGATGTTAAAACAAAATTATACAGTATGCTTATTTCAATTAAGAATTAACTCAAGGGAAAAAGGGAGAAAAAGTGCAGCAGTTGAGCTCACTGGACACTAATGAAAGTGAGCTATACAACTTGTAGGTGGAGATAGGGGGAGAGACTGAGAGTAGGGGAACAGACAACACTGTAGGAAGGAAATGTACTCATTACCTGACTCATGTAATTGTAATCCCTCTGTACATTACCTTTATAGTAATCATATATGTACATATATAATCAATTTAAAAGTGAATTCAGTTAAAATTTCAATTAATTTCTACATTATAAAAGTAATTCTTATTATATACAACTTAAATGAGTCAGGAAAATATGGAAAGGAAAAAAATCACTTATACTATGTCACCCCAACTTTAACATCCTACTGAAATTAATTTTACTTTTATTTCTGGTTAGCTATTGTGGGGGTAGGGGGCACTGTCCCTGAGATTTTTGCTTAAGGCTAGTGCTTTACCACTTGGGTCACAGCTGTACTTTGCACATTTTGGTGATAAATTGGAGATAAATGTCTAATAGCCTTTCCTGCCTGGGCTGCATTGGAGCCGCTATGATCCTGCCTCTTGAGTAGGTAGGACTACAGGCATGATGAGCCAGCAGTGCCCAGCAATTTTTTTCTTTCTTATTTATTGTCAAAGTGATATACAGAGAGGTTACAGTTTGTGGCTTAGCGGTAGAGTGCTCACCTTGCATGCAGGAAGCTCTGCGTTTGATTCTGCAGCACCACATACACAGGAAAAGCAATTTCTTTTAATTAAAAAATTTTCACTCCTTGAAACATTGTGCCTATAAGTTTATATCCTTATTTGTTCAATAAATATCATGTTGTCTAAACAGAAATACTGATAAATAAATGCAAACAATATTGAGATTTCAGTTTAATAAAGAGTGAATGTTTTTAACATATTGTAATTTTCAAGCTCCTTTATACACATTATCTTTAAAGCTGTTTTCTTTCTTATTCCATGTGTGTTTATGTGTTGTGTGCATATGTGTTTTTTGTGTGTGTTCTTTTTTTTCCCATACATGTGTTTGTGTTGTGTTGTGGGGGGGGAGTGTGTGTGTGTGTGTGTGTGTGTGTGTGTGTGTGTGTGTGTGTTTTGGTACTGAGGCTTAAACTCTGGGCCTGGATGCAATTTTAGCTATTTCTGTTCAAGGTTAGTGTTCTACAATTTGAACCCACACCTCCACCTCAACTTTATCCTGGTGAGTTGAAATAAGAGTCTCATGGATTTGACTACTTAGGCTGCTTTGAAGTAAAGCCTCAGATCACAGCCTTCAGAGTAGCTAAAATTACAGGCATGACTCAGTGGTGCTTGAGGACATTTATTTAACTGAATATTTAATCATAATCAGCTAAATTGGTTGCAAGAAATAAACTCTTTAAAGGTAATGTCCAGGAATCTGTATTACTTTCTCTTCTTTGCCTTTGAATCTGGAACACACTAATTACTACAACACATACTCCATGTTTACTGCACTGTTTTAAATCTGATTGTGCAAGCCTGAAAATGCTTGTGAGTATTTAGAATGCATCTAGTTATAATGCACCATGAAACCCTAGGAAAAGGAGAAATGTAGCATAATTCCCGTTAGATCTGTTGGGAGAACAGTCCCCTTCACTCCCCAATCCCCCTTTGTGATGGAAAAACACATAGCCTTAACAGACATCACCTCAAACCAGTAATCAGTTGTAACTGTCAATCTGTCCATCATCTGACTGCCAATAACCTGATTGTGTTAGCCAAAGGCTCTGAGGTCACTTCAAAGTCTTCTGTGGCCACACCTCCTTCTTGCCCTTCCCTACAGAATCTCTTTAATTTGTGTTACACTCTGCTCCAGAGTGTGGCCTAGAAGTTTGGCTCTCCTAAATAGAATTTTTTCTGCCTGAACCACATGGTGGTTTCACTTCACCAACTCCTACAATTAACATTTTTCAGGAATTTCAGTTTATATCTGCTTGAATAAAATTTTAGGTCTAAAATATTTTTATGCCTGAACACTGAATATGAAAATAGTTTCAATGGTTATAAAACACTTTCCATTATAAGCTTCTCTGTCACTGACCTTGCTGGTGAGTCTCCAATCCCTCCAATTATATCGATTATATCAAGGGTTTCAGTCCAAAGGATCGTTCTGAAATAGCAGTGTCTTGCTCATAGAAGCACTTTAAGCAGAATTTCTATTTGTAAGAAGTATTACTTCATACTATAACCTCACTTATTTACTTGTAGTTATGAATATCAAATACTTAGCTCCTAAGTCACACTGATCTGGTTCAATGAATCCTTCACATTTAAAAAAGTGAGACCATCTAGTCTCAGCAACTGAAGGCTAAGGCAGGAGGATGCTGAGCTTGAGGCCAGCTTGGGCTACATAGTGAAGTTCTGTCTCTAAACACCAACCATACCATAGATAACACTGGGAAAATTTTTAATTTTTTCTGAAATATTTCTCTCACAGTTTTTGATGTATCTAGGAAGTATAGAAATGCATATGTGGAACTAAAAGTTAGATGAAAAAATTGTGTCAGTTTTTATTTTAAAAAGTCATGCCTCCGATGTGAATTGAAACATGGGAAATAATTGTAGATATAATAAGCTCTTTTTGAAAGAAAGTGACAGAATTAAACATCACTTTTCTACATGTGTGGTGTGACATTTCCATTTTGTTCCAAGATCTTTTCCTTTTGTGTGACTCTTGAGTTTGTAAACATGCCATAATATCTAGTGAATACATAATGATGATTTCATGCTTCTGGATTTGTATAAAGGTGGCTAGACCGAGCAGCAAAATCAATCTTTTTTCATCTTTGTGGGAAGGAACAAAAGGAAATTGAATGTAAGATTTGCATCACAACCATGTCAGAATTATAAGTCAGCAATTGTTTCACTGGAAGTGAAAGCCAGGTGCAGTCTAGTGGAGCTACTATATGATTCTCAGCCAACAATTGTGTTTAAAAAAAAAAATCCCTTGCCTTGTTTCATTATCCACAATGTTCCACTTCACATGACCTGACATTCTCTCTTGTTTTGTCTTACCTTAAAGTAGTGAAAGGCAGGGCTATCCCCAGGCAAAACTCCTAGGTAAAACTTCTATTAATCCATCTCCTGTCCCCAGATATCGCCTCTGAGTTCCCCTTGTTCTGGATTCACCCTGTGTCTTTCAGGGGCTCATTATGTCTCCTGTATCACAAACTTTCTGTAATCATGTCATTTCTCTGCTCAGAATATTCAGTTCCTATAACAAGGAACTGGGTAGCCAAGTTTTGACCTTCTTACCTCCAAGTTTTGTTTCCTATTCTCCCTCACATCTTCTAAGGCAAGTGGGTCACTTACTCTGCAATTTGTCATTCTGTGCCTTTTGCCTGAGATGGCCTTCACTCCTCATCGTGATGTACAGACAAATTATTCGTCCTTCAGAGCTTGTCTCAATAGCCCCTTTTCTTCCTGCCCTCCCTTTTCCTGAGTGCCTCCATCCCTCTCCTCTGCCCCTCATTGTACCACACATGCCACTTAATACACCTCGATTTGTATTCTAGTAATTGGGGGGCTGTTTGCTTTGTAAACAGTCTTATTTAAATCTCACAACATTCTCATAGTTGAGGAAATGGAGGCACAAATAAGTTAAATAGTTTGCCGAAAGTCACACTGCTAGAAAAACAGAACTAGAGTTGACTCAGACTTGAAGTCTTGCATCCCTCCCATCTGGTCCTTGTTGTTTCATCTTTGAGTGATAGAATGAGGACCTGTTTAGGTTTTCTAACCAAAATGCATATATAACCAAACTAACAGTTTATGAAAAATCGCTATATTCTTAAGTAGAACTGACCAACTAAATAGAATATATGAAACATTTCAGAAAAAATGTGAGGAAGGAAAATTATTAATGTTTTTAGAACAATTAAATGCTAAGTGAAATGAACTCTATGTTATGGAAATAAGTGTTATATCATTGTTCCAATTATTTTCAACATGCCATGTGAAACCATAGCTTTTTTTGTTGTTGTTGTTTCTCTTGTATTCCCTTCCTGTGGTTGTAACACCGCTATCACTGTATCTCATCTGAGTATCCTGTATACTGTATATGTGTGTATTAGAACTAGGAAAGGGAAAGGGAATATCAAAATCGAGAGACAAAGGATTGAAAGACAAACAATTCCAAAAGCAATATTTACAAAACCATTTGGTGTTAACCAACTGTATAACTCATCCGGGGGAGAGGGAAAAGGAGAGGGGAGAGGCGGGAGAAAAATGAGGGAGGAGGTTACGAGTTGAACAAGAAGTGTATTCACTGCCTTACGTATGAAATTGTAACCCCTCTGTACATCACTTTGAAAATAAATAAGTAAATATTAAAAAAATGTGGTACAAGAAGCAAATGTTTAAGAATATTTATACTTTGAGAAGGACTCAATATTATTGAACATTGTTTAAACAAATACAGGGAAGTAAATAAATGTGGGGTTGACTTTCAGGAAGTTACCAAAATTGAAAAGAGGCTGACACCAGACTACTGTGTTGTAAACTAACCACATCTCAGTTGGATGTGAAGTTGAGTTTTTGTAGTGTAGTATATGCCTCTCATGTAGGATCTTGGATTAGTTATGGGAGAGAAATCTAGTGTTCTTGGCAGAAAAATCTCACTCTGAAAGGACAGCTTTTCCCATGGCCTCTGCTGGATCTGGGCTTTGGAGCAGTCAGACTGGGCTTACATGTCTGCCTTCCTTCAGTTCTGAGGCAGAGGTATACTGCTGAGAAAACACAGACTTAAGACCTCTATGAATCTTCTTTCTTATAGTCTACAGCAGTTCATCTGCTTTTGTTTTCTGAGGCGTTTTGGTGTTTTGTTTTGTTTAGTGCCAGTAATGGGGCTTGAACTCAGGTCCTTGAACTCGCACACGACTTTTTTGCCAAAGACTACAGAGAGCCACACCTCCAATTCTGACTTTTGGTTGGTAAATTGAGAATGAGCATCTCTCAGATTTATATGCCGGGGCTGACTTCAAACTCTGATCCTCAGGTCTCAGTTTCCTGAGTAGCTAGGATTATCAGTGCCCAGTTTGTATTT
Source organism: Perognathus longimembris pacificus (assembly GCF_023159225.1). NCBI lineage: Eukaryota > Metazoa > Chordata > Mammalia > Rodentia > Heteromyidae > Perognathus > Perognathus longimembris. Next base: position 41,136,303 of record NC_063166.1, read on the forward strand.
TATTTTTAAGTAACTAGAGAGTCATAGGAAATTGAAAAAAAAATTTTTAAAATCTACAGGGAAGTTCTGTATTTGCTTTTTCTCTTAATGGTTACATCATACACAATTTTAATCCATCAAATCTGGGAAATTGATGTGACATATTTCCCATGAAGTATCAAATGAGAAAAATAAAAATTGATTCTAAAAATAACCTGTAAATCCCATTCTACATCAGTTCTTACTCTCAAAATGCCAACCATGCTGATGGCCCCAGGAAAATAGGATGCGTTTTTCCATTGGGCTATGGGGCAGATTCTTCCACACCAGTGGAGATGATACTGGGTCTCCATTAAAACACTAGGTCATGGTCACTGCAAAGGATTTCACATCAAGGCAAGGATCTTCAAATGCCTGAACTTGAATAAGTCATTTGAACTTTGTAAGCTTCAGTGTTTTCATCGTAACGTATTTCCTCTGTGTATTTCATAAGGTCATTTTAAGGATCAAATGTGATGGCATATAAGAAGTCAGGTAGGCAGTGAACTAGCCAGCATGAAGATTATATTTGCTTCTAAAAATACTACCCATTACAGAAGTGTACATTGCCAAAGGTGTTCTTAGAAGCAGAACGAAATTACTTCCTCATTAGCTAGAAATTCCATTTATGTAAATGACCTCACATTCTATCCCTTTTAGGATGGGCACTGGCAATGAAAGGGAAAAACACTGTGGCTTACTACTTGCATACTGGGAGTCAGTCATGAGTCTGCTTTAGAATAAATACTCCTTAAGGGTTTCTTCCTATATGGTTAAATGCATTTTCAGTAGCTTGTATTTCATTATGACTACAAGGTTCTTACCTTCATTGTGACATGAAATGTATATTAACTATTCATGGCAATACTAAGAAATGGTAAGGATAAAAAATGAGACATTGGATAGTTTATGAAGTACAGTTGAAAACTATCAAGGTGCTTTGTCTCTTGTTCTATATGGAGAAATTATAGGAACTCTCAGCCTACTGGTGGTTTCTGGTTTTTGAATAGGGAAAAAAATGCTAGTTTGTACAGTAAGAGTGGGGAAATATATGGGAGATAATAAACTTAAATTGTGGACTATCAAAATAAAATTCCTTAAAGAGAATGTTTTGCATACTACAATAAAAATACTGGGATCTCTTTTTTTTCCCCCTCCCCCTACTCCTTATATAGGCTGGCATGGCTCTGACCTATGACCCCACAGCTGCCATACAGAATGGGTAAGTAGATTAATATTCTCATTTTTCATTCCTAAGAAATGTTACAACTTTGAATCAGGATCAAAGAAAACTTTCAAATATGTTTTGTTTTTGTGTAGTATCTTCAAGCCAAACTTCAAACCAAATAATTCTTCCCATTGTAATTGTCTTCGCCTTGTGATCTCCATTCTCACAGTTTGCTAAATGTGCCATTTTATGTTCTCTCCTCTTTCTCACTCCAACAACCCCAGTCCTGATTCAATGAGACAGAACACCTAGATATGGGAGGTGGTGTTTGGCCTCTGTGAATTATGAATATTTCCTCTTTTGTCCTGCTCCTTTTGTCTTTTAATTGTGGACACATAGTCACTGGCTTGTCCTTACCTTTGGTTTCTCAATCATTTAAGATGGTTTCCTAAGTGGATTTGAATTGTTTGTCTCTCATTCTCATTAAAGAATCAGTCGTGATGAAGGCTAAATTTCTTTTATTTACTTATTTTTCTTTTTGAGGAATGACCTGTTATGAAAATGTGTTTAATGGGAGGTGTTTAATTATTTCTTATTCAATAAACATGCATTGGGCGGGGAACCTTTGTTCTACCAAAGGTCTTTTGAATAGTTATATATATTACACACACATATAAATTACATTATATATATCAAGATTATATGGTAGCTCTATTTCTTTTTTTTTTTTTTTCTTTTTGCCAGTCCTGGGCCTTGGACTCAGGGCCTGAGCACTGTCCCTAGCTTCATTTTGCTCAAAGCTAGCACTCTTCCACTTGAGCCACAGCACCATTTCTGGCTGTTTTCTATAGATGTGGTGCTGGGGAATCCAACCCAGGGCTTCATGTATAGGAGGCAAGCATTCTTGCCACTAGGCCATATTCCCAGCCTTATATTTTTATTTCTTAGAGAAAAATTCACACTGATTTCCATACTGTTTGCCCTACTTCACATTCTGACCAACAGTGCAGGAAGTGGTCTTTCCCCATACTCTTACCAGCATTTGTTGTGTTTATTTGGATGATTGCCAATATGTCTGGAATGACATCAAATTTTGCATTACCTTTATGGCTCCTATTCTGTAAACTATCACTTTATTCTGGCAACTTTGCTGTGCACAAGCATTTTAGTTAGATGCAATTTATTCATCAATTCTTGCTCTTGTTTCCTGAGCTTTTGAAGTCTTATTTAGAAGAGCATTGTCTATGCTTGTATGTTCAGCTGTTTTCCCTCTTTTTATGTAACAGCAGTTCCAAAGTGTTGAGTTTTCAGTTTAGGTATTGCATCCATTTTTGGATTAATTCTTGTACAAGGTGAGAGATAAGGATTTAGTCTGACTCTTCAGATATATAGAATCTAGATATCTGGATTTCTGAGCATAATATGTTAAAAAGTTGTCTTCCTCTAGTGTATGATTCTTTCACTATCATTGAGCATCAGTGGGCTATGGCTGCATAGGTTATTTCTCAATCTTATATTCTACTTCATAGATCTATGTGTCTGTTTTGATATCACTACAATGAGGTATTTTATCCTTATTATGAATCTGTAGCATAATTTGGTATCTGGAATTTTGATATGTTCATCTTTGTTGTTTTCACTAAGGATTGCGTTGGCTATCTGGGAACTTTTGTAGTTCCATATGAATTTTAAGATTGCTATTTCTACTTCTGTAAATAAATCATTGAAATTTTTATGGAGATTGTGTTGAGACTATAGTACCTTTTAATGATATATGTTCACAGCATGAATTCTTCCATTCCATGAACATGGAAAATGTCTTTGCTCTTTCAGTGTCTTCTTCAATTTTGTTCTTTAGTGTTTTACAAGTTTCTGGTATTTTTAGACTATTGTAAATGGAATAATTTTCTTGACTTTTTTTCTTAGAATGTTCACTATATGCACATACAAAAGCTACTTAATGTTGTAGTTCTTTTATCCTGAGTTTTTGTCCTACTACTTAACTGAAAATATATATCAGATCTATCAGTTTTCTGGTAAAATTTTTAGTTTAGGATCATGTCTTCTCTAAATAGGGATAATCTGATCACTTCCTATTTGACTAATTTTGTTAACTTAGACTTTTTGATTACTTTGCCTAAGGCTTTGTTAGTCTTGTTTATATATTTATTTTTAATTTTTATTTTTTGTCAGTGGTCAAGCTTGAATTTGGGTCCTGAGCACTTAATCTTAATTTAATTTTATTGTAAAGTGATGTACAGAGGGGTAACAGTTATATATGTAAAGTAATAAGTAGGTTTCTTGTTGAACATTGTTACCCCCTCCCTCCTTTTTCTCCTACTTTCCCTCCCCTCCATTCCTCCCAGTGAGTCATAGAGTTCATTTTGAACTTAGTGTCTTGTGAGTGATTCACCCTTTTTATTTTATTTTATTTTATTTTTTTTGGTCAGTCCTGGGGCTTGGACTCAGGGCCTGAGCACTGTCCCTGGCTTCTTTTTGCTCAAGGCTAGCACTCTGCCACTTGAGCCACAGTGCCACTTCTGGCCGTTTTCTGTATATGTGGTGCTGGGGAATCGAACCCAGGGCCTCATGTATATGAGGCAGGCACTCTTGCCACTAGGCCATATCCCCAGCCCCTGAGTGATTCACCCTTTGTCCTTCACTTCACCATTTTGTCATTCCCTTTCTCTTTCCCAAATCAGGTAAACATATATACAAAACAGAGAGTACCAGAATCAAACAAAGTGAACATGGGACAAACAAAAGGGAAAAAGAAAATCAAACGAACAAAAAAGGAAAGAACTTCATACAGCACATTAAAAACATCAACAGCAACAGAAAAAGAATCTCTTGTTTCCATATCTTGGGGTTCATTTTGATTAGCATCATTTTATACGGTCATATGAACAAAGCTATTCAGCTATTCTGATCCTCTACTAGGACGGTCCTATACATATACTAATTGTTACAAATGAGGGAAACTTGGAGCCTATGTTCTGGTATTTAAGGAACCATTTTATGTTTCATTGAGTAATTGCATGGTTTTTTAACCTCTACTTCATTAATTTATGTTCTGATTCCCCATTCCATTTATTTATGGTTTATTTATTTTTTGCAATATTGGGTTTTGAATTCAAGACTGCAAGTTTTCTAGATAGGTGCTCTAGCACCTAAGCCATATATCCAGACTTTGTTTGTTTTACTTTTCAGGACATTCTCATATTTTTCCCAAAAATTGTGTTTGGCCTTCAAACACAGTATTCTTAGCTATAGGCTCCCATCTAGCTGAGACGACAGGCATATTCCACTGTTTGGGCTCTGTCCTGACCTTTATTATATCATTCTGCCTACTTGGCTTGTTGTTGTTTCTCTAAAAAATGGAAGTTATCATTAGGTTAGAGGTTTTTGACCTTTTTAAATTTAGTCACTCATGGTTAAACTTTACCCTTAGTACTGCTTTTACTGTGACCCAAAGAACTGGTAAATTGTAGTTCCATTTTCATTTAATTTTAGGAATTTTTAATTTTTCTTCTGTCCTAAAATATGATCTATTTTGGAGAAAGTTCTTTAGGCTATTGAGAAAAATTTTATTCCATAGCTGTTGCATTGAATAATCTTCTGAAGTTTACTTCATTTTGTCTATGGTGCAATTTAATTTGAAGTGTATTTACTGTTTTTTTGTTTTGCTCCAAGATTTTTGGTCTAGATGATCTATATAAGGATGATTGCCACATATTGAAGTTACTCACTATTTTTGTATTAGAATCTCTCTTTTTGTGTCCAGTTGTATTTAACAATTAAGTACATCAAAATTCAGTGCACCACACATATTTACAATGATATCTTCTTGATTATTTCCTTTATTAGTATCTAATGGATGATTAATTTTGGCTTGAAGACTGCTTTTTCAGATATGAGTATAACCAGTCTGAGTTGTTTTTGTCTTCTAGTTGCTTAATACCTCATTTTTCTACACTTTCAGTTTTCATTGTGTGTGTTTGCCTATGAGGTTTGTTTCTTCCAGACGACAATGCCATTCTTTTAATCCAATCAGCTTGTCCATGATTTTTTATTAGAGAATTAAAACAACTTAAATTTAGGGTTATTACTTAATTTCTGTTTTCTGTGATTTTGTTTGTATTTGGTTTCAGTACTGTTTGGTCTTTCTTTTCACTTTTATTCATAAAAATGTGCTGATTTGTTGAGTTGAACATGTTAGATTCTTTATTGATTCTAATGAACTCATCCATTATTCTCAGGATATTTATTTTTCCTTAGATTCCAATTTTATGACTTTCTTCCTCATCTCTGTATAGGATTTCTTTAACTACTTTCGGTAATGCTGGCTTCATAGTCATAACTTGATTTGGCTTGTGCTTATTTTGAGTGGTCACTATTTCTCCACCAATTTTGAATGGTAACTTTGCTAGATATAGTAATATTTGCTGCCAATTATTTACTATTAGTGCTTGAAATACATTTCTGTTTCAAGAGGTTTTCTGAGAGTTCTGGGGGGTAATTCTAAATGTTGGTTTTGCAAATAAGTTGATGTTTTCTATTGCAGGTCAATATGTGTTTATTTTTCCTATTATCTCAATATCTTAATGATAATGAGATCTGGAAAGATTCTTTTCTGCACATGTCTATTTGGTGTTTTAAATGCCTTCTGTGCTTGGGGCTCCACATCTTTCTAAGTTATTGGAAATTTTTCTGGTATAATTTCATTGAACAGGCTTTCTATGCCTTTCATTTACATCTCTGAAAATTGTTACCTGTGTGTTTTTTTATTAAGTCGAAGAGTTCTTGAAGGTTACAGTTGTGGTCTTGCTTGTTATTTTTTTTCTCTTTTATTCAACGGCACAGTGTCTTAACCATTTAGCCCATACTTTCTTGGAAATCACTGTGTACCCCACATTGGCTGCCCTAGCCATTTGAGCTCTCTGCTTACAGGCCTGAACTGCCATACCAAGCTCTAGTTTTTGTTGTTCATTTTTTTTTTTCTTTGTGGAAACTGATACTTGGGTTTGAAATTAGGGCCCTGTGCTTACTAGTCAGGTGTTCTACCACATAATCCATGATGTCAGCATCTTTGCTTTTTTAAAAAATATAATCTTATAGATTTTATTTTGTTTTACTTTATAAAAATATCTCTAAGTAGTTGTACAAAGGGGTTTCTTGTCTTTGCCTGGCTTCAGACCATGTCTGAAGCCCAGCTTTTTCCCTGAGAAAGGTTCTCACTAAACTTTGTTGTATAGGTTGCCTTGAAATGACAATCCTTCCATTTCAAATTCTTATGAGGCTAGAATTACAGGTGTAAACTATTGGACTTATCTATTTTTTTCTGGATTTATCTGAACATTAGTTTCATTTTGTCTTCATTCCCAGATATTATGTCTCTGTTTGAACATGCATATTGATAATACTTTTCATTGCAATTTTAAATTTCATTGATTGAGCTTTTCAATATTCCCACGTTTTTGTTTCACAATTTAAATTTTCTATGTTTTGTTTTTGTTTTGTTTTTGCCACTCCTGGGGCTTGAACTCAGGGATTGAGCACTGTCCCTGACTTCTTTTTGCTCAAGGTTAGCACTCTATCACTTGAGCCACAGTGCCACTTCTGGCTTTTTCTATATATGTGGTGCTGAAGAATCAAACCCAGGGCTTCATGTATACGAGGCAAGCACTTTACCACTAGGCCATATTGCTAGCCCTCACAATTTAAATTTTCTTATGGATTTTTTTCACGTCACCTCTTCTAGAATGCATACCAGTGAATGAATTGAATCTGTATTTATACTGGTTTTCAATTTTTTTTCTCTCTTGACTCCTATAATTCCATTCTTGTCTGTTATTTCTTGTTCCCTTACAGTTCCTGTCTTCTCTCCTGAACTCTGCTACCTGCTATAGATACTTTTTCTGAGGTTTAGTCTTTTCTCATGATTACTTCTTTCTATTCATCTCATCTGCTCTTCATACTTTAGGAACAAAAGACTTGACAGTGAAACAGAAAGACTCAATCATAGATAGCTAGCTGTACTCCCTGGCCTCTTATTTCCAAAGGCTTATTAGATATTATTAGTGTTTTGATGTTTCCCAAGCTAAAGGAAACACTTATTAACACATTTGAATTACAGACTACACCAATAAGTAAAAAATATAAAAACTACCAAATTATTATAGTAACTTAGGTTAAAAACTCCAATGCCCAGAATTTTTTCTTCATGTACATTCTGTATTATCAAAATTTTCATTAACATTTGTTCATTGTAGTTGGGTACTGGTGGCTCATGCCTGTAATCTTAGCTACTCAGGGAGCTAAGATCCAGGGATTGTGGTTTTGAAGCCAGCCCAGGAAGGAAAATTTGTGAGACTTTTATCTCCACTAAACTACAGAGGAAAAAAAAATAAAGAGAGAGAGAAAGGAAAGAAGGAAGGAAGGAAGGGAGGGAGGAAGGGAGGGAGGGAGGGAGGGAGGGAGGGAGGAAGGAAGGAAGGAAGGAAGGCAAGCCAGAAGTAGATTTGTGGCTGAAGTGGTAGAGAGCTAGTCTTGAGCACAAAAGCTCAGAGTCAGCACCTAGGCCCAGAGGTCTAGCAAAACACACCAGCAAAAACAACCAAACAAAAGAAAAAACAATAAAAATTAATAGTAGCAATGATAATTATTAAAGTAAATATAGCCATAGGAATCATAAGTATTCTTGTTTTTAAAGTACTATGTGTCTTTTGCTAACTATAGGACAAAACTCTAACTGTTCTGATTAACCCAAGACCAACACCATAATTTTGTTTCAGATCTGTTCTTAGACCAACCTGCTGTATTTCATGTCTGATTACACATGGAATTCTCTCTGCTTGAGTTCAGACAGGGTGACACGCACTCACTCCCTTTTTATCCACACTCTTTTTAAAAGTACTTATTTCAATAACACACCACCACAGTATGGCAAGCCTAGATATTTAGAGAACCCATCATAAGAGAATCAATGTACTCAGTGGCTGGCCTTAGCATGCATGCTGTTTCTGTCATTTACCAAGTTTGTGACAATGGACACATTGTGTGCACTTTAATTGCTCTCTCTGAGATTCATCCCAACTATTCAAACAATTTCAAAGGCCATAAAGTTACTTATACTGTTACTGTAAGGAAGGCATATTATTGCAGGTGATTTCAGGGTGAGAGTTGTACCTGCAACACCCTCAGTACAGGGTGGAAATGCTGGCCTGAAATTTATGATGAAAACTTTGATTACAAAAAAGTATTATCTTTTCAGAAATTTTTATAAGTATTACAAAAATGAGGTGTGATATAATATACTCACGATTATAGATGTAGATATTGTTGCTGCCCTTCATCTCCTGTTACGAGGACTCACTAGACAATTAGCACTTTTATCATATAGTTATTGATGCTCGTAGCTATTTCCCTATCAAATTATACATATCGTAGCTTTTTACCAGATAGTTTAACCTGATATTCTGAGTTCCTGACTAACCTCCACAAACATCAACCCAGTCTGTCATCACAGAAGGATTAAATCAGATTCTCCTTAAAACACAACCTCTAGTCTTCCTCAAAGCAAACTTCCATGAGTCAGAGAGGAATTTGGGGAATAATAGATTTCTACTGAACTGCTGTTGATATAAAATGGAAAGAAATCAAAAGATTAAATATTCTTCTTCTGATTTTCCTTCATATAGATTATTCTCAAAATGTTTCATTCATCTTTGGTTTTATTACCATGTGTGGTGATATCCCAGCAATTTCTAGATATGTAAGATCCAAAAATAACTATATGTATTCCCTCAAAATAGTGCTAGTCAAAAGTTATAGTTTAACATTGGCAGCTCTAAGAGGCATAGAAGCTGAAGAAGAGAATGTATTGAATATATTAAAGAACAAACTATAACTGTCCAGAATGAAACTTATTATTCCCTTTTCACATTACTATATAGTGTCTAGCAGAACCTAACTCAGACAGCAGTAGCTTAATGGAAAGACAAATATTTAATACTATAGGGAAGAGGCTAGTCCCATAACATGGCCACATTTACAGGCTTGTAGCCACAGATGTAGTCGAAACTCACTTCAATTCACACAGTATTGCTTAATGTTGTTTCAAATAAATTTGTGATTTTTTTGTTAAAGGAATTAATCTCTTGTACTGTTTAAAATTAGTTTGATGATGCAATTTGAGGAATAAAAATTTTATATCATATTAGGTATGGTAGGCTTATATAGATTGTATTGTATTAAGATTAAATTGTATTAAGTGGTAAAGCATAAATAGTATTACAATAGAAGTCCCAAACACTAAGATATTTATGTATATATTTGCTTTTGGTAGCATGAAATATTTGTGAGAGAACTTACAAAAGACAGTGAGAGTCATTTTCTCAGAAGAGCAAATGCTATATTGGGAATAGATATGGGAAAGAAACTCATATTTCACTATTTAATTGTTTATATATTTCAATAAGGAAAATTAATTCCATTGGACCACAGAGGAGAGATAGGAGAGGTTTCATAATGAGCAACAAGAAAAGTCGTCCTCCTGAGCGAATCTTATCCCAGCTAAAGGACATATTGTATAATCTTCTAGTGGGCTATAACTGCATACAATAGCCAACATGTGGTTAGGTTCTAGTTAGTAATGAAAACTATTTAAAGAATTAAATTTTTTGAATAAAAAAATCCCCATTTTAATACGTCATGAGACTAAGAAAGACTCTCACACTTAGCTTGAGAGCTACATTATAAAGAACCTTTTGACTAGCCTAAACCTGTCACAGCAGAGGATCACAAGAGCCTAATCGCTATGCCCCTATGAATGCATAAGATAATGCTAAGTGAAATGAACTCCATGTTATGGAAACAAGTGATATATCACTGTTGTAATTACTTTCAACATGCCATATGAAACCGTAGCTTCTATTCTTGATGATACTCTTGTATCCCCTTCCTGTAGTTGTAACTTCACTATGACTGTATCTTATCTGAGTACATTGGAAACTGTATTTACTGGTATTAGAACTAGAAAAGTGAAAGGGAATACCAAAATCGAGAGACACAGGAGAAAGACAAACAACTACAAAAGCAATACTTGTAAAACTGTTTGGTGTAAACCAACTGAACAATTCATGGGGGGGAAAGGGGGAGGGGGAGGCGGAATGAGGGAGGAGGTAACATACAGTACAAGAAATGTATCCAATGCCTAACGTATGAAACTGTAACCTCTCTGTACATCAGTTTGATAATAAAAATTTGGGAAAAAAAAGAACATTTTGCAATAGGACCATGGTATATCTGTGTTGTTTGTATTTAGTCAATGGAAAAGTCAGATCAGTTCTGCATGTTTTTGAACCTTCCTGAATCTTTCTAGATGATCAGGTAGTTCAATGTTACTACCACCTAAGGCTCTGATTGTCAGGGTAGAGGTGAAGCTTAGAGTGCAGTGTCTGGGTCACAACAGAAGAGAAAGACCCCACATACTTTGGACTTCAGGCTAACTTACAAAAATTAAAATATCCATTCTTTTTTCAGAGTTTTCTGGAAAAACTTCCTAATTTGTCATAAATATTGTCTTTTCACACCTGCCCCCCCGTACAGTATAAAATTTTATCATTCCCTTATACAGCATGAGAGGGAGGAAGTAACCCTTCTATATTCAAAATTTCATCTTTCTTGTGCCCTTTTCAGAGTGAGTGGCTATGTAAAAACTTGTTGGATTGTTTTATTTGAATAAAATGTATTCTTGTGGGAGACATGAAAAGGAATATTTTCTATAACATTGGTTTGCCAGCTGTTTTATATGGGCATTTGTTATTAAGGATACAGAAGCATTTTCTCATTTCACTGGGAAGGAATCTAATGTGAAGGATACGTTGGTATTACAATAAAAATGACCTATAATGTATTATCTTGTGTTATTGTGTTACCCTGAGGGCAGTATTCATGATACCAACTAACAATATTGCCTGTGGACTTGAAACATACGCCAGAGTTGGTTATATCAATGTGCAAATAGGATTTTGTATATTTCTCTATAGTACAAAACATTCTACCCTGGGGTTATTGATATATTCATGTTAGCTTTATTGTCAGTGAAATAAGATTTCACCATATTGTTATAGACTGCCCCATTTTCTGAAGCTGTCTTGTCTTCAGGCAAAATACTATTCCATTAATGACCTGCAGTTGCATGTTCTGGACTTACATAGGACATTTGCATTTAATACCAAGATAACCAAGTGATTCGTTGCATTCTTAAAAATATCAAGCATTTTATACCTAGGTGCTGGTGGCTCACTCCTTTAATCCTAGCTACTCAGAAGGCTGATATCTGAAGATTCAGGCTTAAAACCAGCCTAGGCCAGAAAGTCTATAAGACTCATATCTTCAATTAACTGCCAAAATGCCAGAAGTGGATGAATGGCTAAACTGACAGCCACCAGCCCTAAATGAAAAAGCTAAAAGATAGTGCCCACGTCCTGAGTTCAAGCCCTAGTACTGGCACACAAAAATAGTAATACACAGATAGATGGATGGATATGGGTATAATATTAAGGGTGAGTTTCTCAACATTTTGGGTCAGATAATTTTATTTTGCTCGGGTATATGTCCTGTGCAATGTGCAATGATAACCAACCCCCATGACCACTACTACTACATGCCAGTACTATCGCTTGTGACAATGAAAAATGTTTCCAAATTTTGCTCAAATGTCACTTGTCAAAATTGCTTCTGGCTCAGAACCACTGAAGAGCACAACAGGAGATTTCACAACTGTTCCACTCTTATGTGAATCTCTTAAAAGAGTATTTTCAAGGAAAACCTTGCTTAAACAAATTAGTCCTCAGTCTTCTGCCATGGCATTTTGAGGCATCGTGCCTTTTTGCATCAGCACAGTAGAAACATAAAGGTTTCTGTTTTTAACCACTGGAACTCCATTATCAAAAGTTTGGGCAATTTTCTCTTTTCTGCTCTTCCAAATCCTAAAACATCTGACTGAAGCATTTAATTGGGGGTTCTAACTGTGTTTTAACATGATGCCTATAAGAAAATGGATTTAGGTATGTTTTGTTTGCAGATTTTTATTTTAAGCCATTTTGTGGTTTGGTTTTGTTAAAGCCATGATATGGACACATGGTAGAGACAGAGGGCAAGCAAAGACCCACTGCACTTTTTCACCCTCAGTATTTTTTTGTGGTGCAGCACCTCTGAGTCTCCACTGTAATAGTAGTCTTGCCAATCACGACTTAACCAAGGACTTTCTGGAAATTCAGCTGGTATATGTTTGGGCTTGAGAAGAGCTTATTTCAGGATACCAGAATTAGGGAATCAAAATGATCCACTCTTTCCTGTACATTTTCCATTCTAAATGACTCCTTGACTTGAATGACAACATTGGAACTCGCTGAGAATTATGAATATCATTGTTGTTTGATGGATAGGAATAGAGCAGATAGAAAAAAATGCATTAAATTTCCCCTCAAGGGTTCCTTTTGTGAGTATCAGTTTATTTGACTGGTTTCTTTATGTTTTCCTCTGTTTTCCCTATAGACTTTCCTGTAAACTCTGCCTGTCAATCCAATTTTTATTGCTTTCATTTTTTAATACTCCAATTGGTACATTTACAGAATAAACAAGCCATGCTAAAATACAATTCATGGCTTTCTCCATCAGTATAAGAGACCGAACTGAGTTTCTACCAGAAGTTGAACCACTGCATGGCCTATCAAGACTGTCTGTTGAGTGGTCCTGGGTGCCTGTCATGTCATTGTTTGCCCTGGACAAGTTTTTCTGTTCACTGGCTCATAAATAAGATCTGTCAAAGATAAGACATAAAGAGGATTATTAAATGCAAACTGTTTTTCACAGAAAAGGACTATTTTGGCAAGTTATAAATGCCCTCCATATAAGAGAGTCCACAGTAGTTAAACTTCCACTGAACATTTGCCATGATGTAATCCTAGAGTTTTCTGTAGGCTCTCAACTCTCCACTTCCTACCCAGCTCAGAGACTTATCCTCTACACTTCCATGTAGGCACTAGCCATCCTGTTTTATAATTACTATTTAACCCCTAGGTTTCTTTGCATTGACTTCATTCAACATATGGTTAAGTACCTCCTGTACCTGGACTATATTCTAGGGGACAAAGTCACCATGGCCTGAACTCAGTTGCACTGTCAGTTGCACTGACATCCTAAAGGGACAAATGCATAATAAAAACATTAGATTTATCAACTTGGGCTGTCATTTAAAAATCAATGATTGGCTGGACTGGGTGTTTCTGGATCACACCTATAATCTTAGCTATTTGGGGCCATGGGGGTGGGGGGGGGCGGTGGCAGAGCTGAGATTAGAAGATTGTGGCTCCAAGGCAGCCTGAGCAGGAAAGACTGACTCTCATCTCCAGGGAACCAGAAAAAAGGCCAGAAGTGGAACTATGGCCCAAGTGGTAGTGGTTCAGACTTGAGCAATAAAATGCTAAAGGATAGCATCCAGGTTTTGAGTTTAAGCCCCATTACTGGAACAAAAACAGACAAAATATATTGACTGTGTGGCCTAAACAAACAAAAGTGATGTCACTAATTATGAAGACCAGAAGTTCAAGATCACAATCTTGTGCCAGGTCGCAAGACAACCACCAAGAAGGCCACGGAGACTCAGACGTTCCGAAATGCAAAAGCAAGGCAAGGCTTTATTCAAGCAAGCTGCAACTCGGGCCTCATCCTACCCACTGACACAGCGGAGGTTAGGAGGAAGCCCCGAGCTGTGATTACACAGGGCTTATAAAGGCAAAAAACAAAGTTACAACAATCAGGTGTTCAAGCAAGCAAGATTAGGACACAGGTACAAATTTGATTGGCTCAGGGCTCGAGGCATTCTGGGGGCAGTCAGAGTTAAGCATTCCCAGCCGTTAGAGTTCTAGACCAACTGGGCCCTCATGGGCTTGTCCTGGGTTTGCTCACAGGGCCTGCTTATCTCAGGTTTGCGTGGTAAAGTGGGGCCTGACTTCAAAGTCTGGCACTTCACACAATTGTAATTTAGAAATCAGGAGACAATCCTAAGGATCAGGTTTTGATAGAAACTCCCTGACTTACCGATGGCTACCAATTTGGAGTTTAAAATGGCCTTTCCCCATGTGGCTATATGGGAGACAGTGTGGGAGTACAGTCTTAAGGATCTATTTTATATTAAAACAATAGTTCTAAACACTCAAGCCCCCATCCTATGACCTCATTTAACTAAATACTTCCATAGAGGCCCCAGCTCTAAGTTCAACCACACAAGCAGTTAGGATTGCAACGTATTAATGGGAGCATGCAAACATTTAATCCACTTAAAATATTAAAATACATTATTAAAAACTGCTACTTCAAATAAGAAAACAATCAGTAAGAAATAAAAGGAGCCAGGAGGCAGTGGTTTATGACTGTAATCCTCACTATTCAGGCAGTTGAGGTCTGAGGATCACAGGTTAAAGTCTGCCTCTCCAAGAAAGTTTGTGAGAGTCTTATCTCCAATTAACCAACAAAAGATGAAAGGAGAGCTGTGGCTCCAATGGTAGGGCACTAGCCTTAAGTGAAATAAACAAGTGAGAGCATGTGTTCAAGATGTATTATGTTTTTACCAGTCTCCCCCTCACCGCCCCCCCCATATGAGGTCTGAAGCCACAACAATCATGATGTGGATCAGCCACACCTTTTCCTAAAATTACCTCATAGTCCTTTGCAATTGACCCTTTTTCCCACCCTCAGACCTTGTTTTCCACTAATCTATTTCCTGTCTCTATAGGTTTGCCTTTTCCACACAGTGTTCTAAGTGGGGCCTCTAGTAGTCTTTTTTCACTTCGTATTACATGAGATTTTACAGTGTGCAATGTACTAGTGTAGTTTCTATAGTGGCGGATTCAGCCAACTGTGAGGAGAATATTGAGAAAAATATGTCTATACTGAAAATATACAGACTTCCTTCTTGTCATTATTCCTTAAACAAATACAGTAAAATAACACACTTATGTAGCATTTGCTTTGTATTAAGTATTATAATTCAGGTAGAGAAGATACAAAGCATACAGGAAGGTGTGTGAGTGTATATGAGTGTGCACACTACATTGCATAAGGAAATAGAGCACCCTTGGAACCAGTGGATGATTCAAGGTCCAGTGGGCTTGAATAGGAAGGACATGATGCTAATGGACTGATTTTCTCATCTCTTCTTTTTTTTTAAACAAGAAGTTCATTGTCTCATAAAATCCTTGTAAAAAGCTAGATAAAGTAAACTTAGAAGTTCTAGTTCTTGTCTGAATCTTGACAATGTTAAATTTTACTTCTCTTGCACTCAAAATTCTCATAAAGTACTTCCTTTTAAAGAAACTGGTTCAATAGAGAACAAAGGCGCATGGTCTTCCTGATATGTGGTTGTGGGGGGTGGGTGGGGGAGAACAGTAGAGATCATGTCTGTAAAATTACAGACATCTTTTCAAATGGTATTTCCACATGTTTTGGTCAGTGACTTTACAATATGTCTCTAAAACCAAACAATTACTAAATAAATATAAAAATGTCTAGGATATACATATTAGAGGACCACAATAGCTCAACAGCTATGTATATATGATTATATGAGATGAGGCTAAGCAAAATGAACTCCAAGAGATGGAAACAGGAGGATTTTATTGTTATTATTCTTATTCTACTAAATGGATTTCCTTTGGTGTATTCCCTGTGGTCACTGTATATGATTTTGGTACACTGGATATTGTATATATGCTTATCTGAACTAGGGAAAGTAAAGAAAAATGAGAGAGGGTATAGCAAATAAGACAAGAAATGTACTCACTGATTTATTATGTAACTGCACCCCATCTGCACATCACCTTGTCAATAAAATTTAATTTTTAAAAAAGGAGCTGGTTCAATAAAGGGGAAAATTTTAAAAAAATTAAAGGGACTGGTGAAATTCTCTATTGAAAATATGTTACTCCTCAGGCCTAGGACTTTGTCTTTTTAAGTTAAATCAGTGAACATAGTAATTGACTTTTGCAAATGATTACTTTACCTAACAGGCATTTTTTTTTTCCATTTGCCCTAAGTCCATCTCAGGATTTTTGCTGACTTTTTATTCTGTGCTGGACTCTAGCTTTCACTTGTGATGAGATAGGAAAAAAAGGAATATGGTTTAAAACTCTATCATTATCATTATTATTTTAAAAACTATACAAAGGGTTTTGAGTTCAACATTCCAGTTTGAGTACAACATTTTGATCAATGTTGCCCTTCCATCACTTTCCCCATCAGCACCAGGCCCCTAATGCCATCAAATCCCCTGCTTCTATCTTCACTTATGAATACTGAATATTGTATTCACTCTGACCCTCTCTCCATTTATTTGCCCTCCTGAACCTGAGAACTAAAATGGCTTAAAATTCTGCTGAAAATTTTGAGCATTAAGGAACTTGTAGACTCTATGGTATATCCAGAGCACTATCAGTTCTCAGTTTAAAAACTACCCTTTACCAGATCGCCGGAAAGGACATCCTTCTTCTGATTAGTGAGTTCTCAGTCATGTCCACTATCAATTTATAATTACTCAAAGAAGAGGAAACTTGGTGCTTTTCACAGATTTTCCAACAGTGTATCACATAGCTCTATTGTCTCTATCAATTTCTTACTTGAATCCAAATGCCTAGACACAAATTTTCCTCTTCACTCTTTATGGAGAAAATATTCTCTGTAGGCAGTCATGGACTCTAGCACAACATATCTAAAACCATCTAGAAACTGATTCTGATTTTGTGAACAGAGGGTCCTGTTCGTGTACCATCAGGTATCTTCACAAATTTCAACTCTTTCATTCATTTTTAAAGGATGATGCATTAGACTTGTGCTCCTGTTGGTGAAAGACACCATTATACTCAACTGCCCCAAAAGAGATTTGGTGCAGCTAATTTTGTAAGATGACTCCAAGTTGTCATTTGATTAGGATGACTGAGTTTGCTTAGTTGAATCAGATACTGTCAATCTATATGCTTCTATTAACAATTGGTGGAAAAATATAAGGGTTGAAGTGTGTCTTTTCCAGACAGGTTTGGAAACATTTGGTAGTGGCCAGGAACACAGCTGCTTCATGAATCTTCTTTTTTTGTTGTTGTTTTCTGTTTGCAGATTTTATTCTTCACCTTACAGTATTGCAACCAACCGCATGATTCCACAGACATCTATCACGCCATTCATTGCCGCTTCCCCAGTCTCCACATACCAGGTACGTCCGACTCACTTGTACTGCAAGAGAAATCCTTCTTGCCAGTAAGACACTATCAAGAGGCAGAAAAGACACAATAGAATTAAAAGAACAAACTGTCCTCATGCACTTAAGTTGCATCTTAATGGAATAATGTTTGTTAGGAATTAGCCCATGCTTTCCAGGAACTCTTTGTAACAATTCACTGATGAAAAAACCCAGTAGGCTTGTTCATGTTTTCCTGCTGAATCTTTATGATGATACTACTTTTCAGCTAGTTTTAGTAATAGTGGGAAGTTTAGTGGGAAGTTTGTTTGCTGTCTGTTATTTTGGGTTGACCACATTCCATATCAGTTCTTTTCTAAAAGCTGATCTCTAGTAATTCCATGACTAACTCCAGAATACTTTGTCATTGTCATCTCATTTTCTCACTGCTGTCCTGGTGAAACTACACATATGCATGGAAATCTGCACCTTCTCTCAGAGGAAAGCTAGTAAAGCTGTAAAAAGCCACTCCTGCTCCCTGCTCTGACTTCTCCTTCAGTTCCAGAGCATTAGAGGAGACCATAAGATATCCATATGTTGAAATTCAGGGAAATGTAGGAGTCATTGTGTGTTCTAACCCAAGATATGGTTACACAGGTAGATTGGAATTGTCACACTTCTCTCTAAAAAAGTTCCGTATCTTACTCTTTTTGAATTATCCAATATGTGATATTACTCCCTTCTCTTTACCACTGTATTTCAAATAAGGTTTCTGATTTGAATAAGAAAAATCTCTATCAATGGTACACAGAGAAATTATCTAATGTCTTCTGAAAATTTTGGAGAGACTGTATGTTTGTGCCTGCATGAGCTTCTATACATTTTGCCAATGGTGGGGGTAGACACTTTTGCAGTGGTAAAACTATGCCATTGCTGACTGCTACTAATCAGTGAAGTTTCATGTTATATAGCCACCATATACTTTATTTCTGGATGGCCCATCTATTGTGGCATCAAACTTAAAATGCTATACATTTTTCCTTAACTACCACTTCCTCCTAAGGCAGATAGTTTTCATTCTTTTTCTGCACTCAGATTCTTGAAATGTATTCATGGGTGAGTAGATTAGATATTTGTTAGAATTGCATTAGAGGGACCCTACAATGGTTGATTTCTGAATGGCTTTTTTCTTGGGACTCATGAGTCTACATGCAGGTGCTGCTCAGTTTTTGTTCTTCCTGCAAGCCTGCCTGTTTGTGTGTGTGTGTGTGTGTGTGTGTGTGTGTGTGTGTGTGTGTGTCTGTGTGTGTGTCTGTGTCTGTGTGTCTGTGGATGTGAGTGGATGTGAGTTTTCCTTTTTTTTTTTGACCTTTGTTTCAGTCAACACCACCCATTTGAACCACAGTGTGGAAGATTTTTGTGATTTAAATAAAATGCTCACAGAAATGTGATTTTACTTGGGAAATGGAAATTATCTCTGGCTATCTTCTTTCAAACAAGAGATTATAGCATTTTCCCATGGTGTTGATTTCTTCATTGGGCTTACATAGAATACATTTAAGAACAGTCAGCTGGCTGTAGTACACATTTTTACTGGTTGAATCAATTACTATTAGAAGAAAATAAATCACCAACTGGCTTAACAGGGGTTTAACATGGATGATTCCCCCAAAAGTCTGGCTTATGACTTGAGCTCTTGCCTCTATTTTTACTGCTTAGGCATTATTTCTAAGATGGATTACCAAGCCTCTGAAGTAATGGACAAAGTACTAGTAGTCAGTTCTTGCTTTCTTCATTATTTTCTGGGGCATTCCAGAGAGTTTACCTGTAGATCATCTGTGAAGGCTCTTATGTCTTTAGTCTTCAATACCAATCTCAAAATGTGCTTCCAAAGACAGCCTGGTTCAAATGGGCACTGAAGACAGCCAGTTGGAAGATGGGAAGATGCTTTATAGTTCTTTATGTTTGGGAAACTAAATTAATCAGGGCCACTAAGCCCCTCTTTGTCCTTGGTTTTGAGTACAAATTAGCTATAAAGTCAGATTATTCCATTATCTTGTGAGTTAGTGAGACTCCACTGAACGCAAGAACCAGGTTCTCTCTGTGATTGCTGTGTGCTAATAAATGCTGTTTGATGCATAGGTCCAGAGTACTTCATGGATGCCTCATCCGCCATACGTTATGCAACCAACAGTAAGTGTTCTCAGTCACCTGAGGCTCAAATATTTCTATTATCCAAGTGCAAGCTTTTGTAATGCATAGAAGCTTTGGGGTAAAAGCTTTTGTTATATTCCGTAACTCCTCCAGGCAGCTGAATTCTCCATATACAAAGCTGATCCTGAAAATCTACAAAAGCATATACAAGTAGACATCTAGAGACAGAGACAGGTAGACACAGAACTAGATAGAGGGAATAGAGATTTGTTTTGGAAGATGAATTTCTACTTCATACAGGGAGTCAGAACTCTGGACAATCAAATACATTATACAAGGAAAGTCTGTCTGTTTTCCTTCTCCTTGTGATAGGCTTTACTTGCTTCATATCCAGTGTTGAGTATCGTGGCCAAGTGCTGACTTGAAGCAAAGTGTATGAAATGTGAAGGTAGTTGTATGCTAATAGATGATGACATTGATTGATAGACAGATATAATAATACATAGTTGAAAGAGAGAGAGATGTATGGATGTTACTTATTTCAAGATATTCAAACTCTTTTCTACTTTATATTCCCATTTGTGGTTTATCATATTAATTGGAAGTGCAGAATCTAGAGTGAAGGTTAATGGTCCTTTTTGTCTTGTCTTTTAGATTTTTAAGAAGAAATAGATAATTTCAATAGCAACACATTTATAAATGTGTGAGGTAGAGAAAAAAGTGGTACACGGGAAGTTATGTGACAGATCATTGATAGCTCACATCAGTGTCTTTTTTTCCTTTTCTGTCACTGTTTTTAGTTCCTTCTTTTCATCCTTTCTTCTTTCATTCTTTCCTTCTTTTTCCTTCTCTCTCTTCTTCTTTTACTTGCCTTTCTTTTGATCCGTTCTGTTTTTCCCTTCCCTTCCCTTCCTTTGCTTTCTTTTCCCCTTTCCCTTTCTTTTCTTTCCCTTTTTCTTTCTTTTACCTGGGATTGATCTCAAGGCCTTCCGTAAGGGACTGAACACAGATCCTGAGTTCAAGCCTCAGTACTGGGACTAATAATAATACTAATAATCCTAACTTGGTCCTTACAGGAAGGTGAGGCATTCATTGTGGCCAAAAGGAATGAATGTCTTGCCAGATGTTGAAATATAAAGTCGTCAGTAATTCTTGAGCTTCAGAGAAAAGGGAAGATAGGTGTATAGGTCTATACAGGCTGTTATTTCAATTGCTACTAAGGATGTTAGCAAAGTCTCCAAGATACCTCCTCTTCATCCCAACCCCACAGTTGCATGTATGCTTCTCATCCATTTCCCTAGCAGTTAGGTATGTGTGTACAGAAATGAAGTGTATGGGCCACCCAACTATATTTCTTAAGCATGGAACAATAAATTGAACAATGTCCTGGAAGCATATAGTTTATAGCATCAACCTTTTCCCATTAACAACTTGCTGGTTGTCTATCTTGCGAAAATAACTTTACTTAGCTAGCCTTTATTTCATCATCATGGTAAGAGTTTATATTGGCCACTCTAAGAGACTAAAAGATAAAAATAAGGAAGGAATCTAAGGCTAAGAAACAAATAACTTTGATCTGAGAAGAGTGAGCAAAAGTGTTGACATTAAAAATTTGGATTCTTCGTTGGCTCATAAAGACTCAGAAAAAAATTATAGTTTATGGGCTATTGGACTTCAACTTTCTGAGCTACAATTTTCTCACTGGTCATATGGACATAATAGATAAATAATTTTGAGTTTTGTTGATTAAATGAAATAATTAAAGTATTAAAACTCTGAAAATAGTTTCTGGAAAAATAGGAAAAAAATTAACAAGTAATTTAGCTACATAAGTACACTTCACATGGTGTTTTAGCTTAACAAAATTGCAGGAAAGGAATGCTGGTATGATAAGGAAAGTGAGAATGAGCAGGAATTGCCTATCTTTTTCATTCATAGTGCTTATTTAACAAACTCTGCTAAAGATTTTGGTAAAGGTATCTAATTCAAATTGTTCAAGCTTTTTTATCTTTTTGTTGTTGTTGTTGTTGTTGTTAGTTGTGGGGCCTGGGCGCTGTCCCTGAGCTCTTCAGCTTAAGGCTAGTGTTCTACCACTTTGAGCCACAGTGCCACTTCCAGTTTTCTGGTGGTTACTTGGAGATAGAGTCTCACAGGCTTTCCTGCCTGGGCTGGTCTTGAATTGAGATCTTTAGATCTCAGCCTCCTGAGTAGACAGGATTACGGGCATGAGCCATGGGTGACCAGCTCTTTTGTTTTTGTTTTAGTTTTTATTTTGTTTTGGTGAATTATCTTTTGGTAGAAGAAATGTACACAGGTTAGGGGTATTAATGCTTCTCTATACACATACATATTTTTAAAGACATGTTACGCCTTGTACTCTTCCTTGGGTTTTGGGTCACATCTAGTGCTCTACCTCTTGAGCCACATCTCTGCTACCAGCTTTTTGCTGGTTCATTGGAAATAAAAAGTCTCATCGACTTTTCTGCCTAGCTGATTTCAAATCACTATCCTCAGATCTCAGCCTCCTGAATACCTAAAATTTACAAGCCTAAGCCATTAGCACCCTTCTCTGCTCCCATTTCGAGACAATCTTATGTTTGAGGTAGGTCCAAGCTTGGGGTGAGGGATGTACACTATTGCTCTGCAGAATGTCACATACATTGTTACCTCACCAGAAGCACTCTAGTTTCCTCTCAGGCTTGACAGGAAGGCCTTTGATGTCTCATTCTGGACAGTCTTAGAGAAGAAAATGGAGCTTCGGTGACATAGAAGTACAGTGGCCTGAAGTATTTTTTTGCTAGATGAGGTAAATGGTTGAACTGAAGAGTGGCAGATCCTAAGAGAAAATAGCAGAGAAAGGAAGGGAAAGAACACTAATCTCCTGGGAGAAGAGAAGAAAACACAACATATTGTTCTTTTGTCACTCCAGTTAGCTTCTTAGGAAAATGCATTTTTAAAGTAGATTTTGTAAATTGAGAAAAAGATGCTGGGAAGACACGATGAAAGTCTCCTTTCATGGGCTATATCCACCATTCTGGTATTTGTATGAAAACAAATCTATGTTACTAAACCCTGAGACCTTCACTGATTTCCTGGAACCAAGTTGTAAAACCCCATGAGTGGAAGCAGGCCATTTCTACTTGAACTTGGTTGTTATCCTGAACAGCATCTAGACAGAAACTCTCTTACATATTGTTATAGGTAAGTGAAAATTCTGACTTTTTTTTAACACAGTTGTTTATGTCTGCTTCTCAGTACAGTGTTTAGTGCTGCCTCCGAAATCTCAGAATCATCTTGACAAAATACGTATGCATTACATCCAATACCAGCTCCCCAGTGCAGCATGTCATGCAGGAAGGTCCCGTGAATGTGCACTTGAAATGCTCATGTTCCAGTGCATTGGATAGCTCGCTAAAATCTGTGCTACTTACTGACAAGGACAAGAAATGATAGTTCCTAAGAGAAAGCAGAGTTCCATTTTCTTAAATTCTATTCAGACATACTCAAGTCATAAATCTTCTGTTCTTCATATGGTTACCATTATTTCATCTCAAAGAAAGGTCAGCTTTCATTTTTACTTAATTACCAATTGGTTTTCCAATTACAATAGTGTCAGAAAGAAGTTTTTATTGAATCATTGGAAGACTTGTCACCGTGCATGACTAACTTGTAATTGTTATGATGAATAAACCCATTTGCTAAAGAGCAAATGTAAACTCCATTTCTCCAAAGACGCTGTTTAAGAAAGGCAGGGCATTTGAGTTGCTGATGCTTTGTCTACAAACAGATGAGGCTTCAGGCCTTGTTTCAGAGTTTATAATCTCCAAGTATGGCAGTGTGTTCCTGAGAAAGCTTATCACCAAATTTAGAAAGAATATTACAATCCAGCTTTTTAAAAAATTCAGAAATTTCTTTTTTAATTCAACACATGAATAAAAATACTTTCAAGTGTTTAATACCCAAGTACTGTGACAAAATACTCTTGCAATGCAAGGAGTTATACAGTTTTAATTTTACACACACACACACACACATACACACACACACACCAGCAGCAGCGGCAGCATACACTACTTTTGTTGTTGTTGTTGTTTTTCCTTTTTTATTATTTTTATTTTTTATCTATTGCCAAAGTGATGTTCAGAGAGGTTACAGTTTCATACATTAGGCCTTGGGTACATTTCTTGTACTGTTTGTTACCTCCTCCCTCATTCCCCCCTCCCCCCTCCCCCTCTCCCTCTCCCCCCATGAGTTGTTCAGTTGGTTTACACCAAATGGTTTTGCAAGTATTGCTTTTGGAGTTACTTGTCTTTTCATCCTTTGTCTCTCAATTTTGATATGCCCTTTCACTTCCCTAGTCCTAATACCAGTATCCTCTTGTATCCCCTTCCTGTGGTTGTACCCACACTATCACTGTATCTTATCTGAGTACACTGGAAACAGCATACATTACTTCTATTAGAAGATAATTCAAATGAGTGAGGATAACCATGGCAGTCATTCAAGTTTTCAAGCAGGATTCACTTCCTTCTAAATGTCCTGGGATAAAGTAAATAGAAACCAATTTTCCCAGTAAGCCTCTTGGACAGCTGATGAACACAGCTGGGTTTGCTATTGTTAATCCATTTCTATGTTACGAACTAGTCATATGAAAGAACATAATGTGCCTGTTTGTAAATAGGTGGGCAGTGTTTTCAATAGGTTCTATTCTATTGAAATTTGCTTTACTTTTCTTCAGTAACAAAATTGTCTTTGAGGTGTTATAGCTATGACAAAATATTCAATGGTCAGTATTTTATTTCCAAAACAAATTGAAGTTTACTTTGGATGATGGTAATAGAAGCTCATAGTCCAAGATGAGCTGCCACCTCTGATTAACTTCCTGACTTTCCCACATCTTAAAAATTGTTCTGAAGACCTTGCTAGGTGGTGATCACAAGCAGGAGTCAACCAGAAAATGATTCCATCTCAGGAAAAGGTTAAATTTCTCCTGTATTGTTTGTTACTGTCACTCATTTTTTTGCTTAAGAGAGGGTCTTGCTATACTGTCTAGCCTGATTCAAACACTTGATCTTCCTGTCTTAACTACTTACCTTTTTTTTTTTCTTTTTGCTCAAGGCTAGCACTCTGCCACTTGAGCCACAGCGCCACCTCTGGCCATTTTCTGTATATGTAGTGCTGGGGAATTGAACCCAGGGCTTCATGTGTATGAAGCAAACATTCTTACCACCAGGCCATATTCCCAGCCCATTAGCCACTTACTAATGAGATAACAGGTACATATCACACCTGGTTTTCACCAAGAATTTTTTTTATGACTTTTTGTTCTTTTAAAGTGTCCCTGTATTTTATATGAGTACACTGGAAACCGTGTATACTGGTATTAGAACTAGGAAACTGAAAGGGAATACCAAAATCGAGAGACACAGGGTAAAAAAGACAAATGACTACAAAAGCGATACTTGCAAAAGTGTTTGGTGTAAATGAACTGAACAACTCATGGGGGGGAAAGGAAAAAGGGGAGGGGGGAGGGGGGAATGAGGGAGGAGGTAACAAACAGTACAAGAAATGTATCCAATGCTAATGTATAATACTGTAACTTCTCTGTACATCAGTTTGACAATAGAAATTAAAAAAAAATAAAGTGTATTAAAGTTTCTTCTTCCATAAACATCCTGTACAGCTATAAGATGTTTTTCTTTAACATATTAATATGTTGCTATTATATTTTGTTACTATAGTCATGATGTTTAACATAATTTTTCATTTGTCACTTTGGTGCATCAGAAGAAAATTTTGGAAGCTCATTCTTAAGAAATGTTCTGTGTATGCATGTGTGTATGTGTGTGTGTGTGTTGGGAGGTATGAGTTTCATGAACTTTCCTTCCTGGGCTAGGTTTAAACTGATCTCAACCTTCTGAGTAGCTAGCATTATAGGAATACACCACCACTGTTTGGCTAAAATGTTCTTTAATGATTCAAAAATATTGTTGCAATATAGACTATATATATATGTAAAATGGGCAACATACAAACACTAATTCCCTCTTATTGATAACTGCAGTTAATATTTAATAGAACCTATTTCCTAACAGTCACATGTATTGATGTTTGTATCAACTTATCTACATCGACACGCATACTCAAATACACATGTAAATACCGTGTATACACATATCTTTCACCAAAATCATATCATACAGTATATACTTTGGCACATTCAGCAAATAATCTTCATTTTCCCATGTCGAGGATTGTCTTATCCTGGCTCATTAAATGTTCTCAACAGACCCAAGCCATCTTTTTTTAGAAGATTTATCCAAATCAAGAAACAATGATGGACAACATATATCTAGCTATGTCATTTCTTATTAAAATGTTTTAACTAAAAATTAGTTACATAAATTAATTTTACAAAGCAGTTTTATTATATTTTTGTATGTGCATTTACTTTGAAAACATCCCATCTACACTTCGTTTTCTCTCTTTCCTCCTCTTTTAATGTTCTTTTATTTGCACCACTTTTTTTTTTTTTTTTTTTTTTTTTTTTTTTTTGCCAGTCCTGGGCCTTGGACTCAGGGCCCGAGCACTGTCCCTGGCTTCTTCCCGCTCAAGGCTAGCACTCTGCCGCTTGAGCCACAGCACCGCTTCTGGCGGTTTTCTGTATATGTGGTGCTGGGGAATCGAACCTAGGGCCTCGTGTATCCGAGGCAGGCACTCTTGCCACTAGGCCATATCCCCAGCCCTATTTGCACCACTTTTGCACTCAAGGCTATCACTCTACCACTTGAGTCCTAACTCCACTTCCAACTTTTTGCTGACCATTCTGTCAGGGCTGGCTTGGAACTGACATCCTCAGATCTCAATTTCATGAGTAGGTAGGATTATAAGAATGAGCCTCAGGTACCTGGCTTATACTGCTCTTCTTTTCCCCCTCTTCTCTCCTCTATCCCCTCCCCTTTTTAGGAGTGTTTACGGGGCTGCATTAATACTCATTCATATATTTTTATATATGTATGGTCTACATGGCATATTACTATTACCATTGGTTTTGTTATTATTTAAATTGGTGTCGATTTTGCATCTGACCTAAATAATGTGAAATTTGCATTTCTGAGCTTGACTTATCCCACTCAATATTTTTGTGCAAATGACAGCATTTCATTCTTATTGATTTCTGAATAATAAATGTATAGTTGTACATATGCATTATAGTTTCTTAATTCATTCACAAGACATTGGGTACCTAGGCTGATTCAAAGGCCTGTCTTTTGTGAACAGGGCTGCTACAGATATAACTGTGCAGGGATTTCTGCCGTTTGCTGACTTGTTATGGTGTTGCTTAGGGCTCTTTAATATATCACAGTCATTTTGTCCCTGTACAGTCATTGCTCTTTAACTGTTCTGGAGAAAGCCCTACCTTTCAAAAATTTCTGGATGATTCTTCATACCGTGCTTGAAACACTTTTTATAACGTATTATCTTTCTGGATTTATTGTCACTAATAGGTCGTGGCTGTTTTGGAGATATCCCTAGCCAACCAAAGTACTCCATTTTCCTACCTTAATTTAACATTTATGTATAATAATCTATTTCCAGCCCAATTACACCAGAAGATATCCACTGATTTATTTCTTATCATAATAGGAATTCCCTTATTCAGTATTTGTCTTCTGTAATCAGGAGCTGCAGGGCCAGATTTACCTCCCCTGGTGCGGGGATGCTAAGCTTACTCCCTTATCAGTGCTCCCCTTTCACCCTCTCCCCTGGGCACCTGACCAGCAGGTGGCCAAGGTGGAGCAAGGGACACGGGCTAGCCTAAGGTGCACATGGCCGAACGAGATCCCCTTTTTCCTCCCTCCTTACCCACCAAGGAAGCCAGGCGCAGATGGATCTCGGAGATGCTTCAAGAGCAAATCTGATTTAATAAGGGAGTGGCTAACAGTTGATATCGTAGGGGTGATGAGAAAAGGGGTTATAGACCAGGAGCCGGCGATAGGCTGGCGAGCTTGTCATAAGACCCACTCATGAGCTAACGTCACCTGCATAGCACCACCCCATGGGCAAAGCCCGCGAAAATGGGGAGCACGTGGGCTGGCGAGAAAATTGGGGGCTGGTCGCAAAGCCAGGTCTTCTGGTTCCGGACCCAGAGAATTGTGGCCTGCTTCCGCATTTTCCCAGGGCTGGGAAAAGGGCAGCATCTCCGGATCGCTCTCCTCTTCCCTTCCCCCTCAAGGCCGAAGCTGAACCCCAACAAGGAGCAGATTTAAATTTAATCAATTCTTTGTGCAATTTTTATGAATTTTCCCTTTTGCAAATGTAATGCCATCATTACATTTGTAATTGGATTAGCAATTACAAATATAATAATGTATTTATTGGATTACAATTATTCATTAAATTATAATTACTAATTTGTTTCTTAAGTTAAAAACTGAATTCTACTTGGTCATGGCATGTGCTTGTTAAAAACATATGGTTGAATATCAGAATTGCAAAGTCTTCATAGAAATAATTTAGAATGATTCCTTTTTTCTTAAAGTCTGAAACAATTTTTTATACAGTAGTATCATCTTTTTAATCCTGGTACTGGAGCTTCAATTCAGAGAGTCATGCTCTCATCTGGTTCTTTTGCTCAAAGCTGGAGCTCTACTACTTGAGCTATTGCTCCATTTCTTAGTAACATCTTTTTGAAAATCATTTTAGTTTTGGGTAATAAATGCACTTCACTAAATCCAGGTTTCTTTTTTTTTTTTTTAAATGATTTCTCTTGTGGCATAAGCAGACTTCTTGACAGCTTTCTCTACTGTCAACTACTAGTAACTTTCCCCTCCCCTTCTCTTCCCTTCCTTTTTCTCTCCTTCTCTTCTCTCCCATTCTCACTCCCCCCTCTCCTCCCCTATCTTCCATTATTTTCCCCTCCCCTCTTTGCTATGAAAATACATGTGCATTTAGATTTTGTTTTTTTTCTTATTTATTGTCAAAGTGATGTACAGAGAGGTTACAGTTTCATACGTTAGGCATTAGATACATTTCTTGTACTGTTTGTTACCTCCTCCCTCATTCCTGCCTGCATTTAGATTTTGTAAACCTAAAGGAACCCTTTCCTGCCCCCTGCCCCCAGCTTATCTATTAACAGAAGTCACCATTTCTTACAATATTTGTTACTGAATTCTT
Source organism: Perognathus longimembris pacificus (assembly GCF_023159225.1). NCBI lineage: Eukaryota > Metazoa > Chordata > Mammalia > Rodentia > Heteromyidae > Perognathus > Perognathus longimembris. The sequence continues at coordinate 41,165,054 of NC_063166.1, forward strand.
GAGTTAGAGTTTCATCTATGACTCTCCTTTTACAGTTGAGGTGGTCTTATTTAACATAAATTGGTGGGCATGGTAATTCTCCAACCCTTTAGGCCATGTATAAGTGGTTCTTTATTTTTGCAACTGCTCATACTTGGTTTTTATGTGATTTATGACATAATTTGTGAAAATTTGAACTTACTTTTATAAGATGAGGCAATCAGAATTATGTGGAAACAGTTTCTAGACTAAAATATTTTTAATATTCAATTCTCTATATTATAAATATCAATATTATAAACAGAAATAATTATAAAAGAATTACATGAGCATAACACTGATTCCAAAATGCCTTTAATTCAAATATGCAAATAAAATGAAATTAATTTAGCAAAGTTAAGAAGATTTTCTTAAGTCAAATGAATCTAAATAAAGACTCCTAGTGACCAAAAAAAATGATTTCTATCTGATATTTAGAAATATAAAGAATTATAATTCATTTATAGACTTGTATTTATCATGTGTGAACCTCTATAAACACCATCTGGTGCTTAAAGATTCAGTTACTAAATGAAATAATTGGAATGTGAAATGCTATAATTTAAACAAATATTCATTATTAGTTGTTCTGCATCTAATAATGACACAAATCTTTATTTTCAGTGGCTCTGGCCTTTTGAAATATATAGATCTCAAATAAAATATGGTACAAAGTAAATAAACCATAAATAACTGTTCACTCAGAAATGGTAGTTATAGATCAATAAATTCTAACTTGTAAGTCTGTATGAATGGTTGGCACGGTAGTGTTCCAATAATCCCAGCTACTTAGGATGCATAAATAGTAGGCTCATAGTCCCAGCATAGCCTGGGCAAAAAGCAAGAACTTACCTAAAAACAATATCTAAAAATAGCCTAAAGCAAAAGGGCTGGGTGTCTGAAGTGGTAGAGCTGTTGGCTACCAAGCACAAGGCTCTTAGTTTAAATCCCAGTACCTCCAAAAACCAGAAAGATTGTATATTACTGTTATCTTGTTCATTTAGTAAAATGTAAAGAGTATTTCCCTCAATTTTTCACCTTTCTCAACCTTTCCTTTAGCTGACTCTTCATCTTACAAGTTGAGCACCTAGTTCAAGGAAAAATTCATCAGCAAATGACAAAAGAATTTTTGACCAGATAATGCAAGCAGAATATTCTTCTTCTGTTGTTGGAGCAGGAGAAAAGAAAATAAATGATCTATCTTATTTTCACAGTGAGGTGGTTTAGTGAAAAATAGCTATAAATATGTCAACATTTTAGCAATTGTGGATTATAGAAAATAAAGGCACCTTTAAAGAACTAAGAATAATAAAGAACAGAGATATAAATCTGGCTTCACAGGAAGAATGGTTGGGGAGGAAAAAGGAGTATGTTTTACATGAAAATATTACACAAAACCATGGGATAGGACCTGGGTGATTTCAATGGCCAGAGAGGCAGAAGATCTTCATTAAGTGAAATATTAGGATGAAAGAAAATAATTGGTTGTAAATGTTGGTTTATTCAGGTATGAATTTCATCTAGGCAAGTCTGTCAAAGTTTCCTACACATTTTTTTTTTATTAACTTGACAGTTGCAACAGTACTGACAGAAATTTGGGTTTATTTTGAAAATTGTAAAGCAGAGATTACGAACCCTGTTGCTGAAGTATGTGAAGGAGTCATAATGTCCAGCAGAGTAAAAAAATATAATAATTATGAAAAGAGCATTAAAATGATGATATATTATGAAAATGTCAGTATACAAAGTTTCTGGACATAAAGTAATTTCATTTTCATAGAAATATTTTTGTTGGTAATGTCCATCTTACTAGTACTTCTTCCAGAAGCTTCTAGGAAGACACCTTCCCTGCTTTCTAAGGTCCTTGATCCCTAACCTTGAAAAGTCTAATAGTTGTGATAGTTCTAGAATTTGAACAACATGTTTTAATGGTGTTTTCTTTTTATTCCTTAAATGCAATTCCTGGTGCTTGAATTCAGGGCCTGGACCCTGCCCCTGAGCTTTTGTGCTTAAGGCTGGCCCTCCACTGCTTGAGCTACATAAAGGTCCAGTTTCGGCTTTTAGTGGTTAATTGGAAATAATGTTTTTATGGACTTTTTCTTCCCTGGGAAAGCTTCAAAACACAAACCTCAGATCTCAGCCATCTGAGAGTAACTAGGATTATAGAAATAAACCACCAGCACTCAGAACTTCAGTGCTTTTTTTTTTTTAAAGAAAAAACTCTGGTACAATATGGTATAGTGACATAACCGTTATAATTCCAGTACTTGGGAAAGACAAGCGAGAAAATCATGGGTTCCAGGAGAGCCTGTACTATATAGCAAAACCTTGTCTCAAAAACCAAAAGGCTGGGAATGTTGTTCAATAGTAGAGTGCCAGCCTACCATACATAAGATCCGAAAACAACAAAAATGCAGCTATAGGAACCTGTCAAATGTCTGAAACCAACACCCTTCCAGAGCACATAAGGAAGCAGATAGATGCCACTCTATCTGCATCTGTCATGATTAAAGGCTTCACTACAATGGAAGAGTGTGCGGGTGTGTGTGTGGGTACATATGATGTACCCATGTGTATCAATTTAGCAAAGGTAGGATATTTGTATACCCTGACATTGGGTTTGTATGCTAGATTTATGTTCCTTTTATGCTATTTTACAAAATATCTTCACAACAAAAGAGTAGTTCAAAGTATAATGTGTTCTTTTTTTAACTTTATACATGGCATTCTTAGCACAAGACTGATCAGCTAAGAATCAAAATTCCACATGATCGCTCATATATCCTTGCACAGAAGTTAGAATTTCAACTCATCATCAGTAAATCATATTCCTTATGATTCCATCAAATGCCAGTTCCTTTGAATGCATTGACATTACTTCTTTAAGAGCCATTAAACATTAAATATAAGAAAAATATAGTGTAAATGATCCAATCTAGTAAGGCCTTATTACCCAAAGAAAGTTTAAAAAAGGCAACTGAAATTATTTCCATATCAGACTTCCCAGAAAAGAACAGTTACCAGGACAACACAATCTTTTTAGAGATAGGGCAAATCATTCATTTTATCAATGTTGCCAGAGCAACTGAAACTACTAATGAAATCACTGAAGGAGAGAGGGTGAGAATGCTGATGTTCTAGAAACTATTTGTTTTTTCACGGTACATTGAAATCAATTGTTTTCACTAGTAAAACCCTTAACAGTTTTATAAAGTGTATGAGTACTCATTACACATATTGAAAATGGGTTCAAATATCAAGAGTTATTCTGTATTTTAAGATATATTATTCTTGGGGCTAGGAATATAGTCGTAGAATGCTTTCCTCATATACATGAAGCCCTGGATTCGATTCCTCAGCACCACATATATAGAAAAAGCCAGAAGTGGCACTGTGGCTTAAGTGGTAGAGTGCTAGCCTTGAGCAAAAAGAAGCCAGAGACAGTGTTCATGCCCTAAGTTCAAGCCCCAGGACTGGCAAAAAAAAAATATATATATATATTATTCTCTATTTATTACATCCCAGAATGTCATAGGGATACTTGATTTTTTTTTAACTGAAATTGACCTTTGCTGTTTTCACCTTAGAAAACCTAGTTATATATAGTTAGGAGCAAGTCTACAATTCAAGATCAAGGTTCATGGCATTGACTATCTCAGCTTTATAGGGAAATGAATTAGAATGAGGCAGGGAGGAGCCTGAATAAGAGAAGATTTAAAAAGCAACTTTTTAAAACAACTTGGGAAATGTTTATAATGTAGATTTGAATTGTTTTCCAGTTGTGGATTTCATTATCTCAACCTACACAATAGTGTTAGTGACTAGTCTCTTTATTTACTTCTCTGTTCTGTCCCATTTCCTGGGGAATCTGGAAAGGGTTTAGAAGACCTTTGTGATTTTCACAACATTCCAGAATGCTGTGCTTGCCACACAGCTGTGAACTTAGTCTTTTTCTTGTCCTCTTTTCCTGCCTAAAGAGCAGAAAAAAAAAACCAATTACACCTTTTTGTTAAGACAAGCATCAAAAGTCACTACTTGAGTAAAAGAGTCAAATTGGAAAACTTTGTATACATAATGTCAGAATAAGTTTAGATTTTCTACTTTATATATGACTTAGTTTTAGCTTTTTTTCCTTTTTATTTTGCTCTTTGAGACAAGGTCTCACTATGTAGCCAAGGCTGGCCTAGAGCTCATTATCCTCTTGGCTTAGACACCCATGTATTGAGGTTAGTGTACCACTATGTCTCTCTCATCTCTCTCTCCTCTCTCCTCTTTGTCTCACTCTATCTTGCTCTCTCTTTCTCCTTTTCCTCACTTCTCTTCCCTTCTCCTCTTCTTCCTTCTTCTTCTTCTTCTTGTTCCGATTCTTCATCTTCTTCTTCCCATTTCTCCTCCTTGTCTCCTCCTCTCCATTCTCACTCTGCCTCTCACACTCTCTCCCCTATCTATCTATCTATCTATCTATCTATCTATCTATCTATCTATCTATCTATCTACAATAAAAATAGATATCTGCCTATTACAAACCCAAAGTAAATAAAAAAGATGTGTACTTCACAAAGTCATAGAAAGAAGCTGAGGTTACTTAAAACTAAAGACCTTTTCAACTAACTAAACTAAGACAAAGGTAATAACAGTCATAAGAGAAGAAATAAATTTGTTAAAACTCAAGTTCTAGGTCATTACAAAAGGACATTAAACTTCTATCTTGAATTTTCTGAAGCCAAGACAAAAATGATTTTAAAAAAAGGAAGAGAGAAAAATGGTAGGAAGGAAAGAGGAAAGGAAAGAAGACATAGCCATGTCTGTCCTTATATGATTTTTTATAGGTCATGGGGCTTGAACTCTGGGCCTGGGCACTATCCCTGAGCTCTTCAGGATAAGGCTAGTTCTCTCGCCACAGCACTACATGCAGTTTTCTGGTGGTTAGTTGGATATAAGAGTCTCATGGAGTTTCCTGTTCAGGCTGGCTATGAACCCTGATCCTCAGGTCTCAGCCTCCTGAGTAGGTATGATTACAGGTGTGAGCCACTGGTGCTTGGCTATGTGCCCAATATGTATGGCTACAATGTTATCTCTTCAGGTAATATCTTAAATATAAATTGTGTTCTGTTAATAGGTTTTTTTAAACCTCTGTAACAAACTACTTGATTAAATCAAGGAGAAAATATTGTACAAGGCTCCTTCAATTTCAGAATTTTGGTTTATAGCCACTCTCCTATGTTGTCTCTAGACCTGTGATGGAGAGAGAGAGAGAGAGAGAGAGAGAGAGAGAGAGAGACAGACAGACAGACAGAGCCCTCTAAGCACATACTCAGTGGTCTCCTTCCTTCCACTTTGCCCCCTGTTACTAAAGCTTAGCTACTTCCAGATGGTGTCACCAGCTGAATCTTTTGGAAATGAACCCATATGTAATTAGAGACTTCAAGTGCCATGCTTTTGAGTCTGAAAACTACTATTCAGAAGAGAGAACTTTTATTAAATAGATAATCTTAAAAGTGTTTAACTTTTCTGCATAGCAATACTCTGTATTAAAAATCAGTTCTTACTTTCTTATAGAGCCTTTCATCTCCTCAGTCTTGTAGATCTAAGCATTTTCAATCAATACTGAACCATCATTATAATGGCTGGGTTGTGTTACATGCTACATGTAAAAATCCTTAGATTTTAATGACATACTTCACAATGATTTCTCTCTATCTTTCTGAGATGTCCATATGAAGGTAATTTCAAAGGATATATTACATGTGTATACTGTAACAGCTGGTGGGTACATCCTCATATGCTCATCTCCAAACTACACATCATTTAATTAAACCACTGACCTGTACTTATAGTAAAAATATACATTTATATGAGGATATTCAGAATTATGTCTTATTACATGAAAAGACTAAACACCTTTGAGTTTCAAAACATAAATGAAAAGAGCAAAAAGTGACTGAACAAAGAAAATGTAAGGAAAGGGATGTGCAATCAAAGTGGCAGTAATAGGCTTGGAAATCACTCACTCTCATGCATAAGATGGGATTTCTAGTAGTCCATCTTCTTTCCACTAATAATTGTGACACTTTACCTACATAACTGCTCTTAGACTTAGAAATATGAAGTAAAGTTCATGTGGTGACATTATCTCTCTTATGTGTGCTTGTTGCAGGTGCACTGATTCAACCGCATGCTTATGCCCTTTGCAGCAAAGATCATCTAGCAACCTAATTATGCTTTTTGAACACACATAACTTTAAGGATAATTACATGTTGTATTACATGGGCATTTTTTAATCAACCAAATTATATGCACCCGATGTTTCCACTTACAGAGATGACCACAGTGATAAATTAGAAGACAGAGAAAGATACTTCATATTAGAAACTCTCAGAGGCCATTATACAACTTCCATCGAAGCATAGGAATTAACATAAAGATTGGAGAAATGGTCTTGCACATCCATGAAAAATAGTTCCTTTTCAATCCTGAATGACATTTCAGGAAATCTTTTTAAATTATTCAATTGTCTTTCCTCTATAGCTGAATAAAAGTAGCTTTCCTGGAGAGAAAATGTGGGGAAATTTGGAAAGCACAGCAGCCAGCACTGTGGGCCCATCAATTAGCTGTGCTAAGAAAGCAATTAGTTCCATGGTCACATATATAAGAACCACCTCCTTTGCTTCTTGCTCACCTCCTTAGTCTTTGTGAATTTGGGAATTTACAAACCCTATGCTGTTACACTGGAGAGCTCCCTCTGTGTACAGGAGCCTGTGGTCTCCCCATGTTCCTAAAAACCTGTATTTCTGTACTGACAAGTACAGATTACCACAGGCTTTTCTAGTCAACCCCATTCTTGGCACTTAGGACTTGAAACTACTTTTCACAATTGCTTCTAGCAACAAGGACCACTTAGAATGAACAAGCTAGAGTGACTCATGAATGCCAATTTTTCACATGAAAAAACAAAATGGTATGAAGAGCTGGGAGCTCATGCCTGTAATCCTAGCTACTGAGGGGATGAAGGTTTGAAACCAGCCCGGGCAGAAAAACCTTTGAGTCTCATATCCAATTAACCAGCAAAAAGCCAGAAATGGAGGTGTGCCTCAAAGGGTAGAATACCAGCCTTGAGAAAACAACAAAAACTATGAGAGAGCAAAAGGCCCTGAGTTCTAGCCCTAGTACTGTTATAACAAATTTATCAGAGAAACCACATTTTGAAAGATCGAATCTTGGAGTCTTAATTAGAGCATTAGCAGTCTGCAGGCAGCCAGTTGTGAAAAAGGCCTACAGCCTGCAAACACTTAACACTGTTAGGAAACAGGCTAGAGTGGAAAGAGAACAAAAACAATACCAACAAACCAATTCAGTTTCAATGGAGAGCTGAATTGGGATGTCATGGTGAACGGAGATGAGCCAGGAGACAGGACACAGGATGGGAACATAGAGACAAGTGGCATGGTGTAAAGGTGCCTAAACTGGTCTGTTCCTAAATAGGTTCAGGTCAGGGGGCAGGATCACAGGAAGCTCCCAGTCCCAATCACTGGACTGACATGTCCAGCAACCTATCAGCCAAGTGCTTGCCCCTATCTCCAGGGATCCAGGTATATCTTCATTTTCCCCCAACACGAAGACAAGATTCCAGACCTTAAATGGACATGCTCAAGTACCAGTTGAATGTTTCTGTCTAGGGAAGACAGGCCTCAACCTTCCATGCAGGGTAAACCTAAAGGCTGCAAAGAGGCCAGGCATTCAAGCCATTTAGTGAGTCAAGGGAGAATAGAGCATTCTCTATATGAAAAGCTTTCCTAAGGCTATGATGTCTGCATTTCTCTGAAGCAGGAGCAGGGTCTTCTAGCTCTCCCCATTGAGCCAGACACCTGCAATTCAAAGGATGGCTCCTCTCACCTCTAAACCTTGGAGCTGGGTGGATAGCCCCCAACCTCCTATAAGAGCCAGGATGTCTGTGAAACAAACAGCCCCCAACTCTAAGCCAGTCACTGGTATGGCTGTGAGAAATTACTTAGATTCAGTTCCCTTACTACAGTACTAGCACCAAAATTTGATTAATTAACTAATTAATTAATTAGGACAATATGAGAGATATGAAAGCTTAATTACTGAGGAGCATAGCATTTTCCTGTTGTTAGTACATAGGTACTTTCCTTCCTGATTGACATTGTAAGCCAAACACAAAGTTCACAAACTTTCCTAAGAATGGCCAGCAGTTTGTTGCTATCTCTAGACAACTATTTACAAATTTGATTGGGACTCAATGATATAAGTTTTCTCCACTTTCTAAGAACAAAGTTCAGTCTGTGTCAGATGTTAAGGTTGACCAATGCAGGCAATCTGCCAGAGGGCCTTTTTAGTAAAAATAGTACTCATGTTACAAAGGAATAAATATCTCAAATATAGACCTCTAATTATTTAATACCTGACATTTGAGCTAGCATTAAAAAATGTTCTTAATTTATTTCTTTTTACTTTCTTTAAATTCTAACAAATGGAGAATAAAAAATGATACTCTTCATTTTGAAGTCAGAACAAACTTCTGTTGAAAAACCATGCAGCTTCAGAGTTTATTTGTGGAGAAACTGGAGCATGTTAACAGTGCTTGTGATTGGTGGCACTTCAACAGGCAGGACTGTTAGCTGCAATCACCCCAGCTTTTGAAGTTATGTAGGCAGTCCTGGGGAGATCAGCATGGAACAATATCTGATCATGCCCATTTCTATTACATGTGGCCAAGCACATGATGAGAAATGTCATGGCTGACACTATTTCTTCTTACAACTCTCCTAGAAAAAGAAATGAATTGTTGCAGTGTTGATTCCCTAGCACAGTTAAAATTATTAAAAAATTTAAAAAAGAACATCTGTCTTCTATTTACTTCATGGGCTCTGTGATAGATCTTTCCCTCCTTCCTTCTCTTACTTACTTCTGGCTGTACACAGATAACATTTGTTAGATGATTACTAAATTTAACCGTACTTTTGTTTAAAATGTATCATCTCAAGTGTATTATGTTTAGCAGCATCCAGGGCATAATCATTACAGAGCACAAGCCTTCCTTTTCTCATTTTGAATTGTTAAACTTCTCAAGGCTCAGGATTTTGAACAAATCTAAAAGCAATGAGGGCTTTCTCATATAGCATTTACTAAAGAAGCTGTTTATTCAAACTATACAGATGTTTGTCATTAAGTAGTCTGCTAATAATCATAAACTCTAGCTAAAATCATGATAGAACTGTGTAAATATATCAGAAATGTTTATATGTACATTTGAAAATTTAGAAGATTTCTTAGAAGGCTAGGTACCTATGGCCCACACCTGTATGTAATCTTAGCTTCTCAGGAGACTGAAAACTGGAAGATCTTGGTTTGAAGTCTGTCCAGACAGCAATATCCATCTCTAAAATAACCAGCAAAAAAACTGGCAGGAAGCATGGCTGAAGTCTTAGAATACCAGCTGAACAAGCAAGTGGAATGAATGAGAGGGCCTGACTTCAAACCTTAATACCAGAAAAATAATCCTTATAGGAAAATGTGTTTTAAATTATCACAATAAGATAGTTTAAATCTTTTAGCCATCCCATCATTATATTGAAGTGGGAATAACAATTTACTTAAAAGCTTTGGTAGGGGCTTGGAATATGGCCCAGCGGCAAGAGTGCTTGGCTCTTATACATGAAGCCCAGGGTTCAATTACTCAGCACCACATATATAGAAAAGGCCAGAAGTGGCACTGTGGCTGAAGTGGCAGAGTGCTAGCCTTGAGCAAAAAGAAACCAGGGACAGTGCTCAGGCCCTGAGTTCAAGCCCCAGGACTGGCCAAAAAAAAAGCTTTGGTGTTCACACACACACACACAGACACACATACACACACACACACACACACACACTCCTCCAAATGTATCATAATTAAATTATTTTCTCATCAAACTTATGTAATTAATTGGAGATAAGAATCTCGTGGACTTTCCTGTACCATTGGTTTCAAGCCATGATCCTCAGATATCAGCTTCCAAAGCAGCTATGATTACAGGTGTGAGCCATCAGGACTCCACTTGGAGAATATTAAATTGCAAAAGTGAATTGAAGGCTTAGGAGAGGAGGCACAAACAACAGGCACAGAGAATAAACTGGAAAATTGCTTGTATGGGGATAGGGATCTGTCATAAATTACTGTTCTTGGAAAATTCAAGATAAAAAGCTATGAAATCAACAGATATATCAAGAAGTTTATGTTTTCCTACTAGGTCTAAATGTTCTCCTGAGTAATGTCATTTCGGCTGCTTTGGAAGCTAAAAATGGAAGAATCATAGTTTAAGGCCAGCCTGAACAGAAAAGCTTATAAGACTCCCTCTCAATCCATATTTAGGCCTCATTGCACCTGCCTGTCATCCCAAGCTACATGGGGGACTGAGCTTGGGAATGTCCTGGTGACAGGTCGACCTGGACACAACAATTCTCCAAACTCCATCTCCATAGAGGGAAGGTGGACACAGTGTTAGGCCCTTGTGATGCTGGAGACAATGGGAAATCTACAGCTCAGGACAAGCCTGAGTGAGAAACAAGACCTTATCCTAAAAAGTAATCAGGGGAAAACAAGTTCAGCATTATTAATCTAGCCAGGGGGAGGCCCTGAATTCAACTTAAAGTACTGTCAAAAATTTATATAATGCTGGATGATATAACTAATCTGCATAACCATTGCTTATTATTCACAATAATATGTCTATTGTAAGGTCTGGTATGATGGTGCAAACCTGTTAACACAGATGCTTTGGAGGCTGAGATGGGAGGATTACTAGTGAAAGCCAAATCAGGAGGGAAAGGGAGAGACTGGCATTCTATATGAAAGACAAATAAAAATCAAAAGGGTTAATTAGGTGTGACTCAAATGGTAGAGCACTGGCCTACCAAGCATAAAGACCTGAATTCAACCTTAGTCCTGAAAAAAAGCAGTGAGAGAAAGACAGAAGGAGAGAGAGACAGACAGACAGACAGACAGACAGATGCAGAGAGAAGGGAATGGGGATATTATAGATATTTTAGCCTGTCCAATTAATGACAATTTTATATTTTAAAGATGCAGTATAGATAAAACATGTAATGAATAATTATGAGAAGATGATAGAAAACATACAAACCATATAAAATTGTCGCTATAATTTAAATCCTCTGCTAATGACAGAATTATCTTAAATCATATGTGAAAATCCTTTTCAACTTTCCAGACACAAGGTGGTTTGTTATTAGAGCATATAATTAATTTTAAGCACCATGCAATAGTTTTCTATTAATTCACTTTTGAAGAAGAGACTGATTTTTCCATATATTAAGCCAAAAAGATCAGTACTGATTCAAATTCTAATTAGTTTTCTTTAAAGTAATATTTTGTAACTTTCCTTACATTAGACATTATTCATTTTGTAAGATTAAAAATCATTAAAAATAAAAAGTCAGCTTTCTTCTCTTATGCTTTAGGCTTATGTTGCCTTGAAAATGTAAAAGCAATTAATAAATTGTTTTAGAAGAGTTTTCTCTATTTTTTAAACCATTTAAGAGATAATTTTTCACCTAATGACACTGAAAATGATTTTCAAGCAAAGACAATGAATCCTGGGGAAATGAATTCAATGGCTTTTTCTGACTGCTTCAGTAGGGGAAGAATCAAAATGGGTTTCTGTCCTCTTCCTGGACTATATGAAATCAATGCTGACCCCAGGGGTCACTACATCTTTTCCAAGAACTCTGAAATGACAGGAGAAAATAAAGACAGAAAAATCTTGAATGTCTTATGGAAGGAAGCTTTCATGACGATGCAGGGATAAATGAAAATTATGGAATATCAGTGCAGGCAGACTCTTACAGCTAATCCCTGCCCAGTGTCAATACCCCTCTTTCACTGCAGTTGTGGGGCTTATACAATTGCTATAGGATGCTAATTCTAGTTCACATGTTTCCAGCTATCCTATGCATTTTTGTTGTAAACCTCTCTTAGTGGTTGGAATCAAAATACAATGTTTTTGATGATTTCCCTATACCAAACAACTTTAATATTTCACATGTCTTCATGCTAAGACCAAGAAATCACTCCCAGATCTACATCAAGGTCCAGGAATTCTAGACAGCTGCAGGCTGCCCCTACTATGAGACTAATTAAGTAATGCTAAAGCCATTACGGCGACAGCTGTATCTGGGCCTCCTTTCCCTCCCCTCCCCTCCTCCTCTCTCCTCCCTCCCTCCCTTCCTCCCTCTCACCCTTCCTTCCTCCCTCCCTTTCTTCCTCCCTCCCTCTGTTCCTCCCTTCTTTCCTTCCTTCTTTCCCTCCCTTCCTCCTTTCCTCCCCCTCTCTCTTAATTTTATTCTCTTCCTTTATCAGAATTGGGACTTGAACTCATGCTTGCTCACCTTATTTATTTTGCTGGCATCGCTGCCACTTGAACCATGTCCCAGCCTAGCTTTTTGTTGATTAGTCTGGAGATAAAGTCTCAAAGACTTTTCCATCTGAGCTGGCTTTGAATATCTATCATCTAAATATCAGGCTCCTGAGCAAATATGATTACAGGCATCTGCCACCAGTGCCTGGCTCACAATTGTTCTTGAAGTTCTGTACATTTTCCTCTTTCTGTCACCTCACTTACTTATTTTACTCTTGAACTAGTCTTCTTCCAAATTTTAAGGAAAATGATTTTAGAAAGCTTTTATATCTGTCCCTCTTCTTCATAGCCCCTCAGACAGTCTCACAATTGCAACTAGGTTAATAATGTATATATTTGTATAGTGTGTGTGTGTGTATGTGTGTGTGTGTGTGTTAGTTCTAGCTTCCAAAGATGATAGAAACTGTTTGGCCTTTGTCCTTTTGAATCTTGCTTACTCTGTTTAAAATTATTTCTGTTTGTTTTCCTGCAAATGTCATAATTTTATTCTTTATAGCTGAAGGACACTATGTTGTGTATGCAGGCATTTTTTTCTTTCCCATGCATTCTTTGTAGGGCATCTGAGGTGTATTCATAGCTTGGCTATTGTGAATAGAGTGTGTCAGTGTCTCTATTACAACCTGACTTAAATTCCTATATGCCCAAGAGTTGCCTTGTCACATCATATGGTAGTTCTATTTTTAATTTTCTGAGAAATCTCCATACTGCTTGCCATGGTGGTTGCACTACGTTGGATTCTCATGGCCAGTGTATATCAGTTCCATTTTTTCCCACATCCCCACCAGAATGTAATTTTTTTGTGTGTTCTTGAGAATAGCTGTTCTGACTAGAGTGAGATGAAATTGAAATGTTACTTTGATTTTTATTTCATTTATGGACAGGTTTTCTGAGAACTTTTCATGCATTTATTTGACATGTATACTTCTCTCAAGAATTTCCTGTTCAATTCATTGCCAATTTAGTAGTTGAGTGGTTGATTACTTAGTACTTTATGTTTTTGAGTCTCTGTGTATTCAGGTTATTAGGCCCTTATCACATGTATAACTGGCAAAGATTTTTTTCCCCATTCTGTAGACAGCTTCTCTAGTCTACTCTTCTTTGCTGTGTGGCAGCATTTTGGTTTGATGAAATCCTGTTTGTTCTTCCTTACTCAGATTTGCTGGTCTAGTTGGAGTTCTATTCAGGAAATGATTATCTGTGCTTTTATGTTCCATTGTTTTCCCAATTATTTCCTGCAGTAGTTTCAATGTTCCAGGGCTTATATTAATAGCTTTGTTCTAATTTGAATTTATGTTTACTGCAGGACAAAAAAAAATGACTAGTCTTAATCTGGATATTCCTCATTAAGACTATTTAAACTCAACCTAAAACATATAAACTCAAAAAGTTTATTAATGTTCTTGATATTAATTTTATGTGTTACCAAACACTTTTGAAAATGTTCCTATTATGGTACAACTACAGATAATGTGTTATATATAATTTAAGTAGCCCCTTCAATATCTGAATGTATGTAATTCCTACTCCTAAAAGTTTTAGCTTTGTCAATCTCAAGAAGGACTAGGAAACTGAAAGGGAATACCAAAATCGAGAGACACAGGGTAAAAAAGACAAACGACTACAGAAGCAATACTTGCAAAACAGTTTGGTGTAAATGAACTGAACAACTCATGGGGGGAAAAGGGAAAGGGAGAGGGGGAGGGGGGAATGAGGGAGGAGGTAACAAACAGTACAAGAAATGTATCCAATGCCTAATGTATGAAACTGTAACTTCTCTGTACATCAGTTTGACAATAAAAAAAAAGAAATAGAAGTGAGGCATCTTAGAAATTATATTATTAACATCAAGGTATATTGCTATAGAGCAATTCAAGGTTTCTTTTCCCAGCTATTTTCAGAAATGTGTTAGTCTATTCAAAGTATTTCACAGAATTGGATGAGTTGGTGTTGGAAACATTTCCTCGTGGGAACTTCATACACTCAAAAACAAAGAAAGGAAATGATTGATAGGTGTGCATTTCAACTAATTGAAGTTGTACCAAGTCAACCAGATGTTTCCAGCTGAAGCAAGGACACAGACGCTATGGTTTCATTATCCTTAATCTGGGGATTACCTCTATTGGTTTACTTGGTGAGATTTAAGGGTCTCAGATAAAGTGTGCTCCTCTCCAGTTACATAGCTTTTTTGTAAAAAGCTCTCTTCTAGACGGGGCATATCCCTTCCTGGCAAAATTTTTGAAGTTATCAGTACTGTTTCATTTTCCTGTCCTTGGATGTAGTCTGTAGTGAGGTCAGGAGGATGGAACCAGAGAGGCCACAGATGAAGGTGGGGCTGTTTCTACAGCTGGCTGTGGAGAGTGGGCGGGGCTTTCCAGATAAGTCATCCTGGGAGGTAGCCTATCTAAAACATCTGTCCCAATGGAAATATGCAAAAACAGTTGCCTTTGAAGACTGTCTTTTAATGCAGAGGGTCAGAGTTCTGTCTCCACATAGGAATCAAAGAGAGTTGTCAGGCTTCAGATGGCTTCAGATTTGCTTTTGCCTGAAGGAAGGGGACAGTAAATGTTGACAACCCCTGTCACTAGTCAAATCACTTGATATTGCTGGCACCCCTCTGGCCTCCCCCTGCTTCCCCCCACTCCCATCCCCTTTTCTATTCCTGGAAAGGAATGCTAAGAGAAAAAGGAAAATAAAAATACTGTTTCTGTGGGGTTTTTTCAGATAATTTAATGCACCTGCATAATTTTAGCAGGTGGCTGAGTAGTCAGAAGTGATTTTCTGCAATAAGTTTTCCTTAATGTATTTGTAACTCTTTGTGATTTTGTTTTACAGTGTGTGTGAGAGAATGTATATACATTTGTTTCTGTGTGTGTGTGTGTGTGTGTGTGTGTGTGTGTGTGTGTGTGTGTATGTATACCTGTCCCAGGCCTGGACATGGTCCCTTAGCTTTTTCAATCAAGGCTGGCATCCTACCATTTGAGCCATGGCTCCATTTCTGGTTTTTGCTGCTGAATTATAGATATGAATCTTACATAACTTCCTGCCCAGGCTGGTGCTGAACCACAGTCCTCAGATCTCAACTCCCTGTATAGCTCTAATTGTAAATATGAACTCCCTGTATAGCTCTAATTGTAAATATCAGCCACTAGCATGCAGCTACTTTTTAAACATTATTTTTGAAAAGAAATATAGAAATTAGGTATCACTGGAAGCCACATGATGAGAAACACTAAAATATGATTTTGTCTTAAGAATATTTGCATCTTTTCAAGAAACATTTAGGACATAATAAAAAATTAGTAGTTTTGATAGAATGACATTAGTTTGCTTGCTTACTCCATCCATTTTTGAAACAAAGTGTTGGTACATATTTTGACTTCTTTAGTTTTTATAAACAAAGATGTATTTGCAATAGATGATTCTGGTAGCAAATAAATGCTAAGCACTAGTGAACAATACAATTATTCCTGTCTCTTTCCATGGTCTTAAGAGTTCTCATGTCACTGTTGGTTTTGAACTACACTGCTCAGAGGTCAAGTATGAGAGCACTGCAGCTACACACCTCAGAAGCAGGCTGCCTTTGCCCCCCTGCTCACTTCCTGCTCTAATGTTTCCCCATCTAATAGATGGCATGCAATCCACATCTAATGTCTCTATTCTGTACAGCTAATGACACATTGCTCTTAAACCTTCAGCAGAATCACAGTTCATGTCCAATAATAAGGAATACATTTTTGGTCTATGTAGTTGGCTTTTATGTAATTTTGTTTTTGTTGTTTTATTAGTTTGATTTAAAAACTTTCTATACTTTAAAAGGTTTAGAAGGAGGTTATAAATTAACTTGTCCGTTTATATGCTTCTTGATTGACCTCTTCTGTCCTTCATCTTCTATATTCATCCTCACCTTATCTGCTCCTTCCCCAATTTTATGTTTCCCATTCCCATTATCACACACACATTTTATATTATATATTATTCATTATATATTATATATTATTCATTCCTTTCTCATTCATCCACCTGCTATTACTAATTCCCTACCACTTTCAACTTCTTCCACCTTTCTTATGTTCATTTTGTTAATTGTTCAGAAGGCTTAACTCCATGGAGTTTCGCTCATACATAGAATATACTTAAGTCAAATAAATCATGCATATCAGCTTTTATCTCTATGTATGTTGATAAGGGAGGTTGTATTGAGTCTAAGATCTACATGTGAAAGAAAACATGTGGTAAGCCAGACGAGTTTGGTTTTCGGTTTTGGAGGGTTTCCCTGATTCTACATTGTGAAGATAGAATTCACTTTAGGGGTATTTATAGTATGTCAAGAAAACATTAAAAAGAAAATGCCTACAGTTGCAAATGACAGTTATACCAGGGTATAATTGGATTGATCTTGGTAAGATCCAAAGCCAAGAGGGAGCAAACTTGGAGTCATTGTATTTCTGGCAAGGCAACAGGCTATCAGTGGTGAGGAGGGAAAGAGAAAGGCAAGAAACCTGGGATCTTTCACACTTTTCCAATAATCAAATGCAGGACAAATAGTATGCTCTGAGGATAAATAAGAAAGGAGTTGGGGCTGGGGATATGGCCTAGTGGCAAGAGTGCTTGCCTCGTATACATGAGGCCCTGGGTTCAAATCCCCAGCACCACATATACAGAAAACGGCCAGAAGTGGCGCTGTGGCTCAAGTGGCAGAGTGCTAGCCTTGAGTGAAAAGAAGCCAGGGACAGTGCTCAGGCCCTCAGTCCAAGACCCAGGACTGGCAAAAAAAAAGAAAAGAAAAGAAAAAAGAAAGGAGTTGTACAGAGAGAGACCCAATGGCCTTGAAGTGTCTGATAATCCATATTCAGAGAGTCAGTGGAATTTGAGTCCAAAGGCCAAGGCAAGAAGGACTTTGTAAACTTTACTTTAAAAACAACTTCCAGCAGCTTTTGATTAACAATCAAGTCCTAGCCACCAGCAACATTTTGAAACTACTTTGAACACCATACCAATGCTTCTATATGTGGCGTTAAACAAATTCTTTAGATGATATGATGTACCCTGTCTTAGAAAGCAAGTATCTCTTCTAACACTTAGCTCTAATAACTATTTATTGGTGAAGCAAATGATGTTATTTGGAAAGAGGATCGTGAGGATTGCATGAAAATGTGTCATAGAAGGCCAGGTGCAATGTTGTATGTCCATAATCCCATCACTATGGAGACAGAGAGGAAGCTCAAAAGTTCAAGGCCAACTTGGGCTGGATAATGAGACCTTGTCTCTAGAAAGGAAAAAAAATCATAGAAAAAGAAGTTTTTATATAACGGATATTTTATGGATAAAGCAAAAATGCATGAAAATGACTTTGCAGAACGAACTCATGCTCACTAGCTATTTGTGATTAGCAAAAGGAGGCATCTTAATGTAGCTGTTTATTTCCAGCTATCTGGTCCTCCGACAAGAAACTAAAAAGAGAATTTACAAAATGATTATGACAAATCAAAGTTCTCTTCAGAAACAATACAATGGAAAACCCATCCAGAACTATAGCAAAACCAATTCCCAAACTTTGTGAATAATCAAATGCTCTGAGGACCTTGATGAAGTTCAGACTCAACTCATTGTGTTGGGGCTGGCTCTACAGGAATTCTGTACTGATCCCACACTTGGAAAAACAAGGATTTAGACACTTTTAGACTATCCTATTAAACTAACAAAAATAAAAATTCAGATATTATTACAGTTTGGGAAAATAGCATTAAAATCTTAAGTGAACAAAAAAATATATAGCTGATTTTCTAGAACAAATTCAATAATAAATATGACAATTGTAGAAAGGCAACAAAAGGCTGCTTTCATCTCATCTTTTGATGTGTCAGCTTTATGCACATTGATATCTTTTTGTCTATCTAGATAGGTAGATAGATATCTTTCTATAATGAAGAGCTCAATTTACATCACTGTCTAGTCTAATCTCTAGTGCTCAATTTCTGTATCATCTATGTGTATACCTATGTTGACACTTGAGTTTGAACTAAGGGCCTTGCAATTGGTGCTCTACTTATCTACCACTTCAGTCATGACAGCAGATATGCTTTTTGGTGGTTACTGTGGAGATCAAGTCTAGTTGAACTTTTCTCCTGGGTTGGCCTCAAGCTGCTGTCCTTCTGATCTCAGTCTCTAGAACAGATCCAGTTATAAGAATGAGCCACCAGTGCATGGCTAGAATGTAAAGTGTCCAATGCCAGTGTTGCAATGTTTGAGTACATTTTTTGTCTTTTCTTTTCCTTTCTTTCTGCTTTCCTTGCTTTTCTTTTGTTGGTATTGGGGTTGGATTTCAAGGCTTTACACTTGATTAGCTGACACTTTATTACTGGAACTATGCTTGAAGCCACTCTTGTAATGTTTGTTTGGTTGGTGGGTTAAGGTCTGATATATAAGACTTTAGAACTCGCCTATTTCCTAGGACATGTTCTATCTCAGCAGTAAATTAGATGATACTTTATCAGTAGTGTATGCAGTGAATTTGAAGCATGTTAATATGAAAAGTACAGTGGAAAATGTACTTTAAGTAGGAGTAAATTAGTTCCTTAATTGGGCTCTGACTTCCTATCTGCATTCTTAGATCTAGTTAGTTCACTGGCTAATGCTAACCAGGGCAAACTCTCAAAAAATGTCTTAAGAGAGTAAAGATATTGCTCATAAATATTCTCTGAGGGACCACAAAATAAAGTGTGTTTTATACTGAATTGCAAGACAAGGAATACTGACTTTCCTAGTAATGGCCTGAAGTGAGGTGCTCAGTGACATTTTTAGGCAATTTGTACTGTAAACAATCGCCATAAATGAAATTACAGGTAGCTTTTCCTCTTGATTACCTGTAGATTGAAAAATGAAGCCCATATTCATTCACCAGAAGGATTCTGCAAGTTATGCATATGTAGCTGAGGCTTTTGGCCTATTTATCAGGAGGAATTTTTTATGTGAAGCTTGTGTCCATGCACGAACCTGAGTGCTAGTTGGAGCAGATGAACATTTTACTAGATGAAATATGAGGTCATAGCCATTGACTCCTCTCCTGGGAATTCTGTTGGCCAGGTCAGCTGGAAGAAGATGGGAATGGAATACTGCATCTGATGTTGATTTGAACTTTTGTGCAGAAGGGAACCTACTTGGAGTTACGCAGAGTGATTGCTTGTGTGTGCAAATAAAGCATTGTAATCTTTTGGTATGGCAAGTTTTTCCAAGAATCCAGGGCATATGCTCAGGATAAATCCTTTCCTGAGTTCATGAGTGCTTGGAGGAAGCTGAGCTTGGTCCACTGGGACACCAGAGTTGAAGGCCTAGACTAGCAGTCAGGTAAAATGGAGTATACCTGCCACATATGACATTAGTGGGATACAATAGACAGAGTTTGGGCAATTGGTGATGGAGCTAGCTATCTAACTGGGCCATTCGGGACACTGTGGGCCACTTATGAGTACTGGGACTCTACTTTCAGTAAAATAAAGGAAATACAAAGATGAATGACATTATGTCGTTTGAAGGAAAATGGATGACACGAGAGTCATTATTTTAAGCAAAATAAGCCCAGACACAGAAACCTGAACATCACATGATTTTTCTCATATGCAGAAACTTTTTTTAAAGTTATGACAGCAGGGATCCGGTGGCTCACACCTAGAATCCTGATTACTCAGGAGGCTGAGATCTGAGGATCATGGTCCAAAGACATCCCAGGAAGGGAAGTCTCTATGAGATTCTTATCTCCAATCAATACCAGAAAACTAGAAGTGGAGCTGTGGCCCAACGTGGTAGAGTGCTAGCCTTGAGCAAAAAAGTTCAGGGGCAGTGCCCAGGCCCTGAATTCAAGCCCTATGATGGACAAAAAAAATGATGATTTAAAAGTAGAAGAGGGACAAACAGAAAAAGGGAAGTGGTTGGGGGAAAAGAGGAGGACAAAAGTAAGGGCAAGCAAGGATATATGAGAGGATGGATTCGAACAAAGTCTGATGTGAAAATGTCACTGAGATACCCATTCATAATATATACAAAAAATATGAGTTCATTAAGAAAAAAGATTCTAGATAAGATAGTGGCTAATGATCAACTTTATGAAATTAGAAAGTTATCTTTTTGTTGTTTCTTTTAACAAAAGCTTAAGCTGCATTTGGAATAATGTACTCTGACTGTAATAGCAATATTTCATTCCAGTACATATAATTCTTCTACAGAATAGAAACCACATGGTTGACACCAACTTTGAACTTCTGTGGATAGTATAGGGCTCTCATAAGCCTGGGACTTTCATACAAAATGGAAAAAAAGTCAATTTGGCAGTAATCAGAGTGCATTCAAAGGAAAGCAGTGAAAATTGATGTATAGATCTTTTAAGTCCATCCTTTGATTCCACTGAGAGGATGCTACTGTTATTGCAGTTGAACCTTTTGCCCAGCTTAAGCAGAGAGCCCCAGTTCATTAAAGTAATGGACTGTTCAGCACCATTGACCCAGCACCTGATTCAGGACAGCCATTATTTATTCTAGGCTTCAGCACCATTAAAAATGAAATATACAAAGTGTTGTAAAATGGCTCCAATGAACATAATTCCAGAAGAGAAATAAACTATGATTACAATCAAACAATGACTGCATGACAAGTGTTAGTACAAGAGGAAGCTCATAGTTTGGATTAGTCATGAGGGATGTTATCAAGAATAGAACATTTGTAAGAACCTCAGAGGACACACGAGCACCTGCTGCAGAATGCCCAACTTTGCTGGCAAAGACACTGAGGAAGGAGAGCTGTGTGTAAAAGTGGAAGTTGAAAGTGCATGGGTACGAGGAATCGGGAAGGAAAGTCACATGTATTTCCAGGATCCATGCACAAAGCTAGTGAGGTCAACCTAGTCCTCCTGAGGAAAATAGCTTCTAGAGAGCAATGATGCTTTCACTCAGTAGGAAAACACAGCACATTAATGACCCTGCTGTTCATGTGCACTAAGTGGCTTCTGAGCAAGGAAACCCTCAATGGAAACGAATTCTTGTTGTGATTGTTGCTTTGATTTTTCTTCATTACTGGAGCTTGAACTTGGGGCCTCACATTGTGGCTCATGGCTAGTGCTTTACTATTTGAGCCAAGCCTCAGGCCAGATTTTTACTGGTTAATCAGAGATGGAATCTTGAAGACTTTTTCCCCTAGCTTGGCTTCAAATTGTGATCCCCTAGATCTCAGATGCCTGAGTAGCCCAGTCTTGGAAATTATTTTGATGTATTATCGAGTTACCCTGACTCTCTTCTAACCATTTGCCATACAGTGGCAATCAGTACCAGTGTGCCTTTCAACTAACTCAGCTATACAAACGAGCTCTACACTGCACTTTGGTAGAGGGCAGTTGAATACATTTTACGACATTACTCCTCTGAGGGAAAAGTAAGGATGGCTGGTTCTTCTCATCTTTAAATCAATAAGCATTTTTCTTTTTCTTTTTTTTTTGGCGGGGGGGTAGTACCATTATCAAGGTAGGAAAATGGCTCAGAGCTATTATTTATGATTCTAATATAATTTCCTGTCAGGTAGTTTATTTTATACATAGAAATCAGATGTCTTCAATGTATCTTATACACTATGGAAGATAGCTTGGTGCCAGTGGCTCACACTTATCATTCTAATTATTCAATAGACTGAATTTCTGAGTATCACCATTCAAAAAACTGGTGAGGCAACAAAATTTCTTTCTAAAATAACTAGCAAAAAGCTGTGCTGGAAGCATGTCTTAAGAGGTAGCATGCCTGTCAAACAAGCAAGCCTGCAAACCTGATTTCAATGCTTTGTTTTTGAAAAAAAGAAAATAAGAAGTGTTCAAGGTAGCAAAATGTATTCTGATTCATTCTTTGATTTGGTGACGGCATAGCTAAGTTGTCTTTAGTCTTTGTTCTTTATTTAATTTGCAGTGGTTTGAGTTCTGCAAGTAGACAATACACCCATGAGGCAAAGGTGTAAAATGTGCGGGCCCTCCAGGAAAGATGAAGGCCTTAAATATAAACATTGATTTCTTCTAGGCAATTTGATTTTTAAAATCATCTACACTACTCCACGTGGAGGTTAACAAAGCACATGACTTGAGTGGTAGACAACAGAGCTGAGAGCTACTCATTGGTTGAGGGTTGGAGTCAGAGAATGCTGAGCACAATTTACCTCTTGTGGCCAAAACCATAAGAAATTTGCTAAAAGAACCTTGGGTTCTGGCCATGAGCAAGCAGTAGTTGTAACAATGGACATAGAAATGGAAGAGGAAAAGAGTACAGGAGTACAGTAGCCCATCTGCATAATGAAGTCCTTCTAATTTAATAGAACCAGTTCTTATAACTAGGTATACAGGTTTCATGATACAATGTTCTATTAAACATTCGAACTTGAACATTGAGTCCCAAACACTCAATTTTTCATCTTTCCTTCAGTAATGTAATTTATTTAAAAAGCTTTTTTCCCTCTATTGGGATGCCAAAGAAACCTATTAAACACTAAGAGGTATTTCTAAACAGGTTTCTTTAGTACAACAAGGCAGTAAATTGTAAAGGATTAAAAAGGCACTGTTGAGAATCCTAATTATCTGTATGCCAGCTTTGGTAAGAAACACTTTAGTGTGACATATTTACTTTGTTTTCTCATTCAAAATGACATTATTGTATTAATAGGTACTTAACCAATAATAGAAACTATGATTCACACTTGAATAGGCATGGCATGTAATTAAGGTTCTTTTAAGAGGGTCTCCTGCTAAAACTAATTTGATTTTATTGTCTTTTAATATCACATTTTGAAAAATCCTACATTTTTCCATTCATGATATGCAAATAGAAAACTGAGCTGGATAGTATTTGATTTAAGAAAGAAGGAATCTAGTTCTATAACTAAAAGCTAGTCTCTCACCTGGTGCTCTATAGAAGTGCTGGAATGGGAACTCAGGGCCTTGTGCATTCCAGGCAGGTAGCTGAGCCCCACACACTGTCTCATTTTGAACATTTTCCTACATTTGCATTTAGCAAGGCACATTTCTGAAATAAGAAAAAATAAATTTTATCTAGCCATTGGAAGGCTTGCTTCTTTTCTTTGATTAATTTATAAACTTTGGACAATTGATTTAGAAGCCAATTCATTAATAAATGGATTTATATCATAAACATAATCTCTGCATGGCATTTAAGATTTACTATTAGCTTTAGGGAACAGACAATGGGTGAGTACTTCATTTTACCTTCTATGTAACACCATTTCAATTTATTTCTCAATTTTATGTAACTAGAGATTATAAACATATGTATATACATAGCAGAGTGCCTGAGTTTTAGTACTAATGGTGTGTTTGAATAAGTTAGTGCTTTTAGGGGGTGAATGGTCCTGCTTATTATATGCTATTTAGCAATAGCATCTACCCCTTAGAAGCCATTCCATCTGCAGGGCTGCCAAACAAAATGTGTCCATGCACTAACAAATCACTCTTGACTGTGACCATGGCCACAAATAGAGAAATACTTTTCATTGTATTGATTTCCAAAGATAACACATTGAAAGAACTTACCACATCATTGACCTCATCTTCAAGAGTGGGGTGACCAAATTAGGTATAGGCATGCACGCTACAATCCTTGAGCACAAGAGGTTACAGCAGGAGGACCATAAGGTGCAGTGCAGCCTGGATTATATGATGAGGCCCTGAATCAAGCTTCATTTTAACTAGTAATCTCAAAATAACACCCAGGCACATATATTTATACAGATACATAAATGGTAATATATTAAATGTGCATATTAACCAAGTGTTGTGTGTTATTTAAATAATTGCATGAAGAATTCACTAATCAAGTCTGAGGATCCCAGTTTGAAGCTAGCCATGACAAATAAATCCATGAGACTCTCATCTCCAATTAACAAGCAGAAAGCCAGAGTGCACATGTGGCTCAAGGGGTAGAGCATTCACTGTGAGCCAAGGCGAGAATACTAGACCCTGAGTTTGAGCCCCAGTACTGGCACATACTGAAAAAAAAATTGGTTTATATTTGTATAGACAACTGGAGCCTATAGCTTTGCATCAGTACAGATACATGCCAAGGCAGCCACAGTTGGTCTGGATGGCGGAGAACTGCCATTCTTAGATTACCCACTATCCATCCTTTCTTTTGATTGCCAAATTTTTTTTTTTTTTTTTTTTTGGCCAGTCCTGGGCCTTGGACTCTGGGCCTGAGCACTGTCCCTGGCTTCTTCTTGCTCAAGGCTAGCACTCTGCCACTTGAGCCACAGCACCACTTCTGGCCATTTTCTGTATATGTGGTGCTGGGGAATCGAACCCAGGGCCTCATGTATATGAGGCAGGCACTCTTGCCACTAGGCCATATCCCCAGCCCCAAATTTTGGTTTAGAGATCTAAGGAGGATGCTAGCATTTGTAATCAAATAAGTTCCTGGGCTGGGAATATGGCCTAGTGGTAAAGTGCTCACCTCTTCTACATGAAGCCCTTGATTAGATTCCTCAGCACCACATACATAGAAAAAGCCGAAAGTAGCGCTGTGGCTCAAGTGGTAGACTGCTAGCCTTGAACAGAAAAAAGCCAGGGACAGTGCTCAGGCCCTGAGTTCAAGCCCCAGGACTGGCAAAAAAAAAAAAAATCAAATAAATTCCCACACTCTGCTTTCTGTGAAAATATTCTCTGAGACCAGGCATTCCTTCCTAAATTAATTTTGAGTGCAGACATTCAAACCTATTCTCTATCATGCATTAATTTGGAGTTATTTGTCATTGTTCTCCTGATTCATTTGCAAAGTGCTTCCCCAAGACTAAAAGTGAACCTCCAATACCCTGGGGGAAGGGGCACCTTCCAAGGCATGAAGAAGACTAATCCTCACAAACACAGTTTGGTCTCTTTCTTTGATTCACTTGTGATGGTCCTTTCTGTGGGAAGGGAAGGCTGATGGAATTGAGAGGCTTCTGACATGGTGGCAGTTGAGCTGGGTGTTGGAATGTCAGCAAACATTTTAAGAAAATAGGCTGTCTC
The DNA here is from genome assembly GCF_023159225.1 of Perognathus longimembris pacificus. Classification (NCBI taxonomy): domain Eukaryota; kingdom Metazoa; phylum Chordata; class Mammalia; order Rodentia; family Heteromyidae; genus Perognathus; species Perognathus longimembris. The sequence continues at coordinate 41,190,543 of NC_063166.1, forward strand.
AAGTTCAAGAAGAGAACTGGAGGTGCCTGTTTAGGAATGTATGCTGCAAATTTTTGATGAAAATTAAAAAAATAATAATTTCAGGATTTCCATCTTAAGGTTATTCAATAATTGTCCTCAGGTGATTTCTCAACGTGTTTACTTCTGGTTGAGCACAACAATTACTCAAACTGAAGGCCAGTATGTATGCTTACTGTTTACAAAAGGAAGAGGCAAACTGCTTTTACCAAAGAAATTAAGGCAGCAGAAGGCAAAGTGACCCGTGTCAATTATAATTAAGAATTGTCTAATCCTTCTTATAATTCAAAAAATATTCTTATGAGTAATAATTAAAAAAACTAAAGAAATTTAAGTGACACACATAAAGGTATATATCTACAAACTTTTATAATAAAATATACACATTATGATTGATTTTAGTGCAAAAGTCCAAATGTCTTTGTAAACAATGCTGGTTGTATAAATCAAGTATTTCCAAATATTTTGCTCAATTTTCAGTCTCAAATTTAATGAGGAAGTGCCTATAGGAAAGGCTAAGTATTAACCTGATATCAGGAGAATGATGAATTTGGACAATATCATACATCTGATCAAAGAAACATTTGTTGCTGAAAAATGAATGTGGGTGCTGAGATCACACCATCTGAAAATATGTCATAGGTTTAGTCAAAATATTTAATTACATCGAGGAAATAAAGTAACAGTTGACCAATAATCATCTTTAGGAGAAAATAATTTAATCTGATAATCATTTTTTATAACTAAGTTGGATAGGATATTGTATGTGAACTTGTCTTCATCAAAATCTTTAAAACAATGCATTTCAATGACATAATTTTAAAGATTCTATGTATCTTAGCTTTTTGTTTTATAAAAAGAGGTCAATCAATTAAGGGACAATAGGTAGGGAGAGAAAAGGGAAAGGAAGAGCCAGAAACCTATCTCCATTTTTTTCTGTTCATTGATAGACACATTTTCTAATGTTCGCTCTTATACATCTAACACTGACAGTAAGTCAGAGCACATGTTCTTGTAGTTATACATTGCTAACAGCTAATGGGAATTCCAACATTATTTCTCAGTTTCAAAGTTTAATGTTTGAGCTTGACATAAAATTTTGGAACTGAGTGTAATATTTTTTCTTATTGTCAAAAGCATAGATAGAAAATAAATTAAAAGTATTGGACAACATGGAATGTAATAATGTTAATTTTTGAATAATTATTAAATTTTAACATCCTCTTCAAAGCAACGTAGCAAAAAAAAAAAATCTAGGTTTTTAATTACACACCAGTGGTAGATTGCATTGGGATGATCACAAATTTCCTATGTTAGTTATGAGTATGTAGAAAGAACAGAAAGTTTTATTCAAAATATAAAAAAACATTTTTCATTATATTTTATGTTTTTCAGACCAACAAGTTCATGTCTAGAACAGAGAGAAAATATATTATTTCTTTGAATGAATTCTACTTCAGATGTTCATTGTAAATGTATTACATATAAATTACATCAGAGGCTGGCCCAGTGGCTGATGCGTATAATCCTAGCTACTCAGGAAACTGAAACTGAAGATCACAGTTGACAGCCAGCCCAAGCATAAAAGATGAAAGTCCGTGAGACTCTTAATTGCAATTAACTACCAAAAAAAAAAAAAAAAGCCAGAAGTGGAGTCAGGCAGTAGAGTGCCAACCTTGAACAAAATTGCTCAGGGACAATTCCCAGGCCCTGGGTTCAAGCCTCAGTGCCAGCAACCCCCACATCCCTCTCCGCATTACATCACAGGACAAGACGCTGCTAATGCCATGCATTTAAATGAGCACAAAGGAACATGGATGGACACAGAACTCATACAAGGCCACACTGGGTGCTGATGTCTCATGCCTATAATCCTAGCTACTGAGGAGGCTGAGATCTGAGGATCAAAGTTTCAAGCCAGCTTGTGCAGAAAAGCCATAAGCAGAGGTATAACTCAATTGAGAGAGCATTGGCCCTGCAGGACAAAGCCAAATGAGAGCAAGAGGCCCTGAGTTCAAGCCCCAGTACCAGCACGTGTGCACACACACCGCACACACACACAAACACGCACATACTCACACACCACACAAACCTAAATTCAGCCTTTTCAGTAAGTAGTTCACATATGTCAGGTTAACATAGAGTTTATGGTCTTTATTCATTAAAAAAAAAAATCTTCCTTGTGCAATGTGTTTTCAGATGACCTTTTTGTTTGCCTTCAGGGTGCTGTGATCACACCTACCATGGACCATCCTATGTCAGTGCAGCCAGCGAGCATGATGGGTCCCCTGACTCAGCAGATGAATCAGCTTTCACTGGGCACGACAGGAACGGTGAGTGCAAGAGAGCAGCACCTTCTCTTTTCCCCAGCATTGCCTGTGCATGGGCTCTGTCTCTTCACTTAATGCACCTCTCAGGCTTCACTGTGAATCAGTTGCAGTCTGCATGCAAGTCTAGTCCCAAAGCACATTGACTCCCATTGACAAGGCTGATGTTTCTCCTGTGTGGCCTCTGAACTCTGCAACTGCTCATTGTCATGGCACATGCTGTGTGATGTGTATTTCTATAAAAGAAACCATTTGCATGCCCCTGCAAACCTACATCCCATGGTTCTAAACATCATCCAAGGCTTCTCCCGGCTTTTTTTTAACCAGTCGAGCCACTATCATTCCCAAGTTGTTCCCAAGAGAGGTACTTACCCTGACTGACCATTATAAAGGGCTTTGTATCAAACTTTCAGTGATTAATCAAAATAATCAAGAACTTGTCATGACTTTTCTTCTCAATTTATTGAAAATCAGGAACGGAATCCAGTGTGGTTGATTTTTCTTGTCCATTGGAATATTTTTGATTAGTTTCAGTTCTTCAAGATTGAAATGGTTCTCATGTTAATTTTATGTCAACAAAATATTTGAAATCATGAACACACTTTTATGGGTTTTTAAAGGATGAGTCCCCAAACTTGCAAGATGGCCAATATTTAGAAAAACCTAGACTACTAAATCTTAGTGAATTATTGCTGCAGACAACATGGAGAACAGCATTATGACACCATTAGTCAATTATAGTTTTTATAAACATTCGTGTGGAAGATCCTATCATTTTAAAGATAGAAAAGCAAAGGTGGATTTGCTTTGGACTGAGGCTGGCCCGATACTGTCAAAAGCACACTGAGATAGGAGTTAGGAATATGAGATCTAAATCTTGACTAAACCCTGTTACTTTTCTCTGTGCTTTGGAAAAGAATGTCTTCTTGTCTCCATTTCCCTGTCAATATAATTGAAACATTGACCATGGTCTGTGAGTCACCTTCAACTATATGACTTTTTATCTTAAAGCCTGTGTGTCTCTCAGGGGTCAACTATGGTTCCTCACAAAGGCACAGCTCATCTGCAAAGACCTGTGGTGTGCTCTGGCCTGCAGAGAATGTGCCTTGTAACAACAAATCACTTCCCAAGTAGGTATTGTTGACCCATAGGATTTGTGGAATATGAGGGTTCTGACATGTCCACTGAGGCCTCACTAATCTGCCCTCAATATGATGAAAATTTATGTAGAATCACATTGTTCGGTTAAGAAGTTAGCTTTATTGACGTGAACAAAGTTTCTATCTCAAAAGCTCAGTTGCTTGTCTGCAAGCCTAGGCTGGGTGAAATAATGTCCCAAGTTTCCAATCTAGAACTTAGAAGTTACATTCAAGGCATTTCTGAAAGGGGCACTATGACACCAAAAGTTTTCGTCAGTGAGATAGTGTAGAGAAAATATCCTTGCTTTGCATGTGTAAGGATATTTGTAGACAGTTGTGTATAACTGAGAAGACCAATCATCTGAAGAGTTCTGGGAATCCTGGAGCTTTCCACATTCTCACTGAAGATTCCCTCCACACCTACTTCCCTATCCTTCAGTTACTGTTAATTTGAAATGAGGAACAGAATGTAGTTTCACTGCCCTGAAGATAAACTGGAATCTGATAGAAAACAAAGATATATAACATCAGAAAGAAACCATTTATAAATTTTACCTGTTTGATCCCAAAACAAATATGGCTAAATTTTTAAATTTAAGAAATTTAAAATAAGCTAAAAGAACATATTCTAATGTATATGTATATATATAGTCAATAAGCTTTATGTGATTGTGTATTTAAGCATTTTAACAAGAACATACTTACACAGGATCATATTTATCTAGCTAGTAATAGCCAGCTAAGATAAGTCAATAATGTTACATACTACTTTCTTAGAGAGTAAAATGTTTTAGCACATGACTTACTTTTAAAAACTCATTTCCACTACATTTTATTTTTCATTCTAGTCTCCTTTCACATTTGCAAATACATAACGTTTCAATACATTATATGCCTCTTAAAACATATTATGCAAAATTTTAAAATTTAATAAGTTTCTGGAGGGACAGAAAGATGACTATATTAGTTTGTTGATTCATTCAACAAAATACGATTGAGTATATCTATTGTCCATTAGAGTGTAATATCTTTTTAAATATCAGTCACTCAAAGACACCATCTAAAATGCTATCACAAACTAGCTTTAATCTTAATTTTTTATTGACATTTGGATGGGCTATTATGTAGTTGATTTTGATTTTTTAAATGGAATTCCGCCACCTAATTGCATCTTTCCAACTTTTCCATTGATGGGAAAGAATCCTAGCATCATGGAAGGTCTGGCATGCTTTAGAATCAAACTTGAGTTCAAAGCCTGGCTCCACTTGTTATTAGTTATGCATGTTTAGGCATAGCATACACCTACTACATGTTAACTTTTTTTCCTAAGTCAGAATGATAATAGTGACTACTCAGGGAGGGATGCTGTCAGTGTCAAATGGCATGATGTCAAATGAAATGATATATGTAGCATGCCAGAGGCATTGTGTGCTCCCCATTAAGTGCTTATCAGATAAGGTCTCCCTACACCTCTACCTCCAAAAACCTCCAGCAGTTGGGGAGTTAAGACTACCTTTCCAGAAGAAATGTGAATCCTACTTGAATATATAACACAATCCACTTATCTGCTCTATTTCACATGATAGAACTTATTTAGTTAACATTTGTTAGCTGCCAATATATTTTCACAATTTTGAATGCTCAAAATTCAGGAGGACCTAGTCAAGTCACTTTAAAACAGGATTCAACCAGGTTCAAGGAACAACCCTGGGAATGATGTATCATGGTTCTCAGCTGCAAGCAGCTCTCTCCACATGGGCACACAGCCCCTCTGTTCTCTTCACCCAACTTTTTAACATAAGTTGAATTGCTATATTTTGATGTAAAATTTTTCTATATTTGAATATTGAGCCCTGTTCATCTCCAAAGCTCCAGTTTGTGAGTGGCCCAAGATTTTCCTCTATTCTTTGCATACTCCCTGGCAGTTCATTTTTTGTCTCAACCTACTAGACCAGGGATTCCTTCTAAGCTTACTTGTTCAGTCCACACAATTTCCTTAAGCAGTCTCATCCAGTTTTATGCTTTTAAACCTTGCCTTCCCCACTGAAGACTTCCCAGATCAGAATTTTCAATGCTAACTTCATCTAAAAATGGTAAGCTCAATGTATCCAATCATGGCTAACTGTGTCTGTGTAAATTTCCCCAACATGTGAAAGGCAGCATGACTTGGAACTAACACTGAGCCTCCCTGGCTTCCTTCCAGCCTGCCTGAGCCCTCTTCCTCCTGTATGCTCCTGTCCCATTTTCTTTTAAGGTAATGCTGTTACCCTTTGCTCAGTAGCAAAACTACACACCTAGGACTTAGTCCAGACCCTTCCTTCTCCCTCAACATAATAAGAGAAGTGCTCCCCAAGTCAGATACATCCTCAATTCCATATCTCCTGAGCTTTTGTCCCAGGCTTTACTTAATGTAGTAGTCTCTTGCTCTAAGCCTCCATTTTCTCCCTCTATTTTCCCCCATGTTGCCATAGCCAGGTGGTCTGAAACTACATGACACTATTTCTTTCCTGAGGAGGACTATTCAGAGATTTTCAAACACCCAGGCTCACAACAATTTTGGAAAGTAAAATGTAAGCAGTGACTAGTAGCTTAAGGAACTCCAGGAACAGATAGTTTCTATGGGGCAAGCACTGAGTTTCAGCGAATAATTCACAGTAGAGTTATGAAATCTGACAGGAGATAAACAGAGATAGACTACAAGTTTCCTTGTTTAGGAGGGTAGAGGAGATTGAAGCAACATGCTATGCCCTTCTTTCTTTCTTTTCTTTTCTTTCTTTCTTTCTTTTTTTTTTTTTTTTTTTTGGTGTGGTGGTATTGGAGCATAAATTTAGGGCCTCATGTTCTCATTTGTTTTTTATGTGAGGCAGGCTGGTGCCCTACCACTAGAACCATAGCTCCTGTTCCAGCTTTTTGCTGCTTAACAGGAATAAGAATCTCTGGACTTTTCTGCCCAGCCTGGCTTTGAACCAGGAATACTCAGATTTCAGACTCCTGAGTAGCCAGCACCAGCCTACATTGCTTTATAATATCCCTGACTAAAGCACTTGTATTGAGCCAAACATCTTTATCATCTTCAAAAACAAAGATATATTTCATGCCATATGAGCACCAATTGGAGTTAACCTTTTTAACTTGCTATCTCTAATGTTTATTTAATTCTCTACCCATTTTTTCAGCTGGACAGAATCTGTACAATTTAGCAACATGAATTTTATAAAAGCAGTGTACCTATTTATTCCATGGCTCTGCTGACTTTGAAGATTTTTTTCCTAGCTTTTTTGCTCTGTTTACTTTTTTTGTTACAGAATTCTTTTGAAGTAACCAAGGCCCCACTATCCATAATTGCTTATCGCTTTATTGTGAGCTTTAGCAGAAACCACAGGGGATTCTACTGTGTTATGAGAACCTTCACATTGCATGACCATCTTGTTTTACAAGTTTCTTATCTCCTTTTTATTTGTTCAGTTGCTGGTCACCAGTGGCTTACAATGTCACCAGACTCTGTTGAAAGAAACAAAAAGATTTTGTTCTGAAGGTTCTTTATCAGCAGCCCCTTTTTATTCTGCCAGGCCTCTGGTGATTTGTGACATCATAAATTTTCCTGGAGTAAACCAGAGCCACACCAACACTAGTCTTGGGGTTGTTTTCCATTGTTTTGCCAGAGGCACTGGTGTTTTTATGTTGTTGTTTTTGTTTTTGTTTTTTCCAGATATCTTATAGCTCTATAAATCTAAGGGTACCAGGTGGAAATCTGAACTATTTACTTTGGTAAGGGATTGCCCTTGTTTCTCATAATTAGATATGGAGGTTAATTAGGATGCAAAATTATATTAAGATGTACTTATAATAAGAAAATTACTATATATAATAAGAAAATTATATCTAGGTATTAAATGGAATCATGATTCAGGAAATAGCATAAGGAATTATTATGAGTATATTTCCTTAATAGTTTTTCAGAAAAAAACAACAACAACCAATCACAAATGAATGCAAGGAAAAATACAAATAAGAAGATAGTAAAGTTTTCCCTTAGGTCTTATTGTAAAATAAAATACTTTTGAAGATAGTCTTACAATATTCATATGAATGTGTGGGCACTAAGTGAAAGTCCAATATTATTTGCACATATTAAAATTGTGCTGTTTTAAAAAAAACAAACTGTGATGCCATTGCTGGTAGCTCACATCTGTAATCAAAGCTATTTGGGAGGCTGAAGTCTGAGACAATCAGCATAAATCTGAGGATGGCAGTACAGGCCAGTACAGGCAAGAAGTGAAACTCTGTCTTAAATATAAGCAGAATAAAAAGGGCTGGGTGTGTAGCTCAAGTAGTAGAGTGCTTGCCTAAAAATTGCAAAGCCTTGAATTCAAACCCAGTACCTCTACAAAGTATTATGAGTTAAACTGAATTAGTATCGTATAGATTAATAAAATGTCAAAGAACATAAACAATTAACAAAAAGGGAAGAGAAGACTAATACAAGAAAAAACAGCAATCTAAGTATATAATTTAATCCAATGTACACATGAATTTGACAAATACACATCTCATCGAATAAAACCATCAGAATGCTGCATATCTAATGAAGCATTTCCAAACACTGATTATGGATTATATGATGGTGATTGTCTAGTTGTGCAGAATATTTACCAGGACAGCAAAGTAAGCAGCCCACACACCTCAAAGTTACTCAAAATTACTCTTGCTAATTGAGCCGTTCTAATTTTGAGAAGATAGTCTATGAAAATTCTCTGAAATAACCAAAAACACATGCCTAAAATATGTTTTTGATAATAACTCATTAAAAAGTATAATTAAATTGGGCACTGATGACTCACATCTGTAATACAATCCTTCCTACTCAGGAGGCTGAGAACTGAGGACCATGGTTTGAAGGCAGCCTAGGCAAGAAAGTCTGTGAAATTCTTAGCTCCAATTAACCACCAGCGAGGAGCTGGCTCAAATGGTAGATCACTAGCCTTGAGTGGAAAATCTAAGGGACAGCACCCAGGACCTGAGTTCAAACCCCACATCTAGTACATCCTGCACGCAAACACACACCTATGCACACATACATATCAGAAGCATAATTAAAGTCTAATCTAAGCATAAACTCAGATATAATGTAGCATAAATATATACAAGTTTTAAATAATTAGGAAAGGCATTCTTTATCACATGAAAAAAATGTTGGATGTGAGTTGGAATATATGGAGTATAGTTACAGTTGTGAAAAATATTAAAACAAAGCTAAAGAAACACAAACCAAGTATAGTTATTTTAGGGATTGGGAAGGGTGATTTTTATTTTAATTATTATACTTTTCTATATTACACAACTATTCAAATACAGACTTTGGAAATTATCAATGACATAAGCCAAAATTGCTCTTTTAAAAAGTAAACTGTAATAGGTGATTGCAGTTTTTTTAATGGTAATGGTAACAAATATTACTACCACTACTACTACTAACAAAACATGTGGAAGTACTTTATAACTGATTCTACATATTCTAGACTTGAGGATTATAATCAATTCACTAGTTTCCTAGTGAATATGTTTGATATATTTGAATATTCACATATACATATGTGTGTATGTGTAAAACAAAGAACTTAAAACTATGATTTATTTGCATTCAAATATTCTGAACAGTGTTTGATTTTCTGGGTCAAAGTGCTTTGCAGTGTTGGAGTTCTAGCCTGTCTTCATATGGACCATTAATTGCTGATAATGATGAGCATTATTCTTTTTCTAAAAGGAAAGTGAGGGGCTGGGGATATGGCCTAGTGGCAAGAGTGCATGCCTCATATACATGAGGCCCTGGGTTCTTTTCCCCAGCACCACATATACAGAAAATGGCCAGAAGTGGCGGTGTGGCTCAAGTGGCAGAGTGCTAGCCTTGAGCAAAAAGAAGCCAGGGACAGTGCTCAGGCCCAGAGTCCAAACCCCAGGACTAGCCAAAAAAAAAAAAAAAAAAGAAAGGAAAGTGAGGAGTTTGTAATAGTGCAAAAGTTATTAGTGGCTAGAAAAAGTAAATTTGAGACTTTAGCATTGAAAATTACATACAAGGCAGATAAGTGAATTAAATCATACAAGAGGATCTAGAAGACTTGTTTAGGCAGTTCACTTGAGTGTGAACAATATTAGAGCCCTTTTTTAAATATATAGATTATCACCTGAAGAAAAGCTGGAGCAGAATTAAAACTTCCCCCATTTAGAAAGGGGACTAAAGCCACAGGCTATGCCCTACTTTGTTTTTTTAAGATCCTGAAATAAAGGAATTATATTGAGCAAAATACTCCTTTTATCCTAAACAGGCAGGTATATTTGGTCCCCCTCCACATCCAGTGACCTCACATTTTGCAACTTAGTGAGGCTTTCTCCAAAATTTGCCACTTCCAGTGATAGGAGCATTTGATAAAAACAGCCACCAGACATTGCATTGGTCCTAATATACATACCTCTGCTGGAAGGTATCCAGCCTGCAGCAAAGGGCTCCCTGAGCTACAACTCAAGTGACTAATGACAATGAAACCTGGGCTTCAAAGTATGAAATGCCACCAAAGAGTATGAGATTTTCTTTAAATTTTAGTGGTTTTTTTTCTTTTATTTTCCAGGACTTTGTTTCATCTCTTGTGTTGGGTTGCCTCCTGAGGGGATGCCATGTAAAACTCTTGTCAGTAAAGGAGGCTAAAGTTTTCACACTGATTCCCAAGAGAAAGAGTAGACTGGGGAACATGGCAATGTGTAGAGTCAAACTCTGCTGTTCCATCAGGTCATGTTGACCCAACAACATCTGTAGTGCACTGGTAGCATGCTGGTCCTGTGGGCCTTGGTGGCATCTCTCAACTATGGTTGTGATCCCTTGACTACTTGAAAGCAGAGGGCGGGCTAGCACAGTGGGTCCTCCCAACTTTGAAAGTTAAGATTCTATTTTATTTTCCTTTGTACTTCATTGCATTCTTTCTCATGCTCTTTTCATTCAAAGATTCAGTCCCAAGACAGGATTATGATACTCCACCAGCTGTTGTGTCAGGTAGGAAAATTCTAATTCCTTTAAGGTCTGATTGGAGGGGAAAGATGGAGGTTGCTTTTTTTTTTCCCAAAAACTCTCAAAAGCAGTGATTCTCAATTTGGTTGGGCCAGGAAATTTGAATTTCTATTCTTGGGAAGGTATTGTGCAATCTTGAAATATGTATTTAACATCAATATTGAATTTGTTTTGAAAATAAATATGTTGCTTTAAACAAAACAACAACAAAATTAACTCAATGATACTTTGTCCATGGATGATACACAGGAAATAGACTCTGTTGTTCTGTGTATCAGTCATTCTCTGTGTGAGATAAGATCATCAGAATTTCTAATAGGTAGAAGGCATTTATATTTAGTAAAAAAAAATTTAAAAATGTAGATTGAGAAGCACTGCTTTGGAGACCAGAATTCTTCTGGAATCAGAAAGTCATCCCATCTGTGCTTGCTCAGCACCCAGAATAAGGTCTAACACATAGTAGGTACTCAATATAATTATTTGTTGAATGAATCAAAACCTCAAATATGTTCTGTAAGTCATAATTTTGTACCATATGTAAAACTATCAATATTCTGTTTATACAACCAAATGGCAAAATTTGCCTTATGAATACATTAGGTCTTAAGGATTTTAATTAATGAAATGTAAGTTGTTTAATAAAATTAAGTTGTGCAATTTGTAGCAGAGGAGAATGGTGTAGAGAGAGTAGATTTTATTTTCAACTAAAAAGACTTTGTGGTTTCATTTTATTTTTGAATTTGGTTTCTTGCAAATGGGACAGTTGTTCATTTTGTTGATTTTAAAACAAATTAATCGAAACACTGGTGTTCTCTGAAAAGCTTTGAACTCCTTGATCCTTTGGCATGTTAGATGGCAATAAAACACAAAATGAAAATCAAGAAGGTCACTGGAAAGACAGATCAAGAGATACAGTCCAGAAATAACCTGAATGAGACCACAGGCAATCGAATTTGGCAACTGAGCAGTGGCTTTCAAGAAGAGAATGTCCTGCTCCTGACCACCTTGCTTGCTTGACATAGCATCTGAAGGATTGTTTTTTCTCAGGTTCTATGGGCTTGTTTTGTTGTGCTTATGGCTGGATCTTTATCCTGGAACTTTAAGAATGTCAGCACTGAAGAACAATGAGCTAGCTTTTAACTCTGAAGTCACTTTGGTCCTTTTCAAAATCTCTTTAAATGATTACTGGTTTGTTATTAATTATGATATCACAAATCTTTCCCCAAAATATATTAACTTTTATATTTTAAAGTACCATTTTCATGTAAGATATATTATACCTGGGAGACTTTGTTTGATAGTTGTAGCTTCTGTTATATTTCATATTTGACATCCTTTTTTAACAAAGGGCATCTACTCATGATAACTTACTAATCGTATTAACAAGGAAGATGGAACTTGCCTTCAACCCTGTGTCCTGTTCTCACTTTTCCAGAACACAATGTAAACAGCAACAAAATGTCAAAATATTTACTACAAATCAACCACAAATATAGCTCTGTATAAATCAGTACTGCAGAAATCCTGGCTAAAAAAAAACAAGCTCAAGAGTTTTCCATCTGATTCCCTAATAGTAGTCACTGAAAGTTTTTGAGTAGATAACTGACTTAGTAAAACTAAGTTTCAGAAATGTAACCTAGCAATTTGGTGGGTACTTCAGGAAGAAAAAAATAAGACTCCCACAGAACAATTGGAAAGCCAAGATATGACATGGTCACACCAAACAGTAATGCAAAGTTCCAGTACTGTAGTACAAAGGGTGAGACTAAGAAGTTTTCATAGAAAAATAATGTTTGGGGAGCTGAGAATATGGCTTAGTGGTAGCATGCTCATCTTGGATGCATGAAGCCCTGGGTTCAATTCCTCAGTACCACATAAACAGAAAAAGCCGGAAATGGCATTGTGCCTCAAGTGGTAGAGTGGTAGCTTTGAGCAAAAGGGAAGCCAGGAACAGTGCTCAGGCCCTGACTTCAAGACCCGGGACTGGCAAAAAAAAAAAAAATGATAATAATGTTTGGGAGCATTTTACACTTATTCTCTTTTAATAAGGTTTAATTGGTGGTTGGACATAGACATTAACACACTTTTTGGTCTATCTCAAAATACAAAGTAAATGTGACTTTCTGAAATGGCTGACTGACTGTTGGGACAATTTCAGAGACACTTGAAAAATTGTATATTGACCATACCAGGAAAGTAAAATAGGACATGGTGTTGCAATATCGCCTTTTCAAATATCCCAATATACCAATATCAGACACTCAATTAATTCTTCATTAATGTAATTGCTTAACATGCTGCTCCAATTTATTGCAGTTTAAGATATCAGTTTGATAACCTACAGAGCCGTGTAAACCTAATTTTATTTGAACAATATTTTATACATGTGTTGGATAGTACCTGGGTACTAGCTACTGCACTAAAGAACTAGCAATACAAATATAAATAGAACATAGAATAATTATTTGTACATATGTGTGTATACATACATATATGTCAGAGTTAAGGTTACTGCTTTTTGTGATGATTAATTTATAAAGTATGGAGGAATAACAATCTAGAAACAAGTTTTGAGATCCTTAGGAATAAAGTGAATCAAGAGCTGTATTTGAATTGACAAACAGGAGTTTACCATCTGGATAACAGGATGAATGTGTCCCGGGGCAATATTACAGGAATATTACAGAACTATTGCTCTTAGAAAAAGTAAACAACACTGAGGTTTGAATGATAACAAATCATTTGATATTCAAAGGTAGGCCAGTGTAAAGTTGAGATGATGGAGGGTTACTTTTTGTCAATCTATTTATGTAAGTAATATTTATTGGAAGTATACTATGAATTAATCATTCTACTACATGTGAATTCCCTCTAGGAGTTTAGGAGTTTAGATAAAACAGATTTTTACAACACCTTCATAAATGCATCAGTAAGAAAAAAATACCATTATGTTTCAGTTTGTCAACTCATATGTGAGATGCTCAAATTCAGAAGTGACTTTTATGAGCTACTACTTGTGCTTACTTGGGAAAATTGCTGAACTCTCTGTAGCCTACATAACTTTTTTGGAGATATTGGAAGAGTTAAAAATATATCATGTACTCACATCAGATCCTGACATAAAATAAGTATTTAAATGTTATTAACCACAACTACACTAATCATGATTGTTTACATTGCTAGTTTGGTAGTTAGGAATAAAAATCTATGTTGGAAAGCTTCCTTAATTTGGCTTTGGTGAGAAAAATTAAAGATTTGGTAAAAATCTGTCTTTTTGATGCCTTTTCTTAGGTGAGCAAGGTTTCTTGGGCAGCTCCTTCAAAGAGCAAATGCATTTTTTGAGCCCTAAGTAACATTTGTTTTCATGGATACCATGAAGCAATTACAAGTGATTTCCATCTCTTAATTAAAAATTAGATCCATTAGTACCTCCAATTAGCAACAATTAGCCATTAAATTGTATTTACTGTAAAGACATGACACAATTTTAAATGTTCCCACAAGCCACACATGAAAATCAGCCTCATTTCTTTACTCAGATACTGGGCATTGACTCTGATTACAAAACTGTATTTCTTGAAAGGTACTAATTAATTGAATTTCCTTTCTTTTCAATAAGTTTTAATAAAGGGAAACTTACTTTGCTCTTCGTTCAGCTAATATTTGCAGATTTTCTAGGATACTAAAGGGACACAGACAAAGTTATGTGGAATGCACTCTTTGCCCTTAAAGGACAGAGAATCAACATGCCTTGTATTCAAAAATCCATATGCTGAATGTAAATTCCTGTGTACAACCACTGAAAGATATCAAGAATTAAACATAAATAAATAAGAACAGAAAAGCAGAGGACTGGCTTATAACAAACGCTCACTAAATTAGTATGTAATGATATCCTTAGCTGGCTACATTACACAGCTGGACTTTGTACCTGATATTTACACAAAGTTGACACATAGATACATGCTTGTTATTAGTTTCTTGCTGGTTCATTTATATCACTCACTAAATTATGAAAGTGGAGAAAATTTTATTTTAAGTTATGAGAGTGGGAATAGAACCCAGTACCTACTGCTTTAGCTCATTGGCTAGAGCTCTACCAATAGACCCACACCTGCATCCCCAGAAAATCTTTTTTAAAAATTATTTTTATTTGAAAATGCTAAACACAGAGAAGTTACAGTTACATAAGTCAAACAAAGAGCACATTTCTTTGGGACACTGTTACCCCTTCCCTTGTTTACTCCCAGTTTTTCCCTCCCATCCCACCTACAAGTTGTATAGTTCATTTTCAACATCATGTTCAATGAGTACCATTGCTACAATTGTTACTTTTGTTACTATTTGCAACAATCTTTAAAAGGAAGACGTCTTGTGAGTTCACAATTTCTTTGCAGATCTGTTCATACAATTTATCCTAAATAGACTCTTCTACAAAAACCTCATTGTTTTTTAGCCAAGCTTTTCCTCAATCTATGGGAAAGGGTAGGAGAGTATAAGCTTTTGTGCTTTATCAAATAATTCACTAAATTTTATCAGTAGAGGGTCAGAGAAAATACTTTGAACTTTGCAAACCACAGTGTGTGGTTATTCAAATATGCCATTCAAATATGCCATTGTAACACACTAAAACCAAAAATGTACACAAAACAAAGCCTGTTCTATTAAAGTTTTATTGATACTAATAGGCAGAGGCCTGGATTTAGTCTCCAGATTGTCCTTTGCCCATTCTCATCCAATCACTTCATTTGCATAAACATCCCATATTAATACTATCCTTGAAACTCTTTATAAGAGACATGAAATGCCTTTATTGTTCCACATTCTTGTACCTTTTAATGTTGGAAAGACAGATGAGACAGAAGATTCAGGAGATTATTCAGTATTTTTGTTGATGTGGCAAAACTCTTGGAGTACTGGTGTATTGAAGCACTCTATATGTTTATTTTTCAAAGTGGCGTCATATATTGGCTTTCTAGGAATTATTTAAGCTAGCAGTAGGGTTCATCAAGTAGGAAAATCAAAGATCTCTTCTGTTTAATGTTCAATGCATACCTGCTCAGTATTCTAATTGAAGCAAAGTCTCCTGTTTCTGGAGACTGTTTTCCCAAACTCTGTGTCATAAAACACTTACATCTATCAAAGCCAGGCAGATATCATTCAAATTGCATCTGCTTCCTAAGGTACTGCAGATTCTACCTTCTTTTCTGTGACTGGGTTTTATTCATTTTGTGGACTATAACAGAAACCATGTTTTATTTCTTATCAGGTGAGTCTTTTTTCATTTGCCTACTGACCTATGCACTTAGGTGCATTCATTGTGCTTTTCTTTTGATTAAATATTGATGGAAAAGCCATCAGCTTACTGACCTTGATACCACAGAGCAAAACTGTGATTGCTTTGCATCAGGTTTCCTTAAAAATGGAAACAAAAATCTTGGAAAGATTTTCAACTAATGGCATCCTTTGATTTACATGAAATAGATTTATTTCAGATGATAGCAAAGCCAGGCTGGGTTTAGAATGAAGGCTTGCAGTCTGCTCTATGGCATACTATAATTACATTGTATGCTGATGCAGAGTCTAGCCATCTGCCCAAGAGACAGAGATTTGGGGAAGCACATGACTTTAGATTTGGAAAAGGGGGATTCTCTTCATAAATGAGCAGTTACTTCAGCAATGTAATTATATTGGAATCTTTGACACACATGTTCTGAAAGGCTGAAGCCAACATGCCCAAGATCAGAGAGCAACTAGACAACAGAGCTCACCAGAGCTTGCAGAAGCGTATATCAGGTGGCACAGTGGGTCAGCTCAGAAGAGCTGGTTGCATCTTTATTCTGAGATTTCACCCTAACACCTTGAGGAGAGCAAACATGAACTGATAATATATTCTGCATTGGATTTGTTCAGGAAGTGAAGAACAATTGAATAATTCGGTATCTTAAGCATTATCTCGAAGGTAGGAGGGATAAAGCAGGGCTAGTCTTGACACTGGCAGAGACAGAGTGATCATTGATGTCAGAAATGGAGACATCTTATTGTTTTTATATAGGGAGTCTTGTCTTTTTCTTTTATCATGAGACCTTGTTTTATAATTGTTGTTAATCTTTGAACATTGTCTAATTAGAAATTTGAACTTGCCAATAAATAGCTAACAGCTAATTAATGGTAACTTGGCATTTTCATAATTCTTTTATCTCAAGAGCATTTATAATATTGCCCGACAAGAATATAACAAAACTCTGAATGGTCTTGATAAAATATAAATGTATACTTAGATATGTCAAAAATATTCAGAGCCCTTGGAATTACTTGGATTGCAAAGGAAAATTTACATGCAAAGAGAATACACTATGTATCAAGACTTGGACTTAATGCTTTATGTAGACTGATGTGTAATGTTTGATGGAAAATGTCAGTGTCCTCTACAAAGTTCAGATGAACAAGCATATATATGTTCTTTCAGTCTTTTGAGTTTTTATTTATTATTTATTTTGCTTGAAATCAGAACCTTGAGCTCTCACTCAACTTTCTTACTCATGGCTGGTACTTTGCCAGTTGAGTCACACCTCCAGTCCAACATTTTGATAGATAATTGGAGGAGTCTCACAGACTTTTCTGCCAAGGCTGGCTTTAAACTCTGAGAACCTAAACTGTGAGACAAGTGCCAGATCCTTTTAGACATTTTTTTACCTTTTCAAGTTCCAAACCAAGACCAAGCATGTTTGGTCAGAAGGTGACTAACTTCCCGTTTATTGTAAAATAATTATTTGATCTGATCTTCAAGTTTTCTTTGTATTTCAAATACCTGATTCAACATTTCTCCTCTCTTCCTATCCTCCTGTTTAGTCAAACCACATTCCTATTCTTTTATCCACATTAACCCTTTCTTCTATGTTCTTAACTTTGTGGGACTTAGCATCTGCCTCACATGTACCCTCTTCAGCATATACTTACACATTATGATGCTTCCTCTGTATAAGAAATACATAGAACCTATTTCAAGATTCTCAAACACTATTTCATAACTTCTTTCTCTTCCTCAAAGGTGCTACCTGCTTTTTCTCCACTTATGACATTGGCAACTCCAAATTTGTAATTTTATCTTTTCCTATGGAATTTTTTGTTGTTGTTAGCTTTTCTTTTGTCTGGTGCTGATACTGAGTCTTAAATTCAGGGCCTTCCACTCTCACTTGATTTTTTCACTCAAGACTAATGTTCTGCTGCTGACCCATACCTCTAGTTCCAGCTTTTTGCAGGTTAATTGGAGGTAAGAATTTTATGGAGTTATCTGCCTAGGCTAACTTCAAATCGATCCTCAGATCTCAACCTCCTGAGTATCTAGGATCATAAGCATGAGTTACCAGCATTCAGCTCTTTGGCCTTAATTTCCATGGCAGTTTTTTCAACTAGTTTCTAGATGGCTTCAATCTATACCTTACAGGCTCACTGGTAGTTAAAATTTCATAGTTACAATTCCAGCTTCATTATCTTCCATCACAGTCCACTCTCTCCTGCAGACTTCTCTTAGACTCAAGGAAACCTTGGCAAAGATACTTCTCAAAGCCGAAATTCTTAAAGTTCAGTGTAACTAGGAGTTTAGGATTGTTATGGTCTTTATCAGTGGCTTAGAGTAGAGTTTTTCTTTATAGGTACAAATCATATGATTTAATAATCAACTGAGCTTACAACAGCACTACAAATCTCTCATGAATTGTGAGCTATATTTTTTTCTAGTCATTTGTACTTAAAATCTCAGTAACATTTTGGAACACTCTCTCCTGCATACAATATATTTCATGCAGATTCTACTTGCACACAACATTGTGGATTTAACCAGTTCATTCACCTCTATTACTCTGGCCCAGGTTAGGTCTTTGTACTTTTTCAATTTTATGATTGCAATGTTTTTCTAGTATTGAAATGGCCCTTCTCTTTATTCTCTATTATTTTGTGTACATGTCTGGATTAGTCCTGAGGTAAATATTTTTTAAAGCTTTATATTCAAAGTATAGTCTTGATATAACTTTTTAAGTTACCATGGTAGAAAACTATCTCTACCATTAGATTTCTTTCAGAAAGTAGAGTACAGATCAGATTTGTGAGGTTAAAGGCTTTTTTTTTTTTTTTACAATCAGTCCTTGAACTTGCAACTGATTTATACTTGGAATGTCTGCTGAGAGTACAGCGATAATGTCTTCTGAGGAAATGCTTAGGCCAGTCTCAATGTGGGAGTAAATGTAACTTTATCTGCAAAGAACATTTTTCTTCCTACAGCTAATCTCTGTCTGTGGGCTCTCATAGATTTTTCTTAGATTGTTCTGTCCAATGCCAATTTCAGCAAATGGTTAAACATATAGACCTTTGTAAGCAGTAACCTGTAGAGAAGCTGAACATTTTCAAAGTCCCTATCAATCAGACCTTTCAGAACTTGGCAAAGAGAAATAATAGTTTTGGAGGAATAGTTGCCTATTAGGCAGTATATACGTTCTCCTTGGCTAGTCTAAATTATGTCCCTAGATTATGCTGAGAAAGCTGTTTCACCTAGATGACTACATCTCATTGGACCCCTGAAGAATTGCTTTTCATAAGTATTCCCTGGCACAAAGCCACTCTGCTATGGCTGAAGGACATTATAATAAATAGGCCTTAGAAACTTGCTTGCTTACCGGAAGACTAAATTTTTCATTATACTACAGTGTCTGTGCCTTGCAGACTCTTGTCTCTGTTGCCTCCACACCTCCACACTGGGAATCATTCTTCTAGGCATCTGCTTTGTTTTCTTACCTAATGGACACAATGACTTGTATAATTTGCTGCCAAACAACTGATAAATATTTCATAATATTTTTCTATGTGCTTATAATTTCATCTTTCCTTCTTTCTTCCTCAGTTTTCTTACTTATTTTATACAATATTTTATACAACTTTGGAAGCTGCCTTTTGGGAAGGAAAATGATTTAAAAAATGAATAAATGATGGAAGTAAAGACTGTTGGTATGTTATTTTCCCATTCAAAAAACCATAAGTATGGAGGAATGCTACGGCTCACTCCTGTAACCTTAGCTACTGGAGGGGTTAGAATCGGAGGACTTTGGTTTGACTCTTGGCAAGGCAAAAAGTTGGTGAGAGCTCATGTTCAATTAAGTACAAGGCATGTAACTTCCAGCCCAGATGAGTGGGAGGTTAATGTCAGGAGGGTTACTGTTCTAGGCTATCTCAAGCAAAAAGCAAATCCCTATTTTCAAAATTCCCAGTGGAAAAAAAGGATGGAGATGGATCTCAAGGACCAGAGGACCTGCCTAGCAATTGTCAAGTCTTGAGTTCAAACCAGTCCATCAAAAAATAAATAAATAAACCATACATCAAAGAGCATTTGTATTAGAACTAGGGAAGGGAAAGGGAATATCAAAATCAAGAGACACAAAGGATAAAAAGGCAAACTATTCCACTATTCCAAAAGCAATACTTACAAAACTATTTGGTGTAAACCAACTTACAACTCATGCGGGGGTGGGGGAGAGTGAAAGGGAGAGCGGGGAGGCAGGGAGAATGAGGGAGGAGGTAACAAGTTGAACAAGAAATTTACTCACTGCCTTAAATATGAAACTGTAACCCCTCTGTTCTTCACTTTGACAATAAAGGAAAAAGAGAGAGAAAGAAAGAGAGCATTGAATAAAGAAAGATGCAACAGCTCTGAGTTGCCCTTCTGTTGTCCTTCCTTCCTGTTGCCTTTCCTAGCTCTGCTTCTCTGGTCATGCTGACTTGTGAGTTGGTTTGAATCACTTCTTTCTTCCCTGTCTTTGTTCATGTCGATTCTGAGGTTTCTTCCTTGCTGCGCATGTGGTCTTTCCTGGTCACATCTCACCTATCTCCAAATAATTTCCATGGCCAGATATAGCATGATTTCATTTGAGAAACTCTCAGAGCTTTGGTTATAACCTGTTCTGCCCCACCAAATGCTGTAGATAACTACCAAATGTCCCCCACCCCAGCTTGAGATTGGAGTATCTTAGAAGTTTAGAGGAATGTTTATTAACTGAATAAGTGAGTCCTACAGGTAGGAGTGTAGACTGCTAGAAGGGTCATCAGTATAATCCTAACTTTTACTTCAAAAGATCAAAAGATCAGGTATAATGCAGACTTCAAACGTTTAGAAGTATGGCTCAACTAAATATGAAATATGAATAACTAAACACAAAGAATTAACTAAGAAATATGAATAAACTAAATACAAAAAAACTTTCTGAAGGGAATTTTAGAAAGCCCCATAAACAAGGATATAGAAGAAAAATTAAAAGGATTAGGATCACTGGGAAATGACCCTTGCATCACATAAGGTATTAGTAGGAACCTATAATGTGTCTGTTAGAAATATGCCTGCCCTTCATCAGCATCACTTATCTTAAAGGTCTCATTTGGTTAATTATTTTATGTAAGATAGCCATCACACTCATCTATCTTACTAACATGATTATAATTGATTCCTTGGAGTCACCTTGGGAAAGTAGTTTCATACTTTTCTAATTGCCAAATTCCCTTTCATGCACAGTGTGGTACATACTCTCAGGTCCCAGAAACATCACATCTTTTGCCTGCATTATTATTATTATTATTGTTGTTGTTGTTAGTAATCAATAGCATGTGTCATACCTTTTATACTTTCTGGAAGACATGTGTTCAGTTGTCCCATTATCATTATGAATGATAACCAGGGGGGAAAAAAAGATCTTTATCTCTCTTCATTAATAAAATGGAAACAACTGCCTCTCTCCGCCATCCTGGAGCCTGTGGAGGCCTGCTGGGAACAGTACTGCGAAAAGGCAAAATGTCTAGAAGGCTGTGGTGCAGGGCCATTTTTGCTGGCTATAAGCACGGTCTCCACAACCAAAGGGAGCACATAGCTCTCCTTGAAATTGAAGGTGTTTATGCCAGAGGTAATACCGATTTCTACCTGGGCAAGAGATGTGTTCATGTATACAAAGCAAAAAATAACACAGTGACTCCTGGCAGCAAACCTTACAAAACCAGAGTAATTTGGGGAAAGGTAACTCGTGCTCATGGAAACAGTGGTATAGTCCATGCTAATTTCTGAAGCAAACTTCCTGCTAAGGCCATTGGACACAGAATCTGTGTGATGCTGTACCCCTCCCAAATTTAAACTAATGGAAATTAAATAAGGTAAATCTGTGCTCTTGTATTTAAAAATAAAATAAAATGGAAACAAATACCTTGATCCACCTGTGGGTTATGTACTATTGTTTTAAGAGCCTGTGGGAGAAAAGCAATCGGGTAGTGGACATATGGCTGGTGTGCCTTTAGTGAGATTTTTCAGTCATGATCCAACAAAAGCCTCCCTCTTCTTCTCTATCTCATTTGTTTTACCCAAATTCATCCTGACTGTCCACAATGAATTTAACTAGTGTTTTCTAAATAATGCTGAGAACTCTTCCAGATTATCAGGATTCATGAGGATAAAACATCATACTTGAAAGACATTCTTTTCAGTTGTTTTTGCCTGTGGATTTTTGTTTCTTGAATTCCTACTCCTCAAAGAGACAGTTTTCCTCTTAATTTATCCTACCCATAAAACTGAATATAAATGTTAAGCAGCTATTGTGTTTGTTTTTTAATTCCTTTAGCTTTCCCATAAATAAGACTTATTTTCATTCCATTAGGGAACATATCTTTGATTGTTTGCTCTTGAAGTTGGCTAGTTCAGACAAGAGTTTTAGCTTTCTTAATCCCTTAAAATCAATTGATTTCTTTTGCCCTTGGCTTTATACTTCCCAAGTCTGTTGGCTTTCAGATTCACACTACTCGCATTTGTTTTAACACCCAAACCATTTAGACTTCAAGTTCCTTTGAGAATTCCCTAAGGTACCAGCCTATATACAAATACACCTGACCAGTGCCAGGTCCTAAAATTCCTTCCTTATGAGTCTCACCAAGAGTGCAATGCCATTGTTTTACTCCGCCACAGAAACTCACAGCAGCTTCATGGGCCTTACTACATGTCAATCAATGCACTTTTGCTAAATATGGCATAAGAAAGGCAGTGTATGCTCATTTCTCGGGTGGGTTCTGCTCGTTACCTCTTTTTCATGGTAACTTACTCTTGAGTGAACAGGTCAAATGAGAAGTCATGAGAATTGTACAGGTCAGGGGAAGTTCCTTGTTGCATCAATGTTGGGCAGGTAGTACACAGGAAAATAGTGAACATAGCCTGGTATCATTGGCTCATGCCTATAATCCTACTCAGGCAGATAACTGAAAGCCCAGACAGAAAAATACAAGAGACTCTTATCTCCAATTAACCAGAAAAAAAAGCTGAAAGTGGAGCTATGGATCAAGTAGCAGAGCTCCAGCCTTGAGTGAAAAAGCCAAATGAGAATGTGAGGCCCTGCGTTTAAGCATTAGTACTAGCACAAGAAAGTCCACAAGTCTCTCATCTCCAATTAACCACTAAAAAACTGGAAGTGGAGCTGGAGCTGAAGAGATATAGCACTAGCCTTGTGTAAAAAAGCTAAGGGATAGCACATAGTAGTGTTTTACACACACACACACACACACACACACACACACACACACACAAGCTGTGAAAAAGATGAACATTTTGATCCAGTCCTCCATGTATTCTTCATAAGTCCTTTCTGGAGCTCCCTTTCTCTCTGTAAATGAAGCTAATGATACCAAAAGAGACTAGTATGAGTATTGGGTGAGGTATTAGAATTGTCTTCAAATCTCAGTCCTCTTTACTTCCTGGGGTTTCATATTTCTGACTGTACATTTCAACTGTCGAAGCCACTTATTCTCAAAATAAGGTACTAGTCTAGCTGTAGCAGCTCCTCCCAGAAGTTTGTTAGAAGTACAAATATTTAGATCCCAACTTAGACCCACTGAATCAAAAACTGTAAATGATCCCAGAAGTCTCTGTTTAAATAGTTCTCCAGGGGGCTGGGAATATGGCCTAGTGGCAAAAGTGCTTGCCTCACATACATGAAGCCCTGGGTTCGATTCCCCAGCACCACATATATAGAAAACGGCCAGAAGGGGCACTGTGGCTCAAGTGGCAGAGTGCTAGCCTTGAGCAAAAAGAAGCCAGGGACAGTGCTCAGGCCCTGAGTCCAAGGCCCAGGACTGGCAAAAAAAAAGAAGCACAATTTTAAAGTAAAATTGTGCAAGGAGAAAGTAAAGGCTACTCAGAAGAATGAGCAGCAGGACCCAAAATGGGTTGTTCCTCCTGTTGCCCTTATCCTCTCCCTACCCTCCTTTCTCTCCTCCCTCCAAACAACCTGTCAGAAAATATCTGCATGCTTGTATCAGGCCAGACCTTCTCCTGGGTGGTGGCCACAGGGTGGTGGGATGGCCTGGGCTCATGATTGATTTGTTTGAAATAGGCCAGACCCTCTTTTGGGTAGTGGTCTGTTGTTCAGAGAAAGCTGGTTTGGGCTTGATACATGGCAGGTAAGAAGACACTCCCCTAGGTGGTAACAACTGGTTGGGGGAGGAGGCAAGCTGGCCAAAAGTGGCTCACTGATGTCCTTCACTACCTCCTTAGGAATGTGAGATCTAAGGATCAAGGTTTAAAGGCAGTCTGGGAAGAAAATTCCAAGAGACTCTTACTACCAGTTAACCGGGGAAAAGTCAGAAGTGGAGAAGTGACTCAAATGATAAAGCTCCAGCCTTGAACAAAAAAGCCAAGTGAGACTGTGAGGCCCTGAGGCCCAGTACTAGCAGGCACATGTACACACACACATAGAATTCTGCACTTATCTCCTGGTCTTGAGACAATGGAACCGTCATTTCTCACAGATACATCTGCAGTAAAGTGGATGTAACAAAATGCCTTCCAATCTTTTCACATGAGAGATTTTCCTAATGTCATGAATTAAAGCTGTTTTCAAAATAGACCAAGATCATATCATGTCAACAAACTTTTGCCTCCCTAGCACATTGCTTTGACCCTCTAGCAATTAGGATAATAACTAAATTGGCTCTTTTTTACTTTCCTCTGGTGTCAGTAACAGCTAAGAGGATTACCTTATATTTGAATATTAAGGGTTTGCAGAACTGGCAGCATCTAATCCTTCTCTTTCACTGTTTGTATTTATAAAATATATAAAACTAGAAACAAAGCTCTTAGGTAAGTCTCTAGTTTCATATCCAAGTTTGACCTTCATTGTCTCCAGATTCACACTGAATCACTGCTAGTAAGGATGGGTGTGCACCCTTTTTTTGTTTTTTAAGTTTTTCTCACTATCTGCATAATATTTCAATGTAGAAATGGGAAGAAATTTTCTTATGCATAAATTTATTTATTTTCTGTGCCCTTTACAATTGCTTTCAAGTTATTGTTTTCCTTGTTTGAAATTTGTTGTGCTTTCTTTCTGTTCTTAAGCCAAGAAGAGATCTAATGAAGAAATGATCAATATTCAGAATATTAAACAAATTCATCGCAAAATTTGATTGATATTTTGGTCATACAGATTTCCTTATAAAAGATATTGAAGTGTAATTTCTCAAACATCCTCTACAGTAGTAATCCTACAATTTGAAAGTATATTAGATTTGCTAAGTCAGCACCAAATATTTCATACCCAAAGCTTGCTTCCAGACTAATGAAATCAAGACATCTATGTGTAGATAATTACAATAGTGTTTTAAGTCTTCCCATCATTCCAATGTTTAGCAAAATCTGAAACTCCGCATTTGATGAGATATTAGTGGTCTAAAAACAAACAAATGAAAACCCGTTTAGGATTTAAGGAATCAAAGTATGTTTGTCTTCTTGGAAATAGTTACAGATTCACAATGAACATTTGAACATTAAAACTCTAAGTAAGTCCCACAGACAGGAAAATCAATGCGAAGAATAAAAGGCAAAAAATGAGAAGAGAAAACTAAAATGTTTTGGTTGATGTATTTCATTGTCTTTTAAGTGGGGTTACTCAAAGTCAGCTTGATGCACATAAGAACCATAAGAAAGGTTCCACACATTTCTTTCATTAGGTATAACTTCTTAGAAGGTATCCAGAGAAAATTGTTCAGACTTCTGAAGTGCTTAAACACCTGGTTATACCCAGATTTGACTAAACACTCTTGTAGCACTTGTAGCATTTGATTTTTAAAAGAATTCAATCTAAAGAGTTAGGAAGTAATCAGTAATCATCTAAAGATTCAGTAAAGATTCAGGAAGTAACATAATAAATAGGGTTTTGAATTATAGCACTCTGTGAAAATTAGTTTGGCAAAGTGAATCTCCAAATATTAACAGACCAGGAGTTGCATAGTTGATAAGTAGAGAAAGTTAACACATTCAGTAGCAATAGATTGATCAAGGGGAAATCCCATTGGGAAGAAAGCAACATGATATGACAGCAGAAGTAAAATGCCAGGAGACACTGTAACTCATGCTCAGCATTCCATGCAGGGGCAACACAAGGAAACTGACGAATGGGGGACTACTGGAGATCCCCTTTTTACTGTGTCACTCTCCCAATATATATTCTCTTCTCTTTACCATCTTCTAAAATTGCTAGGACCTTTAAACCTGCATTGCCTATCCAATCAGCTCTGTTCTTTTTGTTTGCTTTTCCTTATGGAAAAATAACTTGTATCCTTTCCTCAGCATTCTCCCAACTTCTTAGGGAACAATCGTATGATAGGATCCTAATTTCCTCATGTTTATCCTTTAACTCTAGGAATCAAATTGTCCTGTTGTGATAGATGTTTTAGTTGTAAGGTGAATGTAGAATGAGAGTGAGAGTCATCCTCAATGTGGGTTTCCAAGGAGATCTCAAAACATTCTGTTTAATTAGAGTCTCTTAATTATGACATGTCTTGAGTTACTATAATGAGTGGCAAAAATATTTTAGGCAATTAGATTGGATTTACATAAATGTTCAAAATGAGTGGTCAAATATCAAGTCGGGGGAAGGTTTCATCAACTATAAAATAATATTGACAGGAAAAGCTAAGATTAAATACCATAGGGGCAAAACTCAGAAGCCTAGTCTGAAAAATTTTAGCCAATTCTATCAAAATGTGTATTACATATATATGTACATATATGTATATTTTCAATTTCCCCTTCCAAATTTATATGACCTTCCCAACTACAAAGATGAGTGAAACGCCAAAGTTCCAAATAGCTTCATTTAAAATGAAGTTGAAGCCAGGTGTTGGCATTCATACCTGTTATCCTAGCAATTCAGGAAGCTGAGACCTGAGGATTGCTGTTCAAAGCCAGCTCACACAGAAAGTCCACAAGATTCCTGTCTCAAATTACTACTCAACAGCTGGAAGTGAAGGTATGTTTCAAATGTCAGAGCACAAGCTGCCAGTGAAAAGCCAAGTGATGAGGCAAGGCTCTGAGTTCACCCCCCAACACACACACACACAAACACAATCTGACTCAAATTGTGTCATTAAGTACATGTTTTCTTTATACACACATGCATTTCACCATCAGATTTTGATAAGTCTACATCTTGATGGTCATGGAAGCAGAGTGGTGGTCACAGGTGACCTCACCTGCTTACACCATCCTATGCAAAGAAAAAGAAAAGATCCCCTCATTGCAGGATACTATTCCATTCCCAAAAGTTAAAGTAAGAGCCTGTCAGGAGTCATTGGCTTTGCTAAGGTTATTTACATTCATTTCTGGACTAAGGGTCAGGAGACACAGAGTCCATGGAACCCAGCACTACAAGACTGCAGAATGAGCACATATGATACCTGAGGGAAATGTGGTTTACTGTTGAGAAGGGGAAGTGGAAGCTGAATGGTAAAAAGTGGACTTACGTATCACTGGATGGTGGCTAAGGCACTCTTCCCTCATCTTCCCTGTTTCCACACAAATCAGATCCTTGGGATCCATGCCTGGAAAGCATTCTTAGGTGTCTCACAACAGGAGAGTCTCACAAGGTAGAAGGATAACTAAGTCTTATTTTATTATAATAGGATAGAGGGAGAAATGGAAACAGAGAAAAACATTTCCGCAAAGAAAACTAGCATTAAAGACAATTCAAAATGGAATTTCCTATATTTAATCTTTCTACCAGCTAAAGAAAGAGAAAAGAATATTCACTAGTGACTGGTAATCCTAGACAATGGCTCTGGGTAGGTAGGATGGAGGATGCCGAGGCAAACAGCCTTTGATTCTTTCTGCCTTTTTACTCCTTCAAGAAATTTCTTAACATCTAAAAGCAGATGCAGGAAGATAGAGATGTTACACACCTATAATCCTATCTATTTAGGAGGTTGACATCTGAGGACAAAGCCACCATGATATCCCAGGCTCTCCATTGTTTTGCCTAGTGTGTGCAGGAAGTCCATGTCATTCTTATCTACAATTAACCACCAAAAAGTCAGAAGTGAAGCTGTGGCTCAAGTGGGTTCCAGCCAGACAAGAAGACAAGTTGAAGAGTTGCTTGTCTCCCACTAACTAGCAAAAAGCTGCAAGTAGAGATATGATTTAGGTGATATAGTTCCAGAAATCAGAAAGAAGAAAAGGAAAAACTACACTCAGGTCAAGCAAAGTAAAACCACAAGAAGAAAGAAAACTCTCTGTTTTTGTAGTTTAACATCTAAATGGAGGTGTTAGAAAGGACCTAAGTCTCTTTTTCTCACTCTTTTTCTCAAGGTTAGCATTCTATCACTTTGAGCCACAACTTCTTGTCTTGTTTTTGAGTGCTTAATTGGAGATAAGAGTTTCATGGAGCTTTTCTGCCTGGGCTGGCTTTGAACCATAATCCTCAGATCTCAGCCTGCTGAGTAGCTAGGATTACAAGCATGGGTCACTGACACCCAGCTGACAATGAGCTTTCAATACCTATTAAAACTAATGTAATATTTTTACCTATTTATTCTTCTTCATATCCTTCTGAAATGACTTCGGTTCCTTTTAGTTCAGAGAATCGATGGATCTTTAGTATAGGCAGAAGTGAAGAGTTATCTCTACTTAGAATAGCAACCAAAATGTCTTTTTTCCTACTTTACATGACATAAGAAATGCATTTGGCAAGAAATTCAATAAAAAGTTTACCATAATCTAGTCTAGAAGACATCAAGTTGTGCTTTTACTATAAGAGAAGATACTGAAAATCACACTTCAAAAGAGAATGTGTTTTCTATATGAAGATAAAGCTAACGATATTCTTGAAGAATAAGACATTAAAGAAATGTAAAATCTTACATCATTTCTCAATTCAAGAATCATTTTGCATTCTGAATCAAGAATTGATCTCTTTAACTTTACTTTTGTTTCAGAACACATGAATATCATATTCATTTAACTTGAAATATTTTTGAGTATTTTTATTATTATTTTATATCAGTGTCAATGGAGTTTGAACTCAGATTTCTTTGCCTGGTAGACTGGTGCCCTACCACTTGAGCCAAGACTTTCACCATCCTTTCATTCTTAGCCTCATAATTAACTCGAATTAGAGGAGTGAGGCCCTGGCTACAGTGGTTTGTTTTTTAAGGGACCTTCAAATTTCTGTGGTCTGTGTGCTGTACAGAAAATTCTCTCATCAATATATCTTATGTAAACTCTGCTTCTCCCTGAGAATTTTGTTTACCCACCCACGCTCAAGTGGAGACTTCAATTTCTGAATTCCTGAGACCAGGAGAGGTGGAAGGAAGCATGAGCAATCTTTTACATCAACATGGTTTTCTCTACACTTTGTGCACTTTCTTCTTAATAATGCTGTCCCAAAAAGCTGCCTCTCCCTCTGATTGCAATTGTGTCTCAATTTCCTTGCAGCCTACAGATCCAATGTGGTCCTTACCATTCTTTTTTTTTTGCCAGTCCTGGACTGTGAACTCAGGACCTGAGCACTGTCTCTGGCTTCTTTTATGCTCAAGGCTAGCACTCTGCCACTTGAGCCACAGTGCCACTTCTGGCCATTTTCTGTATATGTGGTGCTAAGGAATCGAACCCAAGGCCTCATGTATACAAGGCAAGCTCTCTTGCCACTAGGCCATATTCCCAGCCCCTTACCATTCATTTTCTCTTGCTTTATCAGCATTTTATTCCTACATCTTCCTGTTTAAATTATGATTGTTACCTATCTCATTTCTGATTCATTCTCTCTCCAGAATAGAACATATTGTGTATTGTTTCAGCTGCCCTTTGGCCAACTGCTCTTATCCCACTGTTAGTAATTGGAATGGGTGGAAGCTAAATGAGCTCTTTTTCACATTGACAGAGTATCTTTAGCCCATTCCACATGAAGCTTTAGTTATAGGGTCTTAAATAGAAAATAACCAAGCTTCCAGACATACTGAGGATTTCTGAGTTCTTTTGTCTTCTTGAAAGATCTTGGTTTCTCACATTTCTAAAATACAGAAACAAGCCCAATCTTCTACAGAAGAATCTAGACAATACTGAGAGATTAAGGGCCTGAGCTGTTCAGTTACATAGTCACATTAGCGTTCTGAAAGAATCACCTGGATAATAAATCCAACAGCTCATTTACTAACTAATTTCTTTTTTATTTAAATGTAGAGATTGTTGGTAAATGCTGGTTTGATTTAATGGACTCCTTTAAAGTGCGCACACTATTTATGTAAGCTTTTTAACTCCTTATAATTAACAATGCATATTAACATGGCAAACATAATAGGGTATTAAGAATCACCAGGGAAGAAATGAGCCAGTAGGAATCTAGGTGCAAAATAGGAAGAAAAAGGAGCCAATAATAACACATAAGGTACAATGTATAAGAATTTACTAAGCTACTCTGTTCCTATGATTAGTGTATGGCTGGAAATAATGAATAGTGCCTAAGTCGACAGAGAGAGAGAGAAAGAGAGAGAGAGAGACATAATATAGTTGATAGATTAGGTAGATCATACATAAATAGATGATAGATTAGATATAGACAATAGATCAGATAGGTGATAGATATGATAAAACAGAACAGATAGGTATTATAAAAACAGAAAATGAGCTAATCAGAACGTTTTATGGGTTAGTAAGAAGTAAATCAATTCTTGCTTGAATGTTATTGTATGTGATTTATTCAACCCAGAACTTGGTACATAGGATGGGCTCAAAATTGCATGCCTAAAAGTTGCTCATGAGTGAATGAAAAATAAAAATCCATTATTGAAATTTGATTACTGGCTTTCCAGTAATCTTTTTGTATACTATCTGAAATTAGGTATTGTTACAGGGTTTATAAAGGTAAAAGCATAGCACAGATGTAGGGGGTTGGCTCAGGGGTAGAGCAAGCAACAAAAGAGTTAAGTAAGCCATTTACTGAAGCAGAATTTTGGGATCAGGTTGAACTAATCTACTCCCCCCCAACATTTCCTACCATGTTTCCCTAGTCAAGATGGAGTCAGCTATACTCCCCACAAGAGTATCAGCCACTAGCACCCACTCTCTCAACTTCACATAAACTACTCACAGACCAAAATCACCTCGTTCCTTCCACAGGTCTCCCATTTCTTGACTGCAGCAGCTCCTGAACTCCATTAAGCCTGCCTTTCTGTTTATTGTCTTCTACCTTCTCAGAGCCATTATTCATTCTCTCACTTCCATGCCTTGCTTAGGTTCTGTAGCAGAACATAATCTCTCCTTTTCATTGACCTCATCTCCTGTCCCTCTTTCCACATCAGACTCTCTGGGAAATACTTCTTTCTAGCTCATTTGTACTCAGTTCTCAGTCTTCTTTCTTCTTTTGAACAAACTTTGAATGAAACTTAGCACTTCCCAGAAGTCTTAGTATACAGACCTGCAAATCCACTCTCTGACTTTTTTTTTACTTAGGCATTAACCAGCAGAACTAACAATTTATAATATCTATCTATCTATCTATCTATCTATCTATCTATCTATCTATCTACTGTATTATAAAATAATGAAAAAGCAACTGCTATACAAATATGGATGAGAATCACAGATTTAATGTTGAACTAGAGATGGCGGGTATAAAAGACAAGTCTATGTACTAAAAGTTCAAAAATGAAATCAAAGGAAATTCCTTGTGATACAAGTTAGGATTGTATACACTTTGTGGAGATTAATAAAAATAACAAGAACAAAGGACATTTTAATATTTTGATCTGAATGGTGGGCACATTAGTTTATGAATTCCACATTTTTGTCTGTGTGTTACACTTTAACAGAAGAATATATTTTTTAAAAGTTAACAGAAAACAAGAAAGGCTGAGCTTACATGAAAGCAGGAACAATCTATCCATTCAAAAGGAAAGAATAAATGACATAGCAATGAGAAAATTGGAAGAGTGGTGAGATACGTTTCTTTTCCATTATTCATTCACACACACACACACACACACACACACACACACACACATATTATTTTTTGAAGAAAGATTTGAGGTAGAGAAGGCATGAAATAGTTGACTTGAAGAGTCAGAGAGTGGGGGCTGGGGATATGGCCTAATGGCAAGAGTGCTTGCCTCATATACATGATGCCCTGCACCATAGCACCTTCCCCAGCACCACATATGTAGAAAATGGCCAGAAGGGGTGCTGTGGCTCAAGTGGCAGAGTGCTGGCCTTGAGCAAAAAGAAGCCAGGGACAGTGCTCAGGCTGAGTCCAAGGCCCAGGACTGGCAAAAAAAAAATACTGATGTACCCACCATTTTGATCAAAATTTTAAAATGTCCTTTGTTCTTGTTATTTTTATTAATCTCCACAAAGTGTATACAATCCTAACTTGTATCACAAGGAATTTCCTTTGATTTCATTTTTGAACTTTTAGTACATAGACTTGTCTTTTATACCCGCCATCTCTAGTTCAACATTAAATCTGTGATTCTCATCCATATTTGTATAGCAGTTGCTTTTTCATTATTTTATAATACAGTAGATAGATAGATAGATAGACATTATAAATTGTTAGTTCTGCTGGTTAATGCCTAAGTCATTTCCATATTATAAATATTAAAATTAATGCTACTTTAAATATTTTGAACATAACTTGTGGCATGTGTTTGCAAGAATTTCTGTAGTATGCATGCCTAGGAGAAGAATGGCTACACCATAGTTCTGAAAATGATCTGTCAGATTGGGACTGCCACAGAACAAATATGCCCATTGACACACACGGCAGTGGTGTCTGAGCATCTCACACATCCTCTACAGCCCTTTGACTTAGCAGACTCTCTCATGTTATGGTGTATTGTTGAATCATAGTGCTTTTACCTTTCATCTCTACAATCATCATGGTTGAAGTTATCTTGTTTTTCATATGATATTTATATCAACTATACATAACTTTATGTATTTCCATATTTATATTTTTATTCATTTTAGCAATTGTGTCATTTAGATGATTGGAGATTAGCATGCCATTGTAAGAAATCACATGCTCCAATTTGCCCCAGTTTTAACAATTTATAAATTATTGTATAATTCCACAACTAGGAAATAGAGGTTTATTCAGTACGAAGATCTTACTCATATGTCTTTCCTTATTTGTTTTCTCCTTCTTATTTACATTGAGTTCTTCAAAACTATAATATGTAGGTAGATTTGTTTAACTACTGCTACAATCAATATTGTGGTGTTTGATACAATGAATTTTATGACGTCCTTTACCTTATGTCTAACATTTGGCATCCAGTAATCTGTCCTCTATCCCAACATTTTGTTATATGAAAAAAGGCATATAATTGGGTCTAGATGCTTATAGCTATTCTTATAGATACTTAGTAGCCTGAGATCTAAGGACTGCAGTTTGAACAAGCTCTGGCAAAAACGTTTATGACATTTTTATGGCAATAAGCAGCATACAGCCTGAGGTAGTGGTGATGCAGCACTCATATTGAGTGGAAAAAGCCAAGTGAAAGCACAAGCCCCTGAGTCCAAACTCCAGTTTGGACATAAAAGTAAAAACAAAGAATGCACAACACATCATGTAGTATATATTTTTGGGGAATTGTAATTTTTCTCATTTATTTTTGGTTTAGACTTCATATAAAACCCTTGAGGTTGAGCTATTATGGATATTAATAGTTCATTGAAACTTGTTCTTTGCTTATTCCTTTCTGTGGAGCCTTAAACCCTGGAGCTGAAACCCAGGGTTGTGCACTTCCCAGCAGGAGCTCTATGGTTTAAGCCACACTTTCAGCCTTTTTCACTTTTCCTGATCTTTTGAATAGGGTCTCCCACATATGCTGAGGTGGGTCTTCACTATGGTCGTCCTATTTATGTTCCCACCCAGCTGGGACAACAGGTGAATGCTACCAGGCCCAACTTTTTACTGGTTGAAACAGGATCTCACAAACTGTTGTGCTGCAAGTAGCCTCCAAATGTGATCCCAGTCTCAACATTCTAAGTAGCTAGGATTATAGGTATAAGTTGCCACACCTGGCTCAAATTTGTTGTTGTTATTGTTTTGTTTTGTTTTTTAATTTTTATTATCAAAATGATGTACAGAGAGGTTACAGTTTCATACGTTAGGCATTGGATACATTACTTGTACTATTTGTTACCTCGTCCCTCATACCCCCCTCCCTCCTCCCTCTTTCCCTTTCCCCCCATGAGGTGTTCAGTTCACTTACACCAAAGAGTTTTGCAAGTATTGCTTTTCTAGTTGTTTTTCTTTTTTTACCCTGTGTCTCTCAATTTTGGTATTCCCTTTCAATTTCCTAGTTCTAATACCAGTATACATGGTTTCCAATATACTCAGATAAGATTACAGAGATAGTGTAGGTACAACCACAGGAAGGTGATACAAGAACATCATCAATAATAGAAACTACAGATACACATGGGACGTTGAAAGTGGTTACAACTGTGATATAACAATCATTTCCATAACATGGAGTTCATTTCACTTAGCATCATCTTATGTGATCACAAGGGTATAGCTATTGGGCTCTTGTGATCCTCTGCTGTGACTTGCCTAAACCTGTACTAATTATTCCCAATAAGGGAGACCATAGAGTCCATGTTTCTTTGGGTCTGGCTCACTTCACTTAGTATAATTTTTTCCAAGTCCTTCCATTTCCTTACAAATGGGGCAATGTCATTCTTTCTGATAGAGGCATAATATACCATTGAGTAAATGTACCACATTTTCCTGATCCATTCGTCTACTGAGGGGCATCTGGGTTGGTTCCAGATTCTAGCTATGACAAATTGCGCTGCAATGATCATTGTTGTGCTGGTGGCTTTACTGTGATTTTGTTTGTGTTCTTTTGGATAGATACCCAAAAGTAGGGCTGCTGGGTCACAGGGGAGTTCTATATTTAGCCTTCTGAGGAATCTCCATACTACTTGCCAGAGTGGCTGAACCAGTTTACATTCCCACCAACAATGAAGTAGGGTTCCCTTTTGGCCACATCCCCTTCAACAATTGTTATTGTTAGTTTTCTTGATATATGACATTCTTACTGGGGTGAGATGGAATCTCAATGTTGTTTTGATTTGCATTTCTTTTATGGCCAGTGATATAGAGCACTTTTTCATATGTCTCTTGGCCATTCTCATTTCCTCATCAGAGAAGTCTCTTTGTAAGTCTTTAGCCCACTTGATGAGGGGGCTAGTGGTTCTTTGCGGTTTTGTTTTGGAGGAAGGTACTTTTTTTAGTTCTGCATATATTTTATATATGAGGCCTTTGTCCGTTGACTGGCTGGTAAAGATCTTCTCCCAGTCTGTGGGCTTTCTGTTTATCTTGCGAGCTATATCCTTTGCTGTGCAGAAGCTCTGCAGTTTGATGCAGTCCCATTTGTCCAACCTTTCTTTGATTTGTAGCCTTTCTGGGTCTTTGATAAGTAAGTTCTGTCCTGTGCCAAGGAGCCTAAGTGTTTCTCCTACTCCTTCCTTTAGTGTTTTCAGGGTGTCTGATTTGATTTCAAGGTCTTTAATCCATTTGGAGTTGATTTTGGTGCAGGGTGATATATAAGGATCTGGTTTTAGTTTGTTGCATGTGTTGAACCAGCTTTGCCAGCACCATTTGTGAAAGAGGCTATCTTTCTTCCAATATATTGTTTTTTCTCCTTTATCAAAGATTAATTAGTCATAGTTCTGTGGGTTCATTTCTGGGTCTTCAATTCTGTTCCATTGGTCTTCAGGTATGTTCCAGTGCCAATACCAAGCTGTTTTTATTACTATAGCTTTATAATATAGCTTGAAGTTGGGTATTGTAATTCCTCCAGCACTGTTCTTTCTGCTTAGGATTGTTTTTGCTATTCTAGGTCTTTTATTGTTCCATATGAATTTCTGGATTGCTTCCTCTATTTCATTAAAAAAATGGTGTTGGGATATTAATGGGTATTGCATTGAATTTGTAGTTAGCCTTTGGCAATATTACCATTTTGATTATATTAATCCTCTCAATTCAGGAGCATGGGAGGTTTTTCCATTTCCTTAGTTCTGACTTAATTTTGTTTTTCAAGCGTTTAAAGTTCTCATCAAAGAGGTCTTTCACTTCTTTGGTTAAGGTTATTTCTAGGTATTTTATGTTTTGGGGGGCTATTGCAAAAGGAGTTGCTTTCCTTATTTCCGCCTCAGTCTTCGGGTCGTTAGCATAGAGAAAGGCTGTTGATTTTTGAAGGTTTATTTTATATCCTGCTGCTTTGCCAAAGTTTTGGATCAGCTCTAGTAGCATGGGGGTAGAGTCTATGGGGTTCTTCAGGTATAGGATCATGTCATCTGCAAAGAGAGAAAGTTTAACTTCATATTTTCCTATTTGGATCCCCTTTATATTTTCTTCTTGCCTAATTGCTCTGGCTAGGAATTCTAGTAATATGTTGAAGAGCAGGGGCGAGAGTGGGCATACCTTCCTTATTCCTGATTTTAAAGGGAATGGCTTTAGTTTTTCACCATTTAGAGTTATGCTTGCTGTTGGTTTGTCATAAACTGCCTTGATTATATTCATAAACGTTCCCTGGAATCCCAGTTTTTCCAGGGCTTTTAGCATAAATGGGTGTTGGATATTGTCGAACGCTTTTACCTCATCCAAAGATAAAACCATGTGGTTCTTCAGCTTGCTCCGGTTGATGTGGTGGATTACATTAATTGACTTACATATATTAAACCAACTTTGTATCCCTGGGATGAATCCAGTTTGATTGTGGTGTATGATTTTTTTGATGACCTGTTGAAGTCAATTGGCCAGAATTTTGTTGAGAATTTTTGCGTCTATGTTCATCAGGGAAATGGGTCTATAGTCTTCTTTCCATGATAAGTCCCTACCTGGTTTTGGGATGAGGGTTATGCTGGCTTCATAGAATGTGTCTGGTAGTGAACGTTCTCTTTCCATTTCCTTGAAGAGTTTCAGAAATATTGGTGTGAGTTCTGTTTTGTAGAATTCTGCAGTGAATCCTTCTGGACCTGGGCTTTTCTTGGATGGGAGATCATTTATTGCCATTTCTATTTCAATACTGGATATGGGTATGTTTAGAATGTTTAAATCTCCATGGTTGAGTTTGGGGATATGAATTTTTTCTAGGAAATCATCCATTTCTTCCAAGTTCTCGAGTTTGTTGGCATAAAGGTTTGCAAAATAGTCCTTTATTATTTTCTGAATTTTGGTTATTTCTGTGGTGATATTACCTGTTTCATCTCTTATCTTGTTTATTTGAGTGTGCTGCCTTCATTTTTTGGTCAAGTTTGCCAGGGGTCTGTCTATCTTGTTGATTTTTTCAAAGAACCAACTCTTTGTTTTGTTGATTCTGGTTTTTTTCGTCTCTAATTGATTTAATTCTGATTTGATTTTAATTACTTGCTTCCATCTATTGACTTGGTGTTTGGCTTGTTGTTCTCTTTCAAGGAAATTAAGGTGCTTCCTTACATTATTGAGTTGGTGTTTTTCTAGTTTGTTGGTGTATGCGCTCAGAGATATAAATTTTCCTCTGAGTACTGCCTTTGCTGTGTCCCAAAGGAGCTGGTACTTTGTGTCCTCATCTTGGTTGAATTCCATAAACATTTGAATTTCCTTTTTAATTTCTTCAATGACCCTCTGATGGTTCAGCAGTGTGTTGTTTAGTCTCCATGAATTGTGGGATTTTCTGTGGTGTCTGTTTGAGTTGAGCTCTAATTTTATTCCATTGAGGTCTGAGAGAATGCAGGGAATGTTTTGATACTTCTGAATTTGTACAGATTTTCTTTGTGCTCTAAGATGTGATCTATTTTGGAGAATGTTCCATGTGCTGCGGAGAAGAATGTGTATTCTGTTGTTGCTGGGTGGAATATTCTGTAGATGTCGGTTAAGTCTAGTTGGTCTATGCAATTATTAATATCTGTGGTTTCTTTGTTCATTTTTTGGTGTGTTGATCTGTCCAGAGGTGATAGTGGAGTGTTAAAGTCCCCAACTATCAATGTGTTTGGGTCTATGAGTGTTTTTAGAGTCAGTAGTGTTTGTTTGATGAAGGCGGGTGCTCCTGCATTTGGTGTGTAGATATTTAGAATGGTTATATCTTCCTGTAGGAGAGATCCCTTTACTAGTATGTAGTAACCTTCTTTGTCTTTAACGCCTGGCTTTGAATAGGCTGCAGACTCAGCAGGGCGGGGTGACTCTGGCCTGGGGAGGTTCCACCCTCCTGGGTGGGGTAGCCTCCTGGGCAGAGCTGGCTATGGATTTCAGCTCTGTTTCCGGCTGGGAATTGGGCATCTAAATGGGACAATTTATCTGTCTCAGGAAGTTTGTTCTCCTGTTTGGCTGTTCCATGCTGCTGATAGCTGCTCGCTGCTTTTGCTTTTTAATTTAGGAATTCTGGCGAGCAGGGCGGACACCTCTAGCCAGGCTGAGGCCCAGGACACACCTCCCACCTAGGCAGGAGTGTTCTCCTGGGCGGAGCTGGCTCTCACTAATTGGTCCCTCTTGCCCTTCTCAAAGATGGCCGCTTTGTCCTCGCTTTCCCAAGGCAGGCTTTAGCTCCAGTTTGGTCTGACGCTTTGCCAGTGTCAAAGATGGCACTTTGCTCTCGCAGTTGGGGGAGGAGCTGCTCTTTGGGTGTGAGTGAGACTGTCTTTCATGGGAGTTCTCACGCTGTCTCTGAGATTTCAGCCCATCTGTGCTCAGCCTGTGATCTGTATGTACGCTGCCGTCTGGAGAATTTCTCCCTGGTCTCCATTGAGCTGCTCAGGGTGCGCAGCGCGGTGCCGGCGCCCGCACTAGTGTGGTGTTGTGACTCCGCCAGGAGCTCGAATCTTGATTTCAGACCAGCTAAGTTGATTTTTACTTCCTGGCTGGAATCCCTGTACTGTTAGAACTTATTTGAGCTGTCTATCTAGCGGTAAAAGTTTCTCTGGGGTGGGAAAACTGCACTGTTGGAGGGAGCTCAGCTAGGGCACTGTTGCTCCTCCGCCATCTTCTCCCGATCCCCACTGTAGTCCTTTCTGTTATTGTTGTTTTTAAGTTGGCTTTTCTGATTTCTAATTTATTTGTGAAATACATGCATACATATGCATATATGCTTGCCAATATATACGTATACATGTATGTATATAATTAAATACCTTCCCTTAAACTTTTAATAATCCTAAATTCTTAAATTTCACAAACCCCAATTTATCAGTCATTTATGGTTAGCTCTAGGGTTATCTTTAAGAAACTTATGGGGTTTCTTTCCAAAATTATGAAACCTTTTCTCCTCTTTTTCACAAAAGCTATGGTTTTGGTTCTTCTATGTGTGACCATCTCAAAGTAATTTTGTGTGGTGGATGGTAGGTTCTAGTTTTATTTTTTCAATAGAAATATCCAGCTACATTTATTGGATACATCATTCATTAAAACTCTGAACTGCATGGGCACTGAAGGTATAAATCAGGTGAATCTAATCTTTCTATTTTCATCCATACTCCTTTCTGCATCCATACACCTTTTTTCTATCCTTGCCACAATACCATATTATCTAATCAACATAATTTTTTTGATATCTCGATATCTAGTAATATATGTCCTTTGATGTTACTTTTCCTCCAAAAATATTGAAGGGTCCAGGTTCTTTTCATTTATATATAAAATTTAACATAGATTTTTCTAAAAAAAAATCTTCTTGAATTTTAGTTTAGATTGCGTATATACATTATTAAGGTAATCAACACATTGACAGAAATGAGTGTTTCCATCAACAAATGTGGTTCATCTTATTTGCAATTTATTATTCTCATCAAGTCTTTTAAATTTTGACACAAATATCTTCATGCCTTTTCTCAGACTTATTTATAGGTATCTTAGTTTTTCCTGTATCTTTCTCTCTTGCTTTTTAATACATATTATTTATTAAATATGTCATGTAATCAACTGTATTAAATATTATATAAGCATAGATTTTTCTCTCTTAAGAATGAGGAATTTCTCAGCTATTATTTTTCTGAATAGATTTGCAATGTCTTTAGTATTAAGTTCTTTCCCCTTGTTGATCCCAATTATGCTTAGATTTTATTTCCTAATAGAGTCTGACAATTTCTGGACTTCTCTTTGGCAGGTCCTGAGTGTTTTTACATACTTTTGACTTTTTGTTCTAGCTCCTCTTTTTTATCCTCAACTTCTGAAGTTCTGTTTTCCATATCATGTATTACTTCTTACCTATGGATTCCACTGTGGTTTGCATTGTGGAAATTGAACTTGTTATGGTTCTGAGATCAGTTCTCATGGTGTCCATTTCATCTCTTAATGTGGTATATATTGTGTCTATTTTTCTCTGTGTATCTTTCTGGGAGTCTTGGATTTTCCTTGTCATTTCTTCTTTGAGCTCTTTAAGTTGTTTGCACATCTCCCCTTTGATTTTATAGACAAATTCTCTCATCATTTCTTTAATGGTTCTTTTGTCTTCCATCTCTTCTTCACTAGAGTCCTTCCCTGGATAGTTTTAGCTCTTGGATTTAGATTGTTGTCTTAATTAGTCATGAATCTTGCAATCTTTTGTTGTGGTTTAGGCATATGGGTTCAGAAATTGTCAAGGCTGTGGTGCCAGAATGGCTTTCTTGTGCCTGACAAGTGGGAGCCATAGCTTGGCTAGGACTACTTCTCACTGGGTAGGCTAGCCCGTACTGGGTCCCCAGGCCAGAAAACACCTGTGCGTGTACTTGGCCCTAAGCTAGTTGAATGGAGCTCAGTCAGGCCTGCAGCAGAGCCTGTAAAGTTTAGATTAGGGTCTTCAAGTTGGATGTGCACTGTTCTTATTATATCTATTGAATGTCTGCCATCAATCATATCATCTGTGAAAAATAACAGCTTTGTTTCTTTCACCTTTATGCTTGCCATTTCTAGTATAAGTCCTGTCGATTGGATCACAAAGAAATCATTAGAGTAGGTGATACTAGAAAACTTTCAAGATTCAGATGGAAATGATTTAGTATTATACATTGGCCTTCAATAGTATTTGTGTGTGTTTTTCTATGTAGACATTTATTCTAACTTCTCATCTATTCAGAAGCTATTTTATCATTACAGATGTTAATTTTTATGAAATCGATTCTGAATCCTTCAAACTCATGCTATAATGTTTTTTATACTTTATGGGTGATGAATTATGTTGATTGTTCTTCAAATGTTAAGCTTCACTTGACTCATCCCACCTAGATAAGATGGACTAAATGTTATTATATAAGGTTTATCTAAATGTTCATTAGACACATTAAGCTGTGATTTGCCATTCCTTCAATGATCCTTTGATATGAAGAATGTACAGGCTTTATAAAATGAATTGAAAGGAATTTCTTCTTTAGTATTCTCTGGAAGAACTTATACAA
Source organism: Perognathus longimembris pacificus (assembly GCF_023159225.1). Classification (NCBI taxonomy): domain Eukaryota; kingdom Metazoa; phylum Chordata; class Mammalia; order Rodentia; family Heteromyidae; genus Perognathus; species Perognathus longimembris. The sequence goes on from NC_063166.1 coordinate 41,231,778, forward strand.
GATTTGTATTATTAATTTTAAATACTTGGAAAATTCATCAAAAAGCCAACTAGAGCTAGAGGTCATATTGTGAGTTGGTTGGGATTATGATTAAATTCCTTTTGTAAATATGAAACTATCCTAGATTTCTTCATATTTTTTGTCCATTTGGCTAAAATTGAAATTGGTCTATTTCATATAATCAAGTTCATTCACATAATACTATTTATAGTATCTCTATATATTATCTACTTATTCATCACACATTCTCTATTGAACCCAATGGGTTCCCATAACACTTCGGTAAATACTTGCTGCAGTTATAAACAACCTCTACCTTGCATTCTGGTTGTCAAATACAAATACTTTTCAGTTTATACCTAATTTTCTTGTCTGTTTCCCAAGGGTCCTTCATGGCCCACTGAATGTATATTCTGTCTCACATGAATTTCATATTAGTCTAAACCTATCACATAAATTTTTAAAAAGGGATGGGGAATTTATGGTGGCTCTAGAATTGTATGAGATTCAATTTTTTTTTTTTTTGTCAGTTGTGAGGCTCGAACTCTGGGTCTGGATATTGTCTCTGAGCTCTTCAGCTCAAGGCTAGTACTCTACCACTTAAACAACAGTGTTACTTATGGTTTTCTGGTGGTTAATTGGAGATGAGTCCTACAGACTTTCCTGCCTGGGCTGGCTTTGAACCTTGATCCTCAGAACTCAGCCTCCTGCATAGCTAGGATTACAGGCAGGAGACACCAACACCTGGCTCAAATTCAAATTTTAGGACATAATTTCTTAATCAGGTACATTCCCATAGAATTATCTTTTGTTTTTATTACAAAAATTTTTGTACAATAAAAAACTTATTGGGCCATGATATTTTCTAATGCATTCATGAAAGTTGCTTTATCTGTGAGATTGAAGGCCTATGTAGCCTGTGAGCACTTTATGAAAGTGACTGTCTCTCCATTATGCAGAGGATATCATTTGGTAAAATTCCAAACTATATACAATAATCGAGATTATTCATTATCTCTGCTGCCATTTGCCCAAACAAGTGACTCTCATTCCAGAATACAATGACAATAACCTATATTTCTTATATAATAATTTAATCTGCCACCCACTCTGAGTTTCACTTAGTGATGTTCTGGGGACATGGATGAATAATGTGGCCTTCACACCTCTATGAATCTGGTCTCTTTCTAACTGAAGTGATCATTTCTCCTCAAATATTTTTCTCCCCATAGGAGAAGTATGTATGATTCTGTATCTGCTTCTATCATCTCTTTAATTAGTCAGTCACAACTCTACTTGGTTATTTATAAGTTAATAACCTAGACACTCTGATTTATATATTATCACTAACAAAGCATAAGCCCATACACTATGACAATTCTAGGTGGGTACTCATTCATTATCAACTTATTTTTTGTCTAACACTTTGCTGGTAAAGGTAGAAAGAACACAGAAGAGCTAGCAGGAGGACCCACTTCTTTGCCCTCCTTTCAAGTAGAATCTCTCTGGCTCACTTCCTGAAGATGGTATTATCCACACTGTGACATAGGGAACTAGAAAGCAACTGTTGTTAGAATTAGACCTGTGGCAGCTACTCCTACTCAGAGTAAATCCAAGCCTGTAAAATGGTATCGTGCCACCTTGACATGGTCCAGACATGGAGCCTCAACTCTAAGATGCTAGAATTCTACAAATCCCAGAAAAGCATGGCCTAAAATCTTCAGCTAAGCTGTACTTCAGATAACATTGCAACCCTCTTGCAGCCTGGCAAATCATCACCCACATTCCTCCAAAAGTATTAAACCTCCTTTGTTCAAAGAAACTGTGCTACAGGATTTTGAAAGTAATTCATACTGTTAGCATCACGTGCCAAATACTCTTCTTTCTTTTCACCTTCCTTGGGAAGGTGCAATTTTACAATGTACCTACCTCTCATTGACTGTTTGAGTTTAGTGAGACTTAAATAACAATCTCTCCTCCCCCGCTCCTACCACACACACACACCTTTTTTCCCCCATGCAAGTAGTACAGTTTATAGGCATGGGCATTGTCTCAGATCATTTTTGCTCAAGGCCAGTGATCTACTTAAGCCATAGCTCTACTTCTGGCTTTTTTGGAGATAAGAGTTGCATGGACTTTTCTGCTCAGACTAGCTTCAAAATGAAATCCTTATAACCTAGCCTCTTAAGTAGCTAGGATTACTACCTTGAGCCACTGGCAATCCAGGGAAAGCCCATTTTCAGACTTTTGTTAATTACCTTTACAAATTTTCCAACAGGACTCAGAAGGCCCAATGCAAGACCTAAATAATTTAATGGTAACTTCAAACAAAACAACTACATCAGTTTCTTTAGGAAATTTTCCAAATCAATATGTGAAACTTTTCTTGTTCCTCCCAAATAATTAAAATGAAGAATTTCACTGCGGGAAGTATATATAAAGCAGTTTGCTTTGTTAAGTTTGATTGGGGCAGAACTGTAAACTCAGAGCTAGATTTGCTCTTTGTTTCCAAAGCACCAATCAATGATTACAAAGTAACAGAAACACTTTGTCCCAATTTAAATAGGCAAACACATATTTCCTTTCAAACTCACAATGTTTCTTTTCTTCACATAAGTATCCTGGTGATACAGTGTCTAGACTTCTTGGAACAATTGATAGGGTCTGGAATTTATCCCATGGTATTGAAAATTGCGATTCAGAGTCCCCAAGCATTTCATGTAAAAATCTAATGCCTCTGTATATGTGCAAATGACAAAAGTGGCTACATGCAAACATTATCCATTCATGCTGTCACTCAGAGTGACTAGACGGACCCATTTTTCCCCTTCATCTCATTTTAAAGAGATTCCATAAAAAAGAAACAAGTACATAATTTATATTTTAAGAATGTGTATACCCTGAAAACACTAGAAGAAGAAATAGGAGAAACATTTGGGCTCCTGGCATAGGACAAAACTTCCTTAATAAAGGCCCAGAAACAAAAAATCAAAGAAAGGTTGAACAAATGGGACTGCCTCAAACTTCAGACCTTCTGTAAGGCAAAGGACATAGCTTGTAAGATAAACAGAAAGCCCACGGATTAGGAGAAGATCTTTACCAGCCATACAATGGACAAAGGCCTCATAACTAAAATATACATAGAAAGAAAAAAAAAAAACCTAAATTCCTCCAAAACAAATCCTCAAAGAACCAATGGCCCTCTCAGGAAGTGGGCTAAAGACCTAAAAAGAGACTTCTCTGAAGAGGAAATGAGAATGGCCAAGAGACACATGAAGAAGTGCTCTACATCACTGGCCATAAAAAAAATGTAAATAAAAAACATTGACATGCCACCTCACCCCAGTAAGAATGTCCATTATCAGGAAAACTAACAATAACAAATGCTGGAAGGGATGTAACCAAAGGGAACCCTACTACATTATCAATCGAAATGTAAATGTGTTCAACCACTCTGGAAAGAGGTATGGAGGTTCCTCAGAAGGCTAAACATAGAGCTCCCCTATGACCTAGCAACCCCACTTTTGGCATCTACCCAAAAGATTACAAGTAAGAGCACACTAAAGCCACCAGTATAGCAATGTTCATCACAGCATGATTTGTCATTGTTAAAATATGGAACCAACCCAGATGCCCCTCAGTAGACAAGTGGACCAGGAATATGTGGTACATATACACAATGGAATTTTATGCCTCTATCAAAAAGAATGACATTGCCCCATTTGTATGGAAATGGAAGGACTTGGAAAAAATTATACTAAGTGAAGTGGGCCAGACTCAAAGAAACATGGATTCTATGGTTTCCTTCAAAGGGAATAATTAGTAAATGTTTAGGCTAGTCATAGCAGAAGATCACAATAGCCCAATAGCTATGCCCTTATGAACACGTAAGATTATGTTAAGTGAAATGAACTCCATGTTATGGAAAATAGTGTTATATTATTGTTCTAATTGTTTTCAACATGCCATGTGAAATCATATCACCCCTTTTTTTTTCTCTTGTATGCCCTTCCTGTGGTTTTACCCCCATTATCACTGTATCTCATCTTGATACTCTGGATACTGTATTTATGTGTATTAGAACTAGGGAAGGGAAAGGGAATATCAAAATCAAGCAACAAAGGATAGAAAAACAAACCATTCCAAAAGGAATACTTACAAAACCATTTGATGTAAACCAACTGTACAAATCATGGGGGGAGAGAGAAAGGGGGAGGAGGGAGGCAAGGAAAAATGAGAGAGGAAATAACAAGTTGAACAAGAAATGTACTGAATGCCTTACATATGAAACTGTAACCCCTCTCTACTTCACTTAGACAATAAAGGAAAAACAAACTAAAAAAAAAAAAAAAAAAAAAAAAAAAAGCAAAACGAAAGAAAAAGGCTTGAAATTTTCAGCAACCAGAAAAAAATGTGTATCAAATACTGTAGCATTGAGGAAACACCAGTAAAAAGTAATCATGTTAAAGCATACACATCCATTCCTACTATGATCTCAACAAGTACGCCTTGAAATTCACCAAGAGGGCAGAATTGATACCACAGTCTTTCTCTGAGTCTCTTGTCATTTGTTAGGTGGATAAAATGAAAGCAGTCTCTCAGGCTCCCAAAGGCAAACAGTGTTTGTGCAGCCTGGATTACTGGGCCTAGTTTAGTTTATCTGTGCTCTGAAAGAAATCAAACTATTTCTTGAAGGCAAAGTTCAGAGTTATTTGTCTCCAACAACCTAAAGCTGAAAGTTCAGCGCACACAGACCTATAGCCATTTTATGTAGGTTCTTGATCCCGCTTTTATAAGACTGTCACTTCGTTGGACTTCATTCCAGAAAATTTAAATTTACCACAGAAGAGCTTTACTATATCCAATCACAGACATAATCCTAGCTGAGATCTAGGTATCGCCATTGGAAACCAGCTAAGCCAGGAAAGTCTGTGAGAGTCTTATCTACCCTAAACTACTCAGAAAAGGCCAGAAGTGACTGGATGAAGTGTGGAGTGCTAGCCTTGAACACAGATGCACAGGGACTCCATCCAGGCCCTGAGTTCAAGCCCAGCACAAACACACACACACACACACACACACACACACACACACACACACACCTGTTGTTGGGTTTTTAAAAAAATTATTGATTTATTGTCAAAGTGATGTACAGAGGGGTTACATTTTCATTTGCAAGGCAGTGAGTACATATCTTGTTCAACTTGTTACCTCCTCCCTCATTTTTCCCTTGCCTCCCCCCTTTCCCTCTGCCCCTTGATGAATAGTACAGTTGATTCACACCAAATGGTTTTGTAAGTATTGTTTGTGGAATCATTTGTCATTTTATCCTTTGTCTCTCAATTTTGATATATCCTTTCCCTTCCCTAGTGCTAATACACACATATACAATATACAGGGTACTCAGATGAGATACAGTGATAGTGAAGGTAAAACCGCAGGAAGGGCATACGAGAGAAAAAAAGGGGGCGATATGGTTTCACATGGCATGTTGAAAACAATTAGAACAATGATATAACACCATTTTCCATAACGTGGATTTCATTTCACTTAGCATCATCTTTTTTTTTTATTGTCAAAGTGAAGTACACAAAGGTTACAGTTTCATAAGTTAGGTATTAGATACATTTCTTGGACTGTTTGATACCTCCTCCCTCCGCCTTTCCCCCTCCCCCATGAGTTGTTCAGTTGGTTTACACCAAACAGTTTTGCAAGTATTGCTTTTGTAGTGGTTTGTCTTTTTATTTTGTGTCTCTTGAGTTTGGAATTCCCTTTCACTTTCCTAGTTCTAATACAGTAAATACAGTTTCCAATGTACTCCGGTAAGATACAGTGATAGTGCAGGTACAACCACAGGAAGGGGATACAAGAGAATCATCAACAATAAAAGCTACAGTTTCACATGGCATGTTAAAAGTAATTACAACAGTGATATATCACTCATTTCCATAACATGGACCTCATTTCACTTAGCATTATCCTATGCATTCATAGGGGCATGCCCCACTTAGCATCATCTTACGTGTTCATAAGGGCATAGGTATTGGGCTATTGTGATCTTCTGCTATGACTAGCCTAAACATTTACTAATTATTCCCTATGAAGGAAACCATAGAATCCATGTTTCTTTGAGTCTGGCTCACTTCACTTAGTATAATTTTTTCCAAGTCCTTCCATTTCCATACAAATGGGGCAATGACATTCTTTTTGATAGAGGCATAAAATTCCCTTGTGCATATGTACCACATTTTCCTGATCCAGTTGTCTATTGAGGGGCATCTGGGTTGGTTCCATATTTTAACAATGACAAATCATGCTGTGATGAACATTGCTATACTGGTGGCTTTAGTGTGCTCTTACTTGTAATCTTTTGGGTAGATGCCAAAAGTGGGGTTGCTAGGTCATAGGGGAGCTCTATGTTTAGCCTTCTGAGGAACCTCCATACCTCTTTCCAGAGTGGATGAACACGTTTACATTTCGATCGATAATGTAGTAGGGTTCCCTTTGGTTACATACCTTCCAGCATTTGTTATTGTTAGTTTTCCTGATAATGGACATTCTTACTGGGGTGAGGTGGCATGTCAATGTTTTTATTTACATTTCTTTTATGGCCAGTGATGTAGGGCACTTCTTCATGTGTCTCTTGGCCATTCTCATTTCCTCTTCAGAGAAGTCTTTTTAGGTCTTTAGCCCATTTGTTGAGGGGGATGTTTGGTTCTTTGATTACTTTGGGGGGGGGGGATTTAACTTTTTGAGATCTCTATATATATTAGATATGAGGCCTTTGTCCACTGTATGGCAGGTAAAGACCTTCTCCTAATCTGTGGACTTTCTGTTTATCTTGCAAGCTATGTCTTTTGCCTTGCAGAAGGTCTGAAGTTTGAGGCAGTCCCATTTGTCCAACCTTTCTTTGATTTGTTGCATTTCTGGGCCTTTATTAAGGAAGTTTTGTTCTGTGGCAAGGAGCCCAAGTGTTTCTTCTATTCCTTCTTGTAGTGTTTTCAGGGTATCTGATTTTACTTCATGGTCTTTGATCTATTTGGAATTGATTTTGGTGCAGGGTGATATATAAGGATCTAGTTTTAATTTGTTACAGATGTTGAACCAGTTTTGTCAGCAACATTTGTTGAAGAGGCTGTCTTCTTTCTATCCTATTTTTTTAGCTCCTTTATCAAATACTAGGCATAGTTATGCGGGTTCATTTCTGGCTCTTCAGTTCTGTTCCATTGATCCTCGGGCCTGTTCTTTTGCCAATACCAAGTTCTTTTTATTACTGTATCTTTGTAATACAGCTTGAGGTTTGGTATTGTAATTTCTCCAGCATTGTTCTTTCTACTTAGGATTGTTTTTGCTATTCAGGATCTTTTATTGTTCCTTATGGACTTCTGAGTTGCTTCCTCTATTCATTAAAGAATAGTGTTTGGATACTGATGAGTATTGCATTGAATTTGTAGAAAGCCTTTGGCAGTATTGTCATTTTGACAAAGTTAATTCTCCGAATCCAGGAACATGGGAAGTTTTTCCATTTCCTTAGTTCTGCCTTAATTTCCTTTTTCAGGTTTTTTAAGTTCTCATCTTAGAGATCTTTCACTTCTTTGGTTAAGGTTATTCCTAAGTATATATATATTTTTTGAGGCAATTGCAAAAGGAGTTGCTTTTCTGATTTCAGCCTCTGTCTTTGGGTCATTGGCATATAGAAAAGCTTGATTTTTTAGGATTTATTTTATATCCTGCTACTTTGCCAAAGTTTTGGATCAGCTCAAGTAACATTGGAGTAGAGTCTATGGGCTTCTTTAGATACAGGATCATGTCATCTGCAAAGAGAGAGAGTTTAACGTCATCGTTTCCTATTTGGATTCCCTTTATGTCTTCCTCTTACTTTATTGCTCTGGCTAGGAATTCTAGTACTATGTGGAAGATGAGAGGAGAGAGCATACAACCTTGTCTTGCTCTGTCTGTTGTTTTATTGGTTCTTTCTAGAAGAACAGCTTTACATTAGCTTACCAAACTTTAGGCCCGTCTTCTCATAAGCGAACTAGATATTCTGAATGCAAAGTAAAAATAACATAGAAAAGAACCAAAAAATATCAATTAATGACATATTATTACATACATTTAATTGGAATTTTAATTATTAAAACACAATAATTAGAAATGGTATCAATATTTTAAATGCAATGCTTAGATGGAAGTAATTAAGATGTATGTAACTTTCAAAGTAATGTGCTAACCAGGTACTGGTGGCTCACACTGGTAATCCTAGCTACTCAGGAGGCTGATAGGCTGATATCTGAGGATCACAGTTTATACGCCTGTAAGGGTTTTTAGCACACCCCTCCCCCCACCTGTGGGAGAGATGGGGAAGGCATGCCCTGACCTGTTGAGCCAAGAAAGGAAAGGATCGACAGACCGCCCACACCCAGCCCTTCCTCACCGGAGGACAATCAGATGCATCTGGAAATCAAGTCAGTGCAAGATCTCGTTTATTGAGGGGAACACATGTAACTAATATAAGGCACAGGAGCCAATCAGATCAAAGATCGGCAGGAAGGGAAGGGCTGTACATGCACCTATCTAGGGCCTAGAGGCGGCTAGATTAGCCACGAGTGGCCCAAGGACTGAGAAATAGGCGGGGCCAGCTAGTTGACTTCCTTTTTCTGATCCAGGTGTGACCCATATAAGCCCAGGCAGAAATGTCCATAGAGTCTTACTTCCAATTAACCAGCAAAAAAATATGTAATAGAGGCCTGGTTTAAGTGATAGAGCACCAGTTTTGAATGAAAAGTCAAGAGAGAGTAAAAGACTCTGAGTTCATGCCACAGGATTGGCACCAAAGGAAAGTAACAATCTAGAGCGGAAAACATGATGAACTATGAAATCATGGATGAAAAATACATGGCTGTGTTCCCAATATATGTTAGTTTCCATTTCTCCATGTGTAAATAGGTTAACCATCCTACCAGATTCTAAGTGCTATTCAAACAGGAGTAATGAATTTCTCCACAAGCCTTCAATTGTGCTACATCTCATTGGATGTTAAGGGAGGAATGAAGATTCTGATGAGGAAATGAGAAGAGACAGATGAAAACGTGCTCTACATCACTGGCCATAAAAGAAATGCAAATCAAAACAACACTGAGATCCCACCTCACCCCAGTAAGAATGTCCTTTATCAAGACAACTAACAATAATAAATGTTGGAGGGGATGTGGCCAAAAGGGAGCCCCTACTTCATTGTTGGTGGGAATGTAAACTGGTTCAGCCACTCTGGAAAGTGGTATGGAGATTCCTCAGAAGGCTAAGCATAGACCTCTCCTACGACCCAGCAGCCCCATTTTTGGGCATCTACCCAAAAGATCACAAACAAGAACACACTAAAGCCACCAGCACAACAATGTTCATCACCGCACAATTTGTCATAGCTAAAATATGGAACCAACCCAGATGCCCCTCAGTAGACAAGTGGATCAGGAAAATGTGGTACATATACATAATGGAATTTTATGCCTCTGTCAGAAAGAATGACATTGCCCTATTTGTAAGGAAATTGAAGGACTTGGAAAAAATTATACTAAGTGAAGTGAGCCAGACCCAAAGAAACATGGACTTTATGGTCTCCCTCATAGGGAATAATTAGCACAGGTTTAGGCTAGTCACAGCAGAGGATCACAAGAGCCTAATAGCTATGCCCTTATGAACACATAAGATGACGCTAAGTGAAATGAACTCCATGTTATGGAAATGAGTGATATATCACTGTTGTAATTACTTTCAACATGCCATGTGAAACCGTAGCTTCTTTTGTTGATGATCCCCTTGTATCCCCTTCCTGTGCTTGTACCTGCACTATCATTGTATCTCATCTGAGTACATTGTTTACTGTATATACTAGTATTAGAACTAGGGAAGTGAAAGGGAATATCAAAATCGAGAGACACAGGATAAAAAGACAAACAACTACAAAAGCAATACTTGCAAAACCATTTGGCATAAACCAACTGAACAACTCATGGGGGGAGAGGGAAAGGGGGAGGGGGAAAGGCAGGAATGAGGGAGGAGTTAACTAACAGTAAAAGAAATGTACCCAAGGCCTAACGTATGAAACTATAACCTCTCTGTACATCACTTTGACAATAAATAAGAAAAAAATAAAATAAATTAAATTAAAAAAAAACATAGAAGAGGTTTTGAATAACTTGGTCATTTGAGGAAGCTTATTTAGCTAAGAAACATATGAAATGTTCTCATTAACCATATTGCTGCAGCTACTGGCAAATCAGCTCAATTCAGCTTATACCCATTTTTTGAGAACACTAGTTTTTCTGGAAGTTCTAAATAAGCAGATCCTCATATGAACTAGTAAACATAGCCACAAGTTATTTCCCTAATGACCTCTAATTCATAGAAATTTGTACTGAAAAATTCAGATTAGTCTCCTATGGTAGAGTGCCAGCATGTCATCTGATGAGAAGAAGTCACATGCTAGTTTATTAGACCACTTGCAAATGAGTAAGTTTAGAGTGGAAATACCCTATAGATTTGGGATTATTCTTTTTTACTACTTGGAGTAAGTCTGGAAAGCCATAACCACAGAAGAACCCAAGTGCACCAATATCCATCCTGTATTTAGATAAACTTGTAGTTGGCAGAAAATCATCTTCCCATTTGTTACAATGTATTTTTAAAAATAAAGTGTATTCTTGAGAGCACAGAGACTAAGCAAAATTCAGTAGTGCTATAAAAATAAGTTTTAGAATTGTTGTTTTAATTACCCTGAAATGGGCTCTTGCAAAGCCTGGCTTCTCAGAGATACTTTATTGTATGCTGTTAAGAAAGAAGCAAATGGGCTGGGGATATAGCCTAGTGGCAAGAGTGCCTGCCTCGGATACACGAGGCCCTAGGTTCGATTCCCCAGCACCACATAGACAGAAAACGGCCAGAAGCGGCGCTGTGGCTCAAGTGGCAGAGTGCTAGCCTTGAGCGGGAAGAAGCCAGGGACAGTGCTCAGGCCCTGAGTCCAAGGCCCAGGACTGGCCAAAAAAAAAAAAATAAAGAAAGAAAGAAGCAAATATATTTTGCTCAAGTGCTTCAGAGCATAGAATTTTTTTCTCTCAATACGGCTAGTATTCCTAAGAACATATTATAGGGCGATGTGAAAGAAAATAATGGATATTTAGAACCTATAGAACAGCAAATGATCTAAAATGATCTATCTGAAATGACCAGAAGTGTTATTCACAACATAATCTACAATACATTTTGGTGAGTAGGCAGATACCTGAGTACAAGATTTGACATAAGAAATTATACATGCTGAAATGTGACCTTTGTCTTAGATATTCACTTGAGAAATTGATAGTAATAAAACTCCTGAATACCTACTCTCTGCTTAAGGAAACAAAATCAGCCATGAGCGAAGTTGGCTAAGGTGTCTGTTTAAAGGTTATAGAAATATGTTCTAAGTGATGGTGAAATTAATATTTACAAAGAGCTAAGAATTACCAATAACTAGGAGTCCACATTTTTAAGTACCTTATCAGTACTGAGGTTTTAGTTCAGGCTCTCATACTTGCTCAGCTGGTGTACTTCCACTCTCTAGCCCTGAATTTGCTGTTTTGTGTTTTGTTTTATTTTTGAGATAGTAGTTCATGGACTTCAGTGGGTTGGCCTCAAATTGACATTCTCCATATTTCAGCTCCCTGAGTAGTACAATTACAGGCATCTTCCCCTGGTACCCAGCTTAAATTTTTTAATTGGAAATAGAAGGCTTTCTGCTTGTAGTTTTTCTTTCAGAAATTAAAGAGTCTCTTATTGAGTACCAGGAATTGCTTCATGTATTGGAAAATTCAGACACAAAATCTGATCCTTGCCTTCAAAGCAGTGATCATCTGGGCATTATAATAGAAAGAAGATACAGTTTTTCAAGCAAATAGGGTAGCCACCTTGTAAGAAAATTATTCTGAGTACAAAACAAAGACTAAAAATGTAGGGAAAAGAAACAACAAAAATATGAAAAGCATATTACTCCTATCAATCAGAATTTCAATTAACAAGGCTCATTCATAAAAAGAAGTTGATATGAATGCCATGGGAGCACAGAGGGAGGGTAGCATTGTTTCTAGTATTTACTTATGTATCTATTGATTGATTGATTGATGAACTTTTATGCCGGTCCTTTGGCTTGAATTCAGGACCTGGTCACTATCCCTGAGCTTTTGTGCTTAAGGTTAGCCTCTACCACTTTGAACCACAGCTATATTTCCAACAATTTCATAACTAATTGGAGTCTAATGGGCTTTCTTGCCTGGGCTACATTTGAATCTCAATCCTCAGGTCTGAGCCTCCTGCATAGAGTAGCTAGGATTACAAGCATGAACCAATGGCATCCTTATTTATTTATTTGTGTGTGTGTGTGTGTGTGTGTGTGTGTGTGTGTGTGTGTGTCTTCCAGGAGTGGGGTTTGAACTTAAGGCCTTGAACTCTCCGTTGTTTTGCTCACACTGGCACTCTACCATTTGAGTACCTCCAGCTCAATCTCTGGTAATTTTGCTTCTAAAGCTAAATTACAGGAGGCACTAGGCCTTTCAAACTGTTGCTTTCAATCTAAATTACAGACAGCACTAGGCCTTTCAAACTGTTGCTTTCTATCTAAATTAGGAAGTAGTTTTTTGTAGTAACACAGGGCTCTTTAGGAAATAGTTGGTTTGGTTTTGTACCTCTATTTAGAAAAAGAATTGTTATTAGTTTAGGAAGAACATGCATTTATTTCAAAATCGCTTTAGTAACATAATTGCCCTTGACAATGAACAACCACAAATGATCGGTTTGTCTCCATTAATACATTTCTACTTATTTTTATAATGCTCCTTGGATGCAGAAAAGTTGTAAGATACACATGCCAAATAATCTTGTTTTATTCATTTATAAAGGTTCCAAACACTGGACCTCAGCAAATTTGAATAATCATCAAAGGTTTTGGATAGTAAAATATTTCTTCCAACCTGTATGAGTTGAGAAACATTATTTTATTAGATGATTCAGTTCTGAACTGTACAATTTTGGCCAAGTTTAGAAGTCAGAAACATAGTTGGTTCTATAGGTAGTTTAATTTTCAAAGAGGAGAATTTTAATTTACTGAGAGAATTTGTTAAACGTAAGAATGTGAGTCACAGTTTATGCTCATGAAAATGAGTATATATTTTTTCCAGGTCTCCTATTCTTCCTTGCAAAATACATGTTACTCCCTCCCCAATACATATTTTACTGACTATTACAACCAGAGGGGAGAAAAAGATTTACTCATTTCACTATCCATCCTAATGTGGAAGTTTTGAGGTAAAAGAATTCAAAAGTCAATGCTGACAGTGATTTGCAAGTGAATTATGAGTAGGGAGCAAAGAAGACTTCAACATCATCAGCCAAACAAATTCTTTCATATAAGAAAGCAATATGAAGAGCTCCAGTAGCGCAATCGGTTAGCGTGCACTACTTATAAGAAAGCAATATGAAAATAACATAGGTCAATGTATAAAAATCTCTTACCTTGTTTCTCTACTTTAAAAAAATAAGGCTATAAATCAATATTATTACCATGATGCTTCACTTATTCATTCAACAAATACTTGCCAAGAGCCTACTATGTAATTGGGGCTAGCAATATATGGAGAAAACAATAGACATCATCCTTGCTCATATAGAATTCCTATATAGTGGGAGATTTTAACATACTATATACGCTGTTTCAAGATACAGTGGAAGGAAAAGTGGGGTGCAACTTGGGCTGATACTAGGTCAGTAAACAAAGGAAAATTGAATGATCATGTGCTGGCTGTGGCCACTCATGCGAAGTCTCTTGTGGTATCTCATTCTTACTCTGGTTGCAACTACAAGTTCACATGCATTTTTCTTTGATTCCCTCTAGTATATGACTGCTGCTGCTCCTATGCAAGGGACCTATATTCCCCAGTACACGCCTGTGCCTCCGACAGCTGTTTCTATTGAAGTAAGTCTATTGCTGTCTTATAGAGAGATATTCAGAGTGATAAACCCTCTGGTTCCCACAACCCATGGAATCCTAGTGGATGATTTTTATGCTGCTCCAAAATAGATAATTGCAAACGCAGTGTATAACAACTGTACATTTACACAAACTTGCCTATATTGTGTTTTACATATAGAAAGAGCTAACCTGACACAGAGGTATAAAAGGATGGTAAATTTTTATGCTTAGAGAAAAGTTCAGAGAACAAATCACTATCACATCCAATGTTAACCATAGATACTTGTTTGAAAAAGAAAAATGTTGGCAACTGTTTAAATGAGCTAGCCCTCTAGGGCCTGGTTCCTCAAAGTGGTCCCTGGACCAGCATCACTGGCCTTGCCTGCAGCTTGTTAGAAATGCAGTGTCAGATACCATCACTCATGTTAGTGAATTTGCATTACATTTTCATATGATTCTTCCATGATTCAAATGCAAATTAAAGTGTGAGACACTGGATTAGAGCTCTAATTTGCAGACTATTCAACACATTAAAATTGCTTTATGAACATCAATTTTATTTTTCTTCTTGGGTTCTATAACCAGAGATTCTTATTGATTTGCCTGAAATAGATACTGGACATTGTGATTTTTTTTCAAGGATCTCAGGTGAACCCAATATGTATATGCAAAAATTAAACAACTAAAAACCTTGCTCTGTATGTTTTTCCTTTTTTTTTTCCACTCATGGCTGGATTTCTACCACTTGAATTACAGCTCCATTTCTGGCTTTTTGCTGGTTACTTAGACATAAGACTCCAATGGACTTTCCTTTCTAGGCTGGCTTTAAACTTCAATTTTCAGATCTCAGTCTCCTGAGTGGGTAGAATTATCTTCTAGGATGTGAGGCTCTGGTCCTCCATATGAGTGAACCCTGACAAATTTATGACTTCTTATAGACAAGACCACTACGGGTGTCATAAATGATGGTTTCATCCCATCCTTTTGGAAACTTTGTCCTTTCATCTCTCTTTATATTGGGATGAATTCAACCACTCAAACTTCATTTTACTGGACTAAGCCATTAAGCAATAGAGAGAAGGAGAAATCATAAGAATCTGTTGATGATGGTAACAACAGTTAAATTGGTATCCTTCTCACTGCTCCTAGTTATTATTTTTTTTTTGCTTTTGTGATGCACATATCCATTCTCATCAGTTGGAAATCCCAAGGAGTGGTCAGAAATTAGGGTATTTGTGTATGACATTCCACTAGTGAAGTTGATGGAAACATTTACTGATTAAATTGAGTATTTAAAAATATGTATTTGTTTATATATTTATTTGTATGTAATGAATGTTTGCTTGTATCAAGTTTAACTAGGCATTACTAAGTAATTTAAGAAGCCAAGAACAATAAATTTTTGAATATTTGATATGTTTTGGACATGTGAGCTCAGAATAATGTACCTTAAACAGATTTTAATTGGATTTTTAGAATTTCAGGAATATGATTACATGTGTATATTTAAAAACAGCTGTACCATGAGAAAGTCAATGACTTGGACATGCCAGACACTGGAGGCACAAATCATAGCCAATTGCATGTTCACATTTCCACATAAAAGGCATATGCTGCTCTAAAGAACCAGAACAATGTGATGAGTATAAAATAATGAGACACACTTGATGCTGTGGGGTTTTGTCTAGTTATAGTTCAATCCGGAGTTTGAAAAAAAAAATCTCTGAAAAAATTAAATACACTTTGGTATAAGAATATGAGTCTCTAAAGCCTAGAATATAGCCTCACAAAGAAAAGCACCAACTCATTTTTCATGTAGAAAGCACTCATTGAATATT
Organism: Perognathus longimembris pacificus; assembly: GCF_023159225.1. Taxonomy (NCBI): domain Eukaryota; kingdom Metazoa; phylum Chordata; class Mammalia; order Rodentia; family Heteromyidae; genus Perognathus; species Perognathus longimembris. The sequence continues at coordinate 41,247,615 of NC_063166.1, forward strand.
CATCACTGTCCACACAAATAAATATTGGCGTGTTGGGGTGCATGAAGCAGGGTGTGGGAGAAAGTAGGTGGCTTAGAAAACTACACAAGAGACAACATCACATTAGGAAAGAAAATAGTGAATAATTATAGGGAAAATTGTTAGTTTCAAAGGAAGAATTTTAGGGATGTTTACTTAAAGTAACACAGAATTGACTAACAACTCAAAAACACAGCTGAGATCTAACTATATGTAAAATCAGGAGCGATGCCCTTGTCAGGTCTGCCAGCATCCAAGCAAAGCCACCTGGGCACCCTGGAAACCAAATGTGTGCTCTTAATAGTGATCAACTCTGTATATTCACTCTTATTGCCATATATACAAGACAGAGGATGGAAGAATGGTGAAAGAAGAAAATCCCAAAATTGAGAACATGGATATTTTTATTTTCAGAAACTTCTCAATAAATTCCTGTCCAAAGCCAAATAAAATATGTCCAATTACAGACTGAAAGCCTACTCAACAGTATTCTTTTTAAAAGATTGCTGTGTTGATGTAGAATTTTTATCTAGTCCAGAGTTACTATAATCTTGTCAAATGAAACCGGTATGGTATAATAAGCTTTGTTTGAATATGCAAATACTAATAGGCATCCTGAATACATTGTTATTATTTAGGATAATTACATGAAACTATAGTCTAAAAGTTCCAAGTACAGCTGGGTGTCAGTGGCTCACACCTGGAATTCTACCTACTCAGAAGGCTGAGAGCTGAGAAATCATGATTCAAAGCCTGCCCAAGCAGAAATGTCCATGAGACACTTATCTCCAATTAACCAGTAAAATACCCAGAAATGAAGCTGTGGCTCAAATGCTAGAGTGCTAGCTTGAGAGAGGAAAAAAATAAATAAATAAAACACCCAGCTCAGAATTCAGCTCTTCTACCAGCACAAAAAATTATAAATAAAGGTTCAAGTTTGGATGAAATAATTTTTGGATCATTTATCCCCTTTAAGGTTCTACATTCAGATGCATATACATACATACTACCTTCATTTTTTACTGTATATACAAATGTAGCCAAGAGCACCTCTTCTGAAACCAATTGAACAGGTGTTTAAAGTCCATCTAGACAAGGATCTTTTATTGTTAAAGCAAATAAAGCTTTTGTATATTTGTTGCCTCCATAGGGTGTTGTTGCTGATACCTCTCCCCAGACAGTGGCACCTTCGTCCCAGGACACCAGTGGTCAGCAGCAACAAATAACAGTGGATGCCCCCAACGAGCATGCGCCTGCATATTCCTACCAACAGTCTAAGTAAGTGGGGCTGTGCTAAGCTCATTCTTTCAGTATAATCACTCTGTCAGGTTGTACCTGTGATAGTAACCACACCACATGAATATTTCTTTAATACATAATTGTGTGGATGTATTTGGGCTGACATCAAGTAGATGTATGCTTATCATCCAGCATGAGGATCACATGCTATTTATCTATGAAGCTCTGCTTTGGGGTGGGCACTGAGTGATGCTTCGGTGATGGAAGTGGTTGGGTTAGATATATCAGATCTTATATCCAGATCCAGGACAGACAGAAAGAAAACCCAAAGACTGCAAGCTTTCAATTCTGTGTGTGCCTCATTGGCTGCTGTTTAACTGGCCAAAGTTAGTCACAGGGCCAAGCAGAGTCTGTGGATATTCACTAGTAGCAAATGACATTGTATTGCAGTCGTTTTTGTTTTGTTTTGTTTTAACCAAAAACAACAACAGAAAATGCCACGCAGTATTCAGGAAGGAGAGAAAAGTTTATTCCCAAACTGCTGGCCAGTGGCCAAGGTGATGCATGGTCGGGGAGAAAGAGTGAACCCTGCCCAGCCCTGCCTTGTCTAGGGCAGGGGGGTGGGGAGGTGTGACCAGGTGGATTAGGATATGACTTCAGGGAAGGGGGAGGTAACTGCCTCCAGGTATGCTGGGTACCCAGGTAACTGGGTGGAGACTTAACCAGGTAGGGAGCTTCTGCATGGAGCCTTCCCAGTGTGGACCTTACACAGTGAATGATTTCATACAACTCTATAAATCACAATCTATATAACTGATGAAAAGAGAATTACTAAATTATCATTTTATGGAGTGTTATTTCGTTTCCTTGTCATCATTTTGCTTCAGAAAGGAAAATTATTGTCCCTTTTTTTTTTTTTTTTGCCAGTCCTGGAGCTTGAACTCAGGGCCTGAGCACTGTCCCTGGCTTCTTTTTGCTCAAGGCTAGCATTCTGCCACTTGAGCCACAGCACCAATTCTGGCCATTTTCTATATATGTAGTGCTGGGGAATCGAACCCAGGGCTTCATGTATACTATGAAAGCACTCTTTCTACTAGGCCATATTCCCAGCCCCAAGGTTGTGTGTGCCATTGCCTTGTTTTGGTTTTGGTTTTTTGTAGTTTTTTTTGTGTATGTTTCTTTCCAGAGCTGAGGACCTGAACTCGGGGCCTTGCCAGGCAGGCGCCCTTCCGCTGAACTAAATCCCCAGCCCCTATTGTCATTCTTAAAAAAAAAATAAAGATGTCAGGTGAGGTGACACCTATAATCCTAGCATTTGGAGATAGAGGCAGGAGATTTGCAAATTCAAGACAACTCAGGCTACATAGGGAGGCTCTGTCTCAAAACAAACAAAAAATAAAAAAGAAACTACTCAGGACTATTGCAATTTGTGTCAAGATATCATAACAGTGGAAAGAGACTGGAATTACATCACAGACCCTAAAGAAGAGGCTAGTGTGTGGAAATTACTAAGAAGAGACAACAGAAGTAGAGGATTTTTGTGAATATCACTTAAGAGGATGCTTAGCGAAGGCAGATCAAGGAAATGAAGAAAGTGATCAGATATTGATGATTATACATCACAGATGGAGAAATTTGTCTAAACTGCCTTAATATTCTTGCTGAAAATCAGCTATATAAACCTGCCAAGAATAGGAGCCAAGGCATATTAAGAAAAAAGCTCAGATGGCCATATTGAAATTTGGCCAAGGAGAGAGTCTTTGTACTCCTTAAATGGAGTCTTCTGTGTATACTTAAAAATTAAATTTGCTTAGGATATCAGTTAATGTTACAAACTAAGTTATTATTATCACTGCTATCATTGCTATCAGAAATGACTTTCAGGAAATACTGATGCTGAGTAAAACAAGCTATGCTTGTATGTACATTTTCTCACATAGGGAACAATGGCACCATCCTAGCACTGTGGCAATCATGTCAGGGTGTTCAGTCTGGTCAGTGTGAGGAAAGGATTTATACAGGCTATGAGGAAGGGGAGTAAGACACACGAGAGAAGAGAGATAATTTATTTGTCAATTTGGCTCTCAGTCATCTTGTATCCAGATGGGCCAAACATCATTAGGATCGTGGGGGCATTTTTGAGTAAGATCAGCATTTGAATCAGCAGGGAATCAATCAGATGCTTCTCCATAATGCAAGTGGCCTCCACCCAATCAGTTAAAGGCTGGAAAAGAACACAAAGTGTATTCCTCTCATGAGGATGTGGGAACCTCATGCTTAAGCTTGAACATCTGTCTTGTCCTGCCTTTGGACTTGAAGTAAAACATTTGTCTCTCCTTGGGTCTCAGGCCTGCCAGACCTGGGACTGGAATTTATGCCACCAGCCGTCCTAGTTGCAGAATTTGGGATTCAAGCTGGAACTTTACCATTGGCTCTACTAGGCCTCCAGTCTGCTGATTGCAGGTCTTGGCATCAGCCAGTTCCTTATGATCTGTCTGTCCCACATTACCTTCATAAATACACATATGTACATTTACTCATTCTTTCATCCATCCATCCATCCTATCAGTTCTGAATGCCTAGAAAACCTGGACTAACCTACTATTTGCAAATACGGCTTACACAGTTCAGTGAGTGATTTTATCTCTTCCAAAATATAAGGAAATGAGTGATTCTATAACCTCAAACCATCCTGCTAACAGATTGGTAGTTTCTGAATAAATGAAAATTAACACATCCATTTGTGCAATCAGAACTTATTGAGAACTTCTGCTGTGACAGCTATCATTATAGGTTCTAGAAAAGGGAAAAAGCAGACTACTCCTCATCTCTCAGAATTTATTTTCTACTAGGATTAGACTCATAGTCAGTGGGTCAATTAAAACACATGGTGGCTCATGGTTTAAATCCTAGCTACTAAAGAGGCTGAGATCCAGAAAATCGTGGTCTGAGGCAATCCGGGGCAGAAAAGTCTGCAAAAGATGAGCTGAAGGTGAGCCTCAAGTGGGAAAGCATGCAAGCGCGGAGAAGCCTAGCAAGTTCCAAGGATCTGAGTTCAAAATCCAGTCCCAGTAAAAGTAAATTCATTAACTAACTAGAATAAAAATGAAACAAGACCAGCATTACAAAGAAGCAGAAGTCTTCCTGGGATAAACACCTCAGGGTGTTATCAAAGGAGCTCTTTATAGGAGGGAAAGCAATTTGAAGCTATGCTTGGGGAGCTCTAGATAAAAACACTTGTATTTTGTGTTCTGTATGTGCTGGTCCTGGGCTCAAACTCAGTGCCTGGGCACTATTGGTCTTGTGCTTGTTTGTTTTGCTCTCTACCAGTTGAGCCACATCTCCACTTTCAGCTGCTATGGTGCTTAATTGGAAATGAACTTTTCTCTCCAGGCTGGCTTCAAACTGTGAGCCTCAGATCTCAGCCTCCTGAGTAGCTAGGAATAGAGGTACTGGCTCCTAGCGGTTGGTGGGAGTTTTGTTGTTGTTATTGTTGTTTGTTTATTTTTATTGGTTTTGTTTGGAGAAGGTGTTTTTTAGTTTTTGTGGCTTTTTGGTTTTGTATTTTTGCTCCTGTCTAGTACTCTACCACTGGAGCCACAGGACTACTTCCACTTTTGCTGATTAACTGGAGATAACTGACTTTACGGTCCCAGTTAGCTTCAAACTGTGATCCTTGGACCTCAGCCTTCTGATTAACTAGAACTACAGGCACGGGTCGCCAGTGGCTGACTGAGATACAACATTCTAAGCAGAGGTAGAGGTATTTTGAGGCTATATGAAATTTACAAAGGGAATTCAAGGCTGGAATGTCCAGGATTATCCCAGAGATAGGTAAAGCCCAAGTAGGCCAGCTACTTTCAAACCTTCAATGCTTACAGACTTTTCTTACAGTAATTGTATTACATTTCATTTCATTTAAAGGAAACATATAAATATTTAAAAGACTTTGACAAAAGCTATGACATTCATTTGCATAATATTAGTGACTAAATATCAATATGAATACAGAGATGCAGAGCATGTAGGGTTGTGATTCAAAGATGACTTTTGAAAGCAAATTCTCTCCCTTCTTGAAATTATATAGAACCTCTTTCTCTCCCTGTCAGATGGAACTTTAGTTGTTTCTCCTTGTCATCCACAATGTGGTGTCTTCTTCTTCCTTGGGGATACCTGCACTGAGAGATGGTCCTTGTGAGATGGGGTAGGGAACTGGGCTCTACTGGCCCAGAGAAGCCTCTCTGCCTCTCTGCTTTCTAGGAAGCACAAGCATCAGTATACAGAAACAGCCCTTAAGTGCTAACAACATAGTGCTGGGTTGAGAGGTACATATATACATAATAGGTTTTATGTAAGGAAGAAAATGAGAACAACTCCCACATAAAACACTATGGGACAGAAGGATGCTTTCCATTTTGGCTGGCTTGGTAGACTTTGGTGGAGGTTATGAAAACTGGAGTTTGGTCTTGCAGAAGGAACCATATCCTAGGTGATATCACAGCTTGGCTGAAGTCCAGAAGGAGGGAACTCAGCATCTCTCTCTCTCTCTCTCTCTCTCTCTCTCTCTCTCTCTCTCTCTCTCTCTCTCTCTCTCTCTTTTATTTTTTGGCCAGTCCTGGGGCTTTAACTCAGGGTCTGATCAATGTCCCTGGCTTCTTTTTTGCTCAAAGCTAGCACTCTACCACTTGAGCCACAGCACCATTTCTGGCTTTTTCTGTATATGTGGTGCTGAGGAATTGAACCCAGGGTTTCATGTATGTGAGGCAAGCACTCCATCACTAGGCCATATTTCAGCCCCTCAGCATTTCTTTAACAAGTGAAGACAGTGATAAGAGCATGTGAAAGGGAATATTAGACCCAGGTTCTATTATCAGGTGCCATAGTGATATGCATGGACAGCATTTCCTCTGTTCTATAATTACTCTTTCAGCTTTAGAAGACTTTAAATTTGAAGGCAATGAGAACCACCAGTTCCACTACTACCTGGTCATTGGCCTGATCCCAAAATTATTCTAGTTGACAATGCTGAGTTTTCCCAAAGACAATTAATATCTAGAAATAAAATCCTACAATCCATGTCCTCCTTGTGGACATAAGGAAAACCTGCACTTTTCAGAATAACCTCAAGCCTGCCATTATCAGAATTAGCTCTTGCCAGAAACATCTTGCAAGAAATTTTTGAGAAACTGTAAACATTGGGGTTAAACCAAAATCTGAAACCCTTATGATTTCTCTGGAACTAAAACCTCAAACTCAAGTTCTATAAAAGGATTGCACACCTGTCCTTCAGGGCTCAGACTCTAGAGTAGGAACTTTTTTGGCTACATAATAATCTTGTGTTCCCTCAGCTCTTCAAATACCACTTGCTTCTTCCCCAAGTATTTTCTACAACAGTGGTAGTAGGGATGACGAGGGGTTCTTGTTTACAAAAAACTTGTCTTACACTTACTCACACATTACATATATAACAGGGGGTTTCACAGTTCCTGCTCTTTGACACAACAGGTCAAAGGTGAGAGTGGCTGGAGAACAGGAGGCCTTCCAGAACTATAGAATGGGAAAAACACTTTGCATTTTCTTATCGACATTTTTCAACCTATTAAAAATGTTGACATGTCCTATAAGGAGCTTTTTCATGGAAACAACAAAATATTAAAAGAAACATATTAAATATACCTGTGGGTGCCATTTGCTACAAAAATTCTATAAAACCAGGAATAAATGAGACTTCAACCCTTGTTGTTGTTATCATTGTTGTTTGTTTAATCAGTTTCAGTGAAGGGAGTGTGGCCTGTGTTGAATTAAGACATATCATTTCTTCAGAACCAATCACAGAGGACCTAGAGTTGAGCTAAACACCTGAGTTATGACTAAACAAATGTTATTTGGCCAAACCATTTCTTTTTTATTTGACCACTGTTTACATATAGGACTATCTTATCCATATAGAGATTATCTGAAATCAACAATATCTAAAGTTAGTTGCAGTCTATAGACTTCCCCAAGTTCTTGTCATATCCTTTCTGTTTGAGTTTAAGGAGAGTATTTCTGAAATCATTTAGCCAAACTACATTATCTTATTTATTTTAAATACTCTGAATTTCATAAATGGAAGCTCATTTTCAACATGCCAATCAATCTGCCTCCATTTCCATCAGGCAACCTATTTCTAACAATCATTATGGTATTGATAGCTTAAAGTTCTTATACAAATCTCTACCCTTTCTCATTAAATGCTACCTGACCTCTTTTAGGCTGTGAAATTCTGATGAGGGCAACTGAGTGTCCCTGAAAAGAGCCTGACACATCACACATATATTTAACACCAAAATATATTGAAAATTACAGCCATTAAGACAAAAGATTATAAAAGAAAAGTTTAAGAAATAGACATTGTTGTGGAAACTTAGTCATGGGAAACAGAGAAGCCATATTAGGAAAGATCAGATTAGGCATCTTTATTGGAAAGCTGGTGACTGCAGGTGGACTATTGTCACAAAAACCTGCAGTTCCTCAAATACACTTAACACTGTTAGAAAATTGAGCTATGAGAGCAGGAGAAGAATGAAAGAGCAGAAAAACAATACCAACAAACCAGATCAACTCCAGTGGAGAACTGAAGTGGGATGCTATGATGACTAAAGGAGAGCTAGGAAACACAAAGCACGATACCCTGGCTTCGAAGGAGGTATGGGCTTAAATAGGGGCAAGGGTCCCTCCCTACCCCTGCAGGATCTCAAGAAACTCAACAGTCTCATGAGTTCAAAGCCCATAACTGACAGGTGCAGTAACCTATTTTCCAAATCCCCATCCCTGCCTCTAGGAATGCAGGCATGCCCATCACCTGGGGATGGAACATCCCTGCCTCTACTATGAGAACAAGATAGCGCTAGTTAAACCAATTCCCTATCATCCATCACTTGGCCAAGATGGCATAGGTTAGACCCAGTATCCTTACATCAATATGATGGGTGTCCATATAAATTTTTGATTAGAAAATATTTTTGTATTTCAAATTTAGTATTTCAAATTTCAAATTTTTCTGTCTAAAACATAGGACTTTATATGTACTATTTGAGGTCTTTTTTCCTCCATCATTAATAAAAAGTAATTTATGTCAAAAGTCCTCAGGGCTCTTATTTCGAAAAGAATAGAGGATAATTATTTTATGTCAGAAATGCCAATTCCCACCCAAGTTCTCTATCAAGTGGTAGAGCACCAGCTTTGAGTGGAAAAGGCAAGTAGAAGTACAAAGCCCTGAGTTCAAGCCCCACTACCTGCACCACACACACACACATACACACACACACACACACACACACACACACACACACAGAAGTATGGTCTGAAAAGTATCTTTACCAACTTCTACTTTAATATAAACAACTGGAAGTCCTCAGTTTAGATCCCACTTTTATGATTCCCTGGTTGTAACTCAGCTCTTCAGAATCTGGTCTTCTTTAAATTAAAAGCATTACAGGCAGGAAAGTCCCCGTGACACTCTTATCTCCAATTAATCACAGAAGCCATAAGTTGCGTTATGGCTCAAGCAATACCCTTAGCAAAAAGGAGCTCAGGGACAGCACTTAGGCCCAGAGTTCGAGCACCAGGACTGACCAAAACAATAATAACAACAAAAAGAGCATTCGACCTGTGTTTTGTAATGAGCATCCGTTATGTCTGATCTGGAGGAAGATTTCCTGCATGTCCTGGAATTACATGTTAGAAAGCATCTGAGCACTTTCTGCTCCAGTTAGATTGAGATGAAGGGCTGCAGGCTGAGGGAACAGTGTTTCTGTTGCTGCAGCTCTCTTCAAAGGCACTAACCAGTACTAATGAACATGGTTTCCTAAAAGGCCAGAGAAATACTTCAAATAATTTATTTTCTCAGAGATGAGGGTATGTATTGATTTCTTCATGAGGAATTCCTTTAGGTTAAAAAGTATGTACATTAAATTATTTAAGAAGCTTAACAAAATTAGGCTTGTCTAAATGTTGGTTATTGGTATACCAATAGAAAACATTATATCCTTGACATATGACTTGGGATAAAAATAAATCAGTACAGAGATTTTGAATATGTAAAAAAAATTACTTTCTTTTAAAGCATTGTTTAATCCTGCTGCTCTTTTCTGTTCCTTAATCACCTACTTAGTTTACCTGTAGATAATCTATTATTGAGAATGTAGTATGTACTTTCCACAATGGACCACAGAAAACTTCCTTTTACATGAAGCTAGTGTGTCCAAAATGGCTCTGAGAAATAATGAACCATCAGACCATCTTAAGATTTCTGAATTGCTAGATTTCTAAGATGATAAATTGCTATTTCTCTACTTGTTTTGGAAAGGGTTCTGAGTAGATGTGACTAGTGTCATGAAACTACACATATTCACTCTTCCATTGAAAAGCTCTTACCTCATTCTTCTTTGGTATTGAAATTCTGTTTGTTCTTCAGATCATCACTAACTAACTGAACTGCCATGCATATCAAATTTGTGTAAAATTTCAGAACACTGGTGCTGTGTAAGTATGCTGTGAGTCATAGAACATTTTATGTGCACGGTGCTTTAGAGTTTGTAAATGTTTTACATACTCATCTTTTCATATGAACTACTGTCTCAATATGTTTTATTTCTTAAGTAATCTCACCGTCCAGTCTAAAATGTACCCACTATTAAAGATCACAACATGGAAAACTGACAATTCTTCTATTTTTAGGAATATCTTAAGCATTATGTACATATGCACATGCTTTATCTAAGATAAATGACCAGAGATAGATTTAGTTTTATTTAAACAGCAGCACCTTTTACATCCTAGAATCATAATTATCAACAGTATCACCATTTATTTCTCCCTATATGTTTGCATGTAGTAATTAGACCATTTTAAGAACTAAAAGAATTAGGGAAGATATTGTGAACACTATGTAAGTTGACAAAAACCTAAATGTAGCATTGCTTATAAATCCTGATATACTTCTGATTGCAATGCATATCCAACACTTAACTCAAGAGGGGCTTTAATGATCCTGTCATCCACTGACTAAGTGAGAAAATTTTAAATGTGGAGTTAACTATTTTTCAGGCATTTGCACAATGGATGAGAATAGGAACAAACACCAAAGCATAAAACCAAGAAAAAGAGTTAGTTCTCATAGCAAGATAGGCTTTAGAAATAAATGGAATATACCTGCAGTTTGCAAAGGTAGAGAAAATGAGCTAAAATATTGATCATAGTTCTCATGACTACCTTTCATAAAACCTTGCTTTATTCTTGGTGCTCTCCTGAGCTGTAATTGCATTTAGGGAAGGAACAAAAACAGGAGATAGGCCCTGAGACTTCTTCTACAAGGCGAGCACGCTACCACTAGGCCATATTCCCAGCCCCTTCAACTACTTCTAAAGAATTAAAATATTCAATTTTACAGGATTTTGAAACAAATTAAGTAGATTCTCAATAGCCATAATGGCTTATGCAAGTTAGGAAGTGAAGAATTTTCTGAAGACCATTTTAGATATGTACTTTTTTATGTGAATTTGAATACATTGCATCTACTTGCTCAGGGCAGATGTCCTCCAAGGACAGATTACCTAGACTCTTGAAAGCAATGGAAGGTTAACCCCACCCTCTTACCCATGAGCTTTGAAAAACCTGTAATCCTGTGCCCAGCAAACCTGAGCCTTAGTTACAAAATTAAGCAACTGAAAATCAGAAGAATCTGAAAACTTTCTTGTCATCCTGTGTCTAAGGGAAGAGTCCTTCCTCAGAAGGTGACCTATAGATAGCTTAAAGTGCCTTTATTTTTTAACACAGCTCTGTAATTACTCAACATACCTAGAAAAAAGAGTCAAGACTAAAGGAAAAACCCACCAAAATCTCTTCAATGGTTATAGATAGGTGGAAGGGTTGGCCTAACCCAGAAGTATGAGCTAACAAAGTCTCCAATGGCACAATAACATTTGGTAACTAAACATCTAAACACCTATTATAATGACAAACCACTTTTCCAGACTCCAGGAGAGTACAAAATAGAAAAATAGAGCCTTTTTTCTCAAAGTGTGAGAACTTTGGTTACTGTTTTTGTTTTTCCTAATTATGCTAAAAAAAAAAAAAAGCATTAGGGCTTGAATTCAGAGACATGTGCTTGATTGGCTTACCTGCTCAGCTAGTACTTTACCACTTGGACCATGCCTCCAGCAGTGTTTATTTTGTGCCAGTCCTAAGAATTAAATTGAGAGCTTGAGCTTCCTTTTCTCAAACACTCTACCACTTGAACTACAGCTCTACTTCCAGTTGTTGTTGTTGTTGTTGTTTTTAATACATATAGTTTTAGTGTTGATAAGTGTCTCACAGACTTTTCTGCCTAGGCTGGCAGGAAATGTGATCTTCAGATCTCAGCCTCCTGAGCAACTAGTATTACAGTCATGCACCAGCTTTATTTTTACTGGTTATTTTGGAGATAGAATCTAGGAAATCTTTCTGCCTTGATTGACCTCAAGTCTTCTAGATCCCAGCCTCTTGGATGGCTAGGATTACTGGCATGCAATCCACAGGCAGGTAGCAGATTTTTTCATCATGACAGGGCAACAGCAAAGAAGAGCTATGACATTTTGTTCTGGGCCAATAAAGTTTATGTGAATACACTTGTGAAATAAAAGAAAATAACATATTCTAGTCATCTAAATACATAATAGAGAAGCATGTGTATAGCTGAGTGAGTTAGTGATGATCCCATGGAAGCTAGGCTAAAGTTTTGTAGTTACTGAAAGAATCTATGGGACAGCTATAACATAATCTAGTCCTTAAAAATAAGGATCCATGTTTATATAGATTTGTTTCCTGTTTCTACAGCTGACTAATGTAAAAAAACAACAACAGAGATTTACTTAGCTCCCAGTTGTAAAGGCTGAATGCACAAAACTGGGTAGACCTATGGTTTGGCCCCCTTGGCAGCTTGTATCCTAGTGAGACAAAGTGCTAGAAGAATTCTGTGATCAGGCAGGAAGCAGAGAATCAGAAATATTCATCTTGTTAATGAAACCTTCCAACTGACCCAAAAGAATGGCCATAAAACCTTTTAAATGCAATCCTGTAAAGTTCTGTCAGTAGTTTTCAATCATCTCCACACTGGAAAGACCAAGCTCCCAAACACGAACACTGCAGAGACACACTCAAACCAAACCACACAGGAGTGGTGTCTCACTGGGTACACTACATGTGTATTTTATAATATTTGTTGTGTTAGAATCAAACAACTTCTTTTAGTCTGTTTACCTTGATTTTGAACATGAGCAGACTCTCTGGTATGAATTTATATTTGCGCAAAATTGCAGTATTTGGTAATTTCAAAGACTAAACATGCCCATATAATTTCTTTCATTACCATATTGTAGTGAAAGAGCAAGATACCTATTTTACTTGACAGTACTGGGATTTGAACTCAGTGTCATTTGCTAGATAAGTGTTCTACCACTGGAGCTATGTTCCAGCACTTTTTTGATTTATGTTTCAGATAGGGTTTCACATTTTTGCCCACAACTGGCTATGACTAGGTTTCTGCTACTTCTGTTTCCCAGTTAGCTGTGATCACAGTTGCTACTCACCTAGCCCAATTTGTGTTTCAGATAAGATCTCAATGTCTTTTTCCTCAAAATCCATAATCATCCTACAGGTGCTTCCCAAGTAGCTAGAATTACAGGTGTGAGCCATCATACCTGGCTGAGATTGGTATTTTAAAAGCTAGTGAAAGAGCACAGGTGAGGGTTTGAAGCAGCTTCAAGGTAATAAATACTGTCATTCAATTATCTTTGCAGACCATAAAAGAAAACTGAAGAATGCCCATCGGAAACTGCCTTGAATGAAGAAATTTCATTGAAGAAGAAGTTAATTGGCTTCCAATTTGCACAGGCATCAATGGAAGGCTTTTTCTTTTTTCTTTTTTTAACTTTATACTTTACTCAATGGAAACAAAGTTTTTATGTGCTATGTAAATGGTTACTTCATGTGGTCTGACAGCTACTTCTTTTTTGCCATCATTTCTTTTTTCTAATTAAAACAATTCCCAGAAGAGGGGAAAAAAATGGAAAAATCAGAGGTTGACCTATTACCTGGAAGAACATTTGAATTCAGAATTTACCTGAAGGTGTAGATAAAAGTTTCTTTTAAAATAGAGGACTCAAAATCAAGAGGTGGATACACAGAAATGAAAACTGTCTTCCTCAGAAATGAAGCTACTCTTTCTTTTTCCCTTCTGTTTAGACTGAGTTGGATTGTTTTTATTTTAGTTTTTTTCTTAGAAATATTTAGGTAAGGTTTATCTTGAATCTTAATTGCCTTAATTTTAAGGACGTCAGAGGCTCTCGAGGCAAGCTGTCAACGTCTTGTTGAAAAATCAAGAAAGAGTTAAATTACTGTGCCAGTTTTAATTGGTACAGAACTTTAATACTATGAGTTTTTAGAGTGAAAAAATAACTGTACAGTTTGAAAGAAAATGTTTTTCTTCATTTGAAGAAAATTTGTTGATAAAAAGAAACTGTGTCAACTTCAAAAATTAGGAAATACTGGAACTTCTCCTGAACTTTGTCTAAAGTGTTGACACACATTTAGAAGGCTAAATGTCTTATGGTAAAGTTATTCACATTGGTTTAAAAACAACTGCATTAGAACTAATGCGTATTTGGGGGGCAGAATGAAGATTTTTTTATTTACAAAGTGTGATTGCTAGCAAAAGCATTAGTGCTTTTTATCTGCAGTCTTTTTTATGAGCTTTACAAAGTTTCTAGTCGGCTTTGCTTGTCACATTGCAAAACTTAGCTTAAGAACATTAAAAAAATTAAGTAGATAGGAGCTTAGTGGTCAAAAAGTGCAAAAAAAAAACCCACAAAAAAAGCAATAGATAGAGAAATTGTTGGCAATTTCTGTAGTCTTTCCTAGTTGTGAACAAATTCAGCCTATGGATGGCCTATTTTATACCAAAGACGGAGTGATGCCCAATTCAGTCCAGAAGATAGAGGTTGTTCTTCTTTTCTCTTTTGCTTTTTTTAAAAAAAATTATTTTACCTACATGGCCAATAATTTTTACTTTGTTTAAACTACCTTCCACTGGTGTTGTACATATTCCAAAAGAATTTTTTTTAATATTCAATGTGTATTTGTCAGTAGTATAATCTTCCATCTGCAACAGCTGGGCAGTCCCAGCACAAAGAGTCAGGATGTCACTGGACAGAACCAGGGTGGCTCTCCATTTTGTGAGGTTCTCTGGCTCCATGCCAGTTCCCTCTACTCTTGCAACCTGTGTAGATGGCCACCAATAAGCCAAGACAATTATACAACAGGTTGAATTTTCATGATAGGCATTTTAAATGGAACATGGTCTTAAAGGTCACAGAAGGGTTGTTTGTGAGAAAAGCTTAGTGGCTCTGTGGGAAACAGAAAGTCATCTCCTGAGAAGGTCTCACTGACTTAGTAGCAAGTCTTCCTCCTGAATTCAACACGTTGGTTTTGTTTCTTCAACTCAGTCACTGTCATCATCCACCAATAATTGCCTCCTTGGTTCTGAAGCTGGAGACAGGCACTTTCTTTCTGCCTCTTGGCATGGTATTCTCATATCTAGGTATTTCCTAAAGATTGACAACCCAGACCTTTCATTTACTTGTCTGAGGCATATAGAAACACTAAGATGGAAGATTCTATAGATGGAACATAGGGAAACTTTTAAAATGCTAGATGACAATCAGAAATCATATGATTAATATTAATGGGAACCAAAAGAATTAGGGTTCATTAGTGATAAAAGCCAAAGGAGATATTTGCATTTAGAAGGAAGCAAAATTTTGTCTAAAATTAATTCAATTGACTTTACTTAAAAAAGGCTTTACATTTTTCACCCAATTCATACTCAACATAAAGAGATGCATGCACCTCTAATTGAAACCTATTGCACAAAATTTTGCTAATTGAACTATCCATTAGAATTGATTTTTGAAGAAAACATCTAAATCCAGCAGATGAAATTCTTTATACACTGTCTGTATATGAAATAAAAACATGTCTTATTCCAGAAGCAAGAGGGTAATGCACTGAATTAAATGCACTATAAAAAGAAAACAGGGTAGAGTTTTAGACACTAAAAAATTGAAAGTTAAATTACCGTCCCATTAGGTCAACATGAGTTTGCCTCCTATGACATTGCTAATATTTAAATAGACCTTGGTTCTCTTATTTGCAATTTCATAAATTAAAAGCTCAGACCTAGAGACTGAGTCCATATCCTTGTCATCCAGCTAGTTACAAGAGTTGTATCCAAGAAAATGTCTCATGTGCTACAGAGAAATCCAGCTGGGTACAGACAGGCTCATGGTTTCGCATAACTTTGAGAGCATCTCAGATTTATACATTCTTCTGTTGTATCCATTAGGTTTCCATGAATTACAAGGATGGTGCTTAAGTTTTCACTTTGAAAAGTTGGTCCCCATGTTAGACGGGACAGAAGAAACCATGTGTGGGAGCTATCATTTCTGTGTCTCCTTTTCAGTCTCAGAATTCTTTGTATAAATAAGGGTTATCCTGGGCATAATTCATTAGGCTATACAATCAACATGCTTTCTTGTTTCTGTAAAAAAAAATATATTACCAAATACATACATTAATGTGATACAAGTAAAGTCTCATTTACATAATCAACCATGAGGCTCAGATGTAGCTACCATGTGGCTGATGAATGTGCCTAGGTAACTTCCTATTTCTACTCCAAACTGCTGATTGATTTATACAGTCAGAAACATTTTTTTCAACTATGAAATTTCAGTAATCTCAAATTTTTTAAGCCACTTCAGGCAAAAAGAAATTATTCTTGTTATTTTATGTGCTTGTGTGTGTTTTGTGTTTGTTTTGCTGGGTTTTTGAAATCATACCATCTTATAAAGTATTTCAAGCCAAAAATAAGAAAAAAAAATTGCACCTGTTCAAATTTTCCCCCTTTTTGTCATCATAGTCTATTTATCGTTCTTAAGAGTCCAGTCTGGGGGGCTGGGAATATGGCCTAGTGGCAAGAGTGCTTGCCTTGTATACATGAAGCCCTGAGTTCGATTCCTCAGCTCCACATATATAGAAAATGGCCTTGTAGCACTGTGGCTCAAGTGGCAGAGTGCTAGCCTTGAGCAAAAAGAAGCCATGGATAGTGCTCAGGCCCTGAATTCAAGGCCCAGGACTGGCAAAAAAAAAAAAAAAAAAAAAAAAGTCCAGTCTTGGTAGATTAAAAAAAGTATCAAAAGGTAAACTGGATTACATTTTATGAAAAGTAAAACAGACTAGAATATGTGTCCCATACAAACAGACATCAGAATCCTAGTCTATGGAAGTCAATAATATATATATTAAGGTGGTTTTAATATTATTTAAGACTATAATCTGATTTTTTCGTTCAAACTGATTTTTTTTTTTTTTTTTTTGCCAGTCCTGGGGCTTGGACTCAGGGCCTGAGCACTGTCCCTGGCTTCTTTTTGCTCAAGGCTAGCACTCTGCCATTTGAGCCACAGCGCCACTTCTGGCCATTTTCTGTATATGTGGTGCTGGGGAATCGAACCCAGGGCTTCATGTATATGAGGCAGGCACTCTTGCCACTAGGCCATATCCCCAGCCCTCAAGCTGATTTTTAATCCACAAAAATTTCAGGTATTTGTTTAGAATGTTTTAATTTTTTTGTTTTGACTTGAATTTCCAAGTCTTAGTTGACTCATTAAGAAGCAAACTGAAGCCACAAACTCAATGAAATAAACATTATCTCATCCATCCCTTGTTACCTGATCAATACAATAGATTTTCTTTTAATAATTATAAAGGAAGTATCAGGTAATGTGAGAGCTCCAGATGTAGGGCTATGGCTTCTAAGAAAAAACATAATGCCAGCAGACTGGAAACAGTCTGCCCAGGCACACTGACCTGCCATATATATCCAGATTCCTAATATTCTCAAGAAAATCTATCTAACTCCAATTTGGCCAAGTTAGTTTGTTCACTTGGTAAATTTCTACAGCTTAACATATTGTCTCCATATTTCACTTCAGTTAATTCTTCTTGTGATTTGAGCAAATCTGCTAAATTTGAAGGCACAAGAGTCACTTCAGCCCCAGAAAAGAGTGGGAAACACCACACTGTTAATATGTCTCCATTTGGGATAGAAAACTGAGCCCTAGAGGGCTGGAAGGAGCAGCCCATGTGCACTGTCTCACTAATGACTGAAGCCGTTGCAAAACTGCTTTAAATCACTTTGAGATGATATAGAATCAAAACCATAGGTTTTCTTTTTTTCAGTTTATTCTAAAACAATAGCAATTATTATTATCATCATTGAGATATCAATTACATATCTACATGTGTTCTTACACTGAACTAAAATACTATTAATGAAAAGTAAAAAAAAATCAATTTTTTTAGATTGTGGAAACTTTCAGAGCGCTTGGCTAAAGAGATTATGATGTCATTGGGTTCAAAGCACATTCATTTTCTTTCCTAATTTCATTGTATGAATGACTGCAGATGAGCTGATAAGCAGAGAGAAATTCTTAAGTGGTTTTACTGATAAACATTTTATGTGATTTCAAGTCAATGAGGGAGTAATATTTACATCCACTTATAATGACATTCAACACAGTTGAGGACTCATCCTTTGTAATACAATATAAACTGTGAGAAACTCTTGATCTGATTCATTTTGGACACAATGGGAGTAAGGAAAAGATTTTTCTTTTCAGGTTTCTATGACTGTACGCTTCCAAGTAATGAGTTCTCAAGGACAAACAGCCTCTCACCTCAATTGGAAGGGTTGATGAGACTTAAACAGGCTTGTGGATTCTGTATATTATACCCTTCCTGTGAGATTTCATTAATGAATCAGTTTGCTTTACAAAGGGCATCCATCCTGACATTGGAAGACAGTTATGTCTGACACATTTTCAACATACGGAATAGGTTGATTGGTCCTAAGAACAAACTTTGTCCCTTAATCCAAATGCTCTTGGGTCCTTAGCTGTCTTTCATGGATTACATGAGTTCAGGAAAGTACAAAAATTAAATATTAAATCCTCAAAGACCTTTGATTTGGGACGTGGAGCTCATCCCAGATTGTTGTTTATTTTGGTATTATACCCAAGCATACAGATAGATGGTCATTATTACAAAAAGAGAGAGGGATAATTCCTTAGAACTTACTGCTAAATAATTCTGAATGGGAAATTCATGTATTAAAAATAAAGATTTCCCCACTCGGTAAGCTGTGAGATTGAAGCTGAGGGAAGGGCTGGAACCAACCCCAATGACACAGGCCCATGCTTCTATAACATCATTCTAATGTCTAGCTTTTGCAGAAATGCAATCATGCTCAATGTTGAAGGGCTGCTTGACCCCTCTGTGGATGTGCCTTGTCTTTTCTTCTTAAAGACTTGGCTTTGGATTCTGTTTCTTTCCATTAATATTTCACATTAAAAGGGATGGAAAAAATGGAAATATGTAATTCAAATTAGTCGGATTGGTTCCTCCTTAACAATTGAGTTTTGAGAGTTCTAAACCATTATTAAAATAAATATTACATGTCTTATATATTTTGAAATTTGATAACTTATAAGCCCCTTTCCCCCATCCATCACAAAATAATTGAGAGTTGGCTGTATTCTTCCTGATTATAACAGTAAAAAATGATAGCAAAAAACTTGATTTCCTTCAAAAGAAAGCAATTTTGGTTTCATGCACTCTGTTGAAATTTAAACCAGGATAAAGAACACCACAATTACTGTTAGAAGGATATATAACAGTACCTCTTGGTTAAATTTTCAGTCTTATCCTACCTTTTAAGTCTTTTCCCAAAACAAATGCATGTTTGTTTTTTTCTTTTTCTAACTTTACATTGCTGTATTAAGGCTGAATGATGTTACCACTCCAATGGATATCCTTAGGATCACAGTTTAAGTAAATTCAGAGTGCAACATTACCATTACACTTTGTGCTTTAAACCTTCTGGTCTTAGATTATGAAGAAAAATGTTCTGTCCTCCTCCCCAAAGTGTGTTCTTTCCTAATATATAGAAAGAAGCTGCTATTCCATACCTTTCAGGAACTGTAAACATTACTTTAAGGGGATAGTTGGTATTTGGATTTTTTTCTCCATTCTGAAAAATCAATGCTTCCATTAATTTAAAAAATGAAAATTGGAATCATAATCTTAAATTTCCCAGTGAAAGTACTTATTATGAGATATTGTCTCTAAGACTAGCTTCTTTAACTCTTTTTTTCAGGCCATATTCAGCTTCAAGGAATTTGGAAACATCAGTTCTAATCTTCATTTAAGAGCAGTTTAGTACTGCTGTCTTTGACTGTCATGGAAAGTTCTGTAATTCTATGGTGTTTTCTTGTTTTCTTTTTTTCCATCTGTATCACAGTCAGATGGCATTTTCTCTATTCCTTGGGCTTTCTGTAGATCAGTGGATGTTAGGTTTAAATTTCTGTTTTTCTTTGATGAAGCTTTCAATAAAAAAATGGAAATAAAATCTATCAAGTAGACTGTTGTATTTATCTGAACTCATCCAGCTCCTTAGGAAAGTTGTGGAATGGTAGAGGTAGGACTGAACTATATGTTTTATTTAACCCAGAATTTCACTAGAATTCCCCAAAGAATTTTCTTTATAAACAAAATGCAGCAGAAGATGGAGGGACCTTGAGCAAAGCCACTGTATAAACAGAAAAGGGAGTCTCTTTAGGTCTTTGGGTCTCTTTAGGTCTTCCCAGGGTTCCCAGCTCTCCTATTTATCCTAGGAATTCAGTTACCACCCCATTCCTAACTCCAGGCATGCTTAACTAGTAGCAGCCATTTACTTAATACAGCTTGTGTGAAGGCCAGAGTTATATGTGACTACAAGGAAATTTTCTTTGACCTCTGTGGTTTGTTTTCCTGCAAAGATTATAAACTAAACCAACCAAAATCAGAGTGTTCATTAATCAAGTCATGTAATGATTAAGGTAGACAAACAAAACTGTCTCTGATCCAGAATTAAGCAAGTTAGGTTGCAATTCCCATTCGAGGGCCAAGAAACATTGTCATACTCAAAATGTTTAACACAGGGAATCAAATTGGATGAATAAAACACATTTTGCCTTCTGCTATAACAAAATTCTTTGGAGTACATGACTTATAAATAATGAAAATTTATTGCTTATAGTGCGGGATTCTAGTTCAGGATTGAGGGGTCTGGTGAGAGCCGTGACCAAGTCCTTCATGATTAAAGTGGCACACAAGCTCCTTTTGTTATCTCTAATACTGTGAGAAATAGTCACCCATCCAATTTCAAAGGAGGGATTTGTCAATAAGAAGTACAATAAGAGTGAGACTGGAATGGTTTGTGAGAAGCCCTCCTGCAAATTCCTCATTTGTCTGAGAAATATGAGGTTCACATTTTTTCTCTAAGTCATGTTACTTTTGATTGATTGGGTAATTCAAATATATGCATTTGTTGGGATTGGTTGAATTTTAGAAGCAGAACTTTTGGCTATGTCTACCCCACTTCATTCTGTGGTAAGAATGCTATGTGCTTTCTGGCACCTACACAGTTTTTACTCATTTTCTAATTTTATTTCAGTCCATTTTTCCTCCTTGCTAATAGGCCTTTCCCTCTTCTAGTCCATCCAGTTTATATGGACTTTCCAATGCAAGAACCTAGTTACATCAGCAAGTTGGTATATAAGCAACACATGACAATTTCCCACTCAAAATTACATGGCCTGTCTTAGAAACAAACCACCACTGACTTTATTTAATAACCCCATTCATGAGGGCTTAACCCTAATGATTTAATCTGCTCACAAATGCCTCACATCTTCATTATTTTAATGAGGGCATCAGGATTTAATACTGAGTCAGGATTCAGTATGAATTTTGAAGGGACACAGACATTACATTTAGATTGCATTATATTTATTTTGAATGATACTTTATTTTGTTTCTTACTGGTGTAAGAAAATAATAACACTATATATATCACAAAAACTACTTTTTAAAGAAGGTAAAGTGATGGCTGGGGATATGGCTTAGTGGCAAGAGTGCTTGCCTCATATACCTGAGGCCCTGGGTTCAATTCCCCAGCACCACATATACAGAAAGCGGCCAGAAGTGGCGCTGTGGCTCAAGTGGCAGAGTGCTAGCCTTGAGCAAAAAGAAGCCAGGGACAGTGCTCAGGCCCTGAATCCAAGCCCCAGGACTGGCAAAA
This sequence comes from Perognathus longimembris pacificus, assembly GCF_023159225.1. Classification (NCBI taxonomy): domain Eukaryota; kingdom Metazoa; phylum Chordata; class Mammalia; order Rodentia; family Heteromyidae; genus Perognathus; species Perognathus longimembris. Next base: position 41,269,129 of record NC_063166.1, read on the forward strand.
AAAAAAAAAAAAAAAAAGAAGGTAAAGTGAAATATAATATTGTCATATTTAATCATAAGCGATTCTTTTTAGATGCTCTACAATTATAAAAATAATAATAAAATAAAAACAAAATCCAAACTATATTTTATTTAAATCCTCAGAACAAGGGAGGAGGCTCTGTTCCAGGAATTTTCTCCAGCCCTGAGGAAGTTGGGAAGTAGCTTTTGGTTACCTGGTGGCAATTTGATTTAACATGAAAAATGTCAACTACGTGAGAGAGTTCTGTTAGAGCATGGTCACCTTTACTGTACCACGGATCCTCACTCAGTGCTGGAGACTATGCCAGGTGCTCCACCTGCTTGAGTTCTCATGCTCTTCACAAAAGTGCCCTCAGATGGGCATTTCATTTTCCAGTGAGGCTTAGGGAGTTTGAAAATCTACTAGTGAACATACACTAGAAGAACCAGAGCATAGAAGGCTGAGATCCGAGGATTGTGGTTCAAAAACAGTCAGAGCAGGAAAGTTTGTGACATTGTCATCTCCAATAAATTACTCAAAAAATCCAGAAGTGCTACTCTGGATCAAATGGTAGAGCTCTAGCCTTGCGCACAAAGAGGCTAAAGGATAGCACACAGTCCCTGAGTTCAACCCCAGGACCAACAAACAACAACAAACACAGGTTCAAATTTTCAAACTGTGGCTTCAAATGTTCTCTTTGGGAATGGGCAGAGATAGGCAGGCAAATTTACTTTGTACTACTCTATATTTTTCATCCACAATATTTTCCCCAAAAAGTTCTCTTCACTGTACCTGTGCTGTAGCTCCTGTATCATAGGCATGTCTGACATTCATACTAATAACTTTGGTTATCGAGCCCAACCCCATTCAAACTTTCCATCTGAGTTATGACTTACTGCTTCAAAATTTTCTTGAGCTTGTCTTAGATTTTTTCTAGAAGGAACAGACATATATCAAGGAAACAGGCATAACTTTTCACCAGTACATTCATTCCTTTAACAGTGCCCACCATATGACCCTTTCATAAATATTTTAATCATTAGAATAGGCAGATGCCATATTCTAGTAATACTTTTTTTTGGACCACATTTTAGAAGGAAATAAGTTCAGGGAAGTCTTTGGATGTTATTTTGCTCTCCCATGGTTTAGTGCAAAGTAGATAAAATAACTACCTGGTCTGCCTGAAGATATCTCTCATGGCCACACATGGAGAATCTTCTAGACTTCTGCTATTTACTAGTTCATCCACTTATCAGAGTGGATTATATTCATCCCCCAAATCATGAGAAATTTAACTGGAAAGCAAAATTAGTGGAATCTGTCATTCCCAGTTGTCTGTAACTTCAGTAGCAACTCTTTTTTTTATGGTCACAGATCTTTTTACAATCATACAAGACAAAATGTTGGCCACATTTTCAATATGATGGATGATCATTGCTGGCATGGTCTGCTTCAGTTGGCAGTTCATTTGTCAGTCATAGGGTTTGAACTCAAGGCCTGGGCACTGTCCCTGAGCACTTCTGCTCAAGGCTAGTGCTCTACCACTTTGACCTACAGTGCCACTTCCAGCATTTGGCTTGTAAAGTACAGATAGGCTTCATACCTCCTGTGAACTTCCTGCTTGGTTCTTTGCTGTTTTGCTGGTTAATTGGGAGATGGAGTCTCAGAGGGATTGTTTTTTCCTGCATGGACTGGCTTTGAACGGCAATCCTCAAATCAAATAAGTATCTGCCACAAAAACCCTTTTATTTCCAATAAAAGAAACAAGACCAATACAAATAACAAGCAGAGATTATCTGTAATTTGACCAACAAATACTTGCCAGAGTTATTTTTCCGTAGGTCTGTCCTAAATACTGCAGAGGGTAAAATCTCCAATGACAAAACTCAGTAGATACGATGATAGTTTATAGCAACTGCTTGACTAAACATATCACTTTAGGATACTACTTAAGATTGAAATAAACCATTGTCAGCTCTATATCCAAGGTTGCATACATACTTGGAAACACACATTAAAAACTTGACAAACTTAATAGCATAGATGGACATACAGAATGACATGTTTGTTTTAATCTTGACCTTATTTAAATCACAGCCATGTTAATTATGAATCAATTTTACTAATAAACTGTCTTTTAAGATATACTTATACTATATGTGACATATGTGAACCCTTTGGGAATTCTTGTTTCCTCAATTCCTTTACCAAGGCTCCTTCTATCCTTCCTGCTTTCCTTCCTTCCTTCCTTCCTTCCTTCCTTCCTTCCTTCCTTCCTTCCTTCCTTCCTTCCTTCCTTCCTTCCTTCCTTCCTTCTTTCCTTCTTTTCTTCCCTTCCTGCCAGTCCTGGGGCATGAATTCAAGGCCTGGGCATGGTCCCTGAGCTTCTTTTGCCCAAAGCTAGCACTCTACCACTTGAGCCACAGTGCCACATCCAGCTTTTTTTGTTTATGTGGTACTGAGGAATGGAACCGAGGGCTTGATACATGCTAAGCAAACACTTTACCACTAAGCCATTTCCAGCCCACTTCTTTTTTCTTTTTCTTTTTTACATTTTTACTGGTTTTTCTTTAATTTGTGTCTTAGATGAACTCTTAGACATATTTGTTTGCATCCAAATCTGGTGAGCTTTTTTATGGTTTGAGTTTAAAACTACCCCCCTTTTTTCTTTGGTCTGTCCCAAGGCAATTGTGACTCCACCCACAGTTATGCTGTAGAGACAGAGTGTTTGGGACTTTGGCTCACATTATAGCTTTTGAGAAAGATATTTTTTCCTTTTTTAGCAAGCAGCACACTTGATATTTAACTCCTTTAACATAGGGTTTACATTAGTTACAACTATAGTCCACAAGCAAATATTTTTTATACCATGGTAAGTTGGTTTTTGTTAATTAAATTTTATTGACAAGGTGATGTCAGAGGAAGTACAGTTACATAACAAGGTGGTGAGTACATTTCTTGTCAAATTTATTACACCCTCCCTCATTTTACTTTCCCTTCCTTAGTTCAGGTAAGCATATATACAGTATCCAGTTACACCATGGTAAGTTTTATATATTACAATGAGTTTACTTTGAACGTGGTTACACACAGGCATACACACACACAGTGGTGCACACATTTTAATGTGGGCTTAGATATTTTTAAAGTTCTCTGGAATTCCATTATTTTACCCAACATGATACCACACTGTTAGTGTTAGAAAAACAACTTAGAAACAAACACTTTTGCCAACAAACAAAAATTTTCACAGATTACCAAGACCTCCTTAGCCAAGAATGGATTATGTTTAAACATCTTGTTAATTTTTTCTCAAATGTACTTAACACTGTTAGGAAACTGAGGATAATAAATAGAGAACAGAAAAACAATCTCAAAACCTAGATTGGTAGAAAAGGAGTAAGCTTGGTGGAAGTGGGGTTGTAGAAAAAACCACCATGTGGCCTTTGTCTTTTCCTAGATGGAGATTAATCTCTAGGACCTGTAGAGAGAAGCCAGGAAAACCCTTGAGAGGAAATTTAAATGGGGAGACACTGAGACCCCTCCTGCATCTCAATTTTTCAAGCCTACAAGCAGAGAGGAAGAGAGAAAGACAAAAAAGGGGGGGGGGATTATGTAGGCAACTTTTTCCATTTGCCTGAGCCTCACAGAAATTATGTAAGTCTTATAAAATATTGGGGATCCAGTGTCCCACAAAGGGGCCACATGAAGTTATTGTCCAGTGATATTAGGGCCAAATTTGATTACATAAGTGCCTAAGTTTATGAGGCTTAAGATCAGGCACAAACTTGAATGGTTTAGGTTGTGTCCTGAGGAATTTTAGACTGTGTCCCTCCCATGACAAGTGACCAGTGGAGCTGACACTAGAGCTACCTAAAGCATCCCCAGAAGCACCCTGGTCAGCTAACACAGAGGGAACAAGCAGCAAGAGGGGTCATGACCCACAATTGCTGAGTTCCTTGGACTATTCAGGCCTAGTGGCCTGGGCCCTGGGATAAGACTAGGAACTTGGTGCCATGATTTTTCTACCTATTTTGGATTGGTGGCCTTACAGAAAATGGACTTAGAGTAAGCCCCTGGCTTACTATAAATGGTCACTCACCCAGGAAGAGGGGCAAATTGGCCTCTGGTGTGGATGGAAGTAGAGCACTGAGTCAGGTGAAAGTTACCTCAGCAGTCTTCTGGGTGGGCCTGAGACAGGCATAAGGTCCTTGGGCCAGCTCAAATTCCCAGGAGGCAAGAGAAACTCATGAGGGGAGCCTTGATTTGATTCAGAGCACCAATGAAAGCACCCATCCCAGAAAAACCACAAGGACACAGTCATTTAGAGCAAAAGCAGTTTATTGCCAGGGGAGCTGACCAGGGCAAATCTCTCCCAAGAGAGGGAGAAAATGATGCCTGTCTGTTTCCCAAGGGGACTGTTAGACAGTCATGAGACTAGAGGAGGGAGGTACTCTGCCTGGGTGGTCAGCAAATAGGCAAGTGGAGTTTTAGTCTAGAAGGGGCGGGGGGGGGGGGGGCTTTCTGCTGTTGTATCCATGGCTAGGATGGCGACTGCCAAGCCCCAAGTGGAAGAGGATATACTAACACTAACCAGCAATTAACAAAACAGGTAAGTTTCCCTCCTTTTAAATGCTAATTTACAAAGCTTGGGAGAATTAAGTGGGGCATGAAATCTAAAATTGCTCACTGTTTTGAAATGGTAAAAACTTTGCCACAGGCTGTAAAAGGTTGGAGACAATGTTGTATGAGGTTTATCCTAAAGGAAAACTTGGTGCTTATCACTAGTCCCTATGTTTAGGGTAGGCCTGGAGACATCTCCAGATTTTAGAATACCATGTAACACCCATCTCGCCTAGCTAGGACCATAGGCTAAGGGTTTGGGCTGCTAGATGACTATGTTTGTTCTCATAGTTCTGAAAGAACAAAAGTAGCAAATAACAGTTACCATTTTGAATCTTTAATTCCCATTTCCTGTATGAGGAGTAGGAATTACATTTTCTCTTTCTTCCTCTTTTAACCCATTTATACTAAAATAAACTCTTCCTAAAATTTTTGCTCTGTGATTTTAGGGAACTTCCCCTGCAGGGTACATTTCAGAGTGTGATTATTCTTCCTGGCATGCCTCTACATGACAACTAACAAAGCAGCACCCACTATTCCATAGAGATTAACCACCACCTTCCACCTTTGTAAACAAAAATCAATGAAATAGCTGTAAAATTTGTCTACATCAGTCCTCAAGTTTTACTCCTGTAAAGAGGCCTCCTGCCTTGAGCTGCAGCACTCTGACTGCTATCCCTGCCTAAGCAACCCCTCCCCCTAAGCTTAAACTCAACTATGGGCAGCCAGCACAGCCCTAGTGAGCTCATTCTCTAACCTAAGTAACCCTATTAAAGACTTGGTGTTGTCACAGGAGGTTTCTCAGAGTTTGGAATAGGAACTCCTTTAGGACCCCAGGAGTAATAAATTTAAGTTGTCCTGCTTCTGAGTGTTATAAAGTTACATGATCATGAGAAACAGACTCTATCCCTTCTGGAGTCATATCATGGCACCAGATGTAAGGCTCACAGAAAAGGAAACCAACCACACAGGACCTACACAGGTCCTTCATGCAGCCTTTTTACAACCTTCACATGTAACAAACACAACAGTGAAGACATAGTGGGTAACACTTTTATTCCTAATGTTAGAAGTATCTTGGGATATTAGAAGTTTCATGTGGGAATGATGACACCAGCTTAAACTTGACAAGACAGTTTACTTCAGTGTAGAAGGTATGAGCACATTAAAAAGTGTGTAAAGCAGAATACACATAGCCATGCAGATGGTCGTGCTGAAGTAAAGGAAAGACTAGTCCTAGGTAAGTTATTTTGTTTTCACCACCATCCTGGCACCTAACCAGGTGATGGGTGCTGTCTACCCAGCTTCAAAGGTGAGACAAGCCATCCTGTGAATTGCAGATAAACCATGTTGTTTAGACCCAAAGAGGATATGTAAATGTATCATGTTGTTTTGCCCCAGTGAGGACCTGCTCCTTGTGTCTGTTAGTGCCTTTTGTTTATGGGGGCTTTCTTACCACCTAAGCATTTTGTCTTTGTCTTTGTAAGTTTGTGGTAAGCTCTGTTCTGAGCTGCTGGTCTTTGAGACAGGAGTCCACCATGCAGTTGCTGGCCTTTTAATAAAGACTTCCAATTAGATCTTTCCAAACATGTCTTCTCTCCTTTCTCATGACTGGATTTATTTCTGATTTACCATACAACACTGCTGGTTCTCATCCTGCCACAGTGAGCCCGAGCCCTGCTTCCTTACGTGAATTAGTTAGGCTTAGGGTTCACAGTCCCTCACTGTTTGCTAACAGCCAATATTAAAACCTAAAGGGACAGGAGTCTTGGATGAATTTTAATAAACAAAGGCAGGTAGAATCTGGGTTGGTTAGTGTCCAGGCAAATCTCATGAGCTTTACATTTTGGTGGGCAATTTTCACACACAAAGGGAGGTGGGGCTTCACAAAGCAAGAATCAAGAAAAAGAATAGGGAAACAGAGCAAGTAAAACTGGAATCTTTAAACAAATATAACATACTTTAATAGAAAAAACTACCTCCTACACTAGCTACCTAAGAGGCTAAGTTCTAATGATGGTCGTTTGAAACCAGTGCAGGAAGAAAAGTCCATGAAATTGGAAGTAGGGGTGTAGCTCATGTGGTAGAGTACCAGTCAAACCAAAGAGCCAAATGAGAACATGAGGCACTGAGTTCAAGATCTAAGAAAGCAAGCAAGCAAGAAAGAAAGAGGGAGGGAGGGAGGAAGAAATAGAAGAGAGAGAGGGGGAGCGGTAGGAAGGGAGGGAGGGAAGGAGGGAGGGAGGGAAAGAAGGGAGGAAAGTTTCTAAATTAAATTTCCTTGTAGCCACACTGAGAATGTCTCTGTAGCTACACTGAGAAAACTATCCTGGAGGCCAAAGGCATAGCTAGTACAAGGCTGCATTCAATGTTTAGAAACAGGTCACTTGTTGAGTGCTTATTCAGATAATTAGTGACAAAGGCAGCTGGTGCTATAAATCACAGAGAAAACATCCAGGGCCCTAGGCTGTCAGAAAATATTGTTTATACAGTACTCTGTATGTAGAACATATTAAGACCATATTAAGGTCTTAAATTTCTTGGATCTTTCTAGCTCACTCTTTTTCTCTCCTTCCTGATACAGTCTTTTCTCCATGCAGATGAACCAGGTCTCTTTAGGATTCTTTCCAGGCATGTATTTTGGGAAATAACCTATCACTGGGCTAATAGTGATAGAAACAGGAATTGAAGTCTTTTGAAAGCCGAAGTGAAACCTACTACGTTGGTGAATTCCCCATGAAGTTGCTAATAAAATGCATTGTATCAGGGAACCTGTGTTTTACACCTGTAATCCTAGCTATTTGGGGGTTGAGATCTGGAATATCATGGTTAAAGTTCAGCTTAGACAAAGGGTTCATGAGAGGCCTTATTTTAATAGCTAGATGTGGTCACGTCTGTCTGTCATACCAGCTACAAGGGAAGTATAAAATAGAAAGAATTCAGGGCTGGGAATATGGCCTAGTGGCAAGAGTGCTCGCCTCATATACATGAAGTCCTGGGTTCGATTCCTCAGCACCACAAATATAGAAAACAGCCAGAGTGGCGCTGTGGCTCAAGTGGCAGAGTGCTAGCCTTGAGCAAAAAGAAGCCAGGGACAGTGCTCAGACCCAGAGTTCAAGGCCCAGGACTGGCAAAAAATAAATAAATAAATAGAAAGACTTCAGTGGAGGCAAGAACCAGGACAGAAAGTGAGACTGGCTATCCAAATAACCCATGCAAAAAATGGACTAGAAGTAGAGCTTAACTGGTAAGGGCCTAACAAGCAAGTTCAAGGCCTTGGATTCAAACTCTAATACAATAAAGAAGAAAGGTGCTGGGTGTGGTAGTACACATCTCTGGGCCTAGGTACCCTGGACACTTACATGGGAGAATTCTGACCTTGCAGGAAAAACAAAAAACAAAAAACAAAACAAAAACCTAATCAAAACAGTCTAGAGGCATGGGCAACTTGTCCGGCAAAGCGGGGGTGGGGGAGGTACCCTGACTTTAAACCCAAGTAAGGCCAGACTTTTTTTTTCTTAGTTTACAATTGTTTACAAGGGAAGCTGTCATATATGCTGACACATCACATACCTGAGTTTTAGGCAAGGGCCTTTGCTGCTATGGTCCCTCCTTCCAGTTGCAGCAAGGATGAGCTATTCCTATCTCCCCTCAGAGTATTTTTCTGTTGGGGATTCAGCTTTGGCCTTAACAGGGGAAGGGCAAGGAAAAGAGATGCTGCCCTTCCCCCAGCCCTGGGGCAGTGTGGAAGCAGAACCAGAAGGGGTGGCTTTGCAACCAGCCCCCCCCAACTTCTCGCCAACTAGCACATGTGCTCCCCATTTCACGGGCTTTGCCCATGGGGTGGTGCTATGCAAGTGACATTAGCCCATGAGGGGGTCTCAAGACAAGCTCGCCAGCCCAGCGCCAGCTCCTGATCTATCACCCCTTTTCTAGTCAGCATTACTATATTAACTGTTAGCCACTCCCCTATTAAATCAGATTTGCTCTTGAAGCTGTCTCCAAGACTCCAGGTATGCCTGGCTTCCTTTGTGGGTAAGGAGGGAGGAAAGGGGATCTCCTTTGGCCAGGTGCACCTGAGGCCTTCCCTAGCCCCCAACTCCACCCTGGCCTTGCCTGCTGGTCAGGCAACCAGGGGAGAGGGTGAGAAAGGGAGTACAGATAAGAGAGTAAGCCTAGCATCCCCCCGTCAGGGGAGGCGAACCTAGCCCGGCATTTTTCTTTCCTTTTTTTTTTTTTTTTTTAAGAAATATTTAGTAAATTTACTCAAATAATAGCAGTTTAAAGAATACAGAAATTAAAAATACTAGAAATCTATGTACAAAACAAGCAAATATAAATTAGTCAGCTCCAGACATTTCCATTTAAAACATTCATAGATATACATATTCACTTTTTTCTTTATATAGAGATACAAACATGAAGGGAAAATTCTGGAAAAAAATCAGAAATACTAAAATATACTCTCAGTTTAAAAATGGTTTGGAATATGTTTCACAGAACAACACTCTACATAAATGTAAACCCCTGATTTAATTCCATGATTTTCATCATGCCAGAAGCATGATTGGTTTTAACTTTTATAAAAAGATACTAGTATCATATTACATTGTCTAAATAATAATTAAGGCATTTTGTATACACAGTGTCAGTGTGGACAAAATTTTTTTATATTGATTACTTACTATGATGTTTCAAACTTTCTGTATTTTCAGCATAAGAAAACAGCTGCATTCTTATAACAGCTGTTTCTTATAAAACACAAAAATAATTGATTGGTCTTTGTAGTTCTGGTAATAAGTCCTGTCTTGTTTTTTCATATGGTATAAATGATCTTCCTTCGCAGGATTGTAGTAAGACCAGTAGTTCTTAACATTACCAAAAAAAAGAAGCATCCCAAAGCAGCAAGTGAACATCTTCACAGTGCACTTTCACCTCACTGAAGTTGGAGCTGCTCCTTTTGGATATTTTTCCACTTCAAAGTGAAGTAGATTGTTAAGAGTTTCGTTAGTGGTTTCATTGTGCGCCTTTTGAAAGAAAACTGGTTTTGATTTTTTCCCTACAGTTCACAGTTCTCAGAAGAGACCAGTTTGGGGAAATCATATAATCCAATGATGGTCAGAATAGCCAGATGCTTCTTCATAGATGAGATCAATCTCTCAATGCAGCTGTAACAAATAAGCATCTACATCCTTATCTATATTACCAGTATATCCTGGAACCAAAGTGAGATGGTTTTCCTGTTCCCACAATCCACTTAATTGTTGTTTTAAAAATCTTAATATGTCTATCATTTATAACTTCTGTTTTGGATGATAGTTCTGACCACCACCTTTTTATTACTGCTTGAAGCCAGTTTAGACCAACTATTACATACTCTTCAAATTTTCTCTTAAATAATCACTTAACTAGAGGCAACAAGTCTACACAGCAGCCAAGTGAGACATACTGGTTTTCTTCTTGCAAACTATTGGTGAGCACAGGAAGGCAATATACCACAACTCCAAGATCTTCTATCCTCACCACATAAGCTACAAGTTCCCTTATACTTCTCTTTCTCCAGAATGTTAAAGCTACATTCAACCTCAAATTCCTGCTAAATAAAACTTGAGCCATTCTTTCATGATCCTGAGAAACCTCAGAAAAAAAACCACTAAATTTTGATGATGGGCTTTCTGTTTGTGAAGAACCAGCTTCACTGAAGTTCACCAAATATGTTCAGCTATCATGGTGTAACTTTTCAGGAAGGTGGTCTGCACAAGCCAGTTCATTTTCTTTATTTGCCATGTCACAGCCCCCACTTCTAGGGGACTGTCTTTTTTTCTGTAACAGGGATTTGGGAAGGGATGATAAACTTTCTTTCTGTGATAGATCACTTTACGTAGTTTATCTGGGCTTTTCACAGCTTGTCCCACTGATCTATTTATGTAAGCAGCCAACTGTTTTGGAGATTTTTTAACCCCCTTCATGTTCTTATTAATGAAACTGAAGTTCCTTTTTCTAGGACGATCAATGAAATGATCCTTGACAGTATTACAAAAATTTTGTTTCTTAACATTGTGGGTTTCAGATGCCATAATCTCTTAAGTACCAGAGTATTTTTCTCCTTTCCAGATCCCAATCCCTGGATTCAAAGCCTTCCATTGGTGCTTAAAGTGCCAGCTTTTGTTTTCTCTTTGTTTCCTATAGATTAGGATCAGAGATTTTCCTTGCTTTGTTGTTGTTGTTTGTTTTGTTTTTCATCTTGGGGATCTCCTTTTTTTTTTTTTTTTTAATTCTGGGTCTCAAAGCTAGTTTTTCTCTCTGTTTTCTCTTTAGGGACTCTGGTTAAGCTCAAGTTTTGTTTTGTTCATTCCAGTTATCCAGTTACTCTTAGATAAAGTTTGTCAGTACCTGGCAAAGAAAGGAAACCACCTTGGAGAAGGGGATCCTAGGTTTTTCTACAAGTATGGCAGGTGGCTAAGGACTTGTGTACAAAAGGCTATCTGCATGCCTCAGACCCTGCTCTTGAGTCTGGGTCCCTATTTGACTTTCTGTTGCTTGTGACTGTTCTCTTAACAGTCCTTTGATGTGTTATTTAAGGAGCTGAGAAATAGCTACTAGAAACTGTGGCTTTTCAGTGACTTCCTTATTATCTTCTTATCCCCTTTTGTCTATAATTAGTTCATAAAACTCCTATTTATTGTTTTTTTCTACCTCTATGTCTCTCTAGCACAAGAATTTAGTATTTCAATTTGGACTTTTATGGATTCAATAAAACTTAAAAAAACTATTCTGTTCATGATTATTGTAGAGAATTTTAAAAGTGCAATCTAATTTATGGAACAATGAAAGCACTTACCCGAATTGCATATAGAGAGAGTTAGTTTCTTTTTCCATTTTAAATGTTCTATATATAACTTTAGAAATACACAGATTTAAGGTTATACTATAAAATACTATATCAACTTTAATGTAAAATAGTATAACATTCTACTTTATTTTAATTTAAATTGCACTATTTCAAATGTTGCACTTAATTCTCTTGATAATACACATACGATGATTCATCTCTGGAATTAAATAAAAAGAAAAATATCATAGACTATAGTATTGAGCAATTTGTTTCTAAAAATCTGAGCCTGAAAGTATATAAGTGAAAAGTCATCTCCATTAGCAATGCCCAGAAGAGTGTCGCATGTTATTTATTTTAAGCTGCTTACAGTGATTGGCCAAATGACTCAGGTACATGTTGAGGATTTCAGATTTAAAAAATAAAAATAAAATTGAGCTAGTGAATAGCAGTATATTTAGTTTTTAATTTTTAATTTTGAATATAATAGTGTTTGCTTTAAATGCAGGACAAACAACAGAATTTGAACATCAAGAAAATACTACTTTGAATTCCAAAGATAATTTTGAACAAATGACAGGTGATTGTTACTTAGCAAAATAAAGAAAAGTAAAGAACAAGATGTGATGTTCTACACATTGAGTTACAATAAAAAATGTGTGTATTTGTATGCATACATGTATGTCTGTTTGTTTTTGCTTACATTTTTCCCTTTCCACTTATATGCACCACATCACAACCTGCTTATAGGGAGCGAATGTCCCTGAAAATAGTCACAAGAAAACCAAAATACTGGTTGAAAGTAGTTTCTTTACATTTTTTCACTACAAACTTTTCACAGCATTTGCATTTTTATCCTGTTATCTCTTTAAAATCAGCCAAAAAAAAAAAACAAAATAAAAACACTGAGAACGATTTTTAAGAAGAGAGAGGTTAATATTTTAGACTTGGCTATTCATCGAGTGAGTAATTCTCCAATAGTCTGTGCAATGAAAGTCCACTGCCAAGAGAGAAACATTATTTGCAGTGGTTAGTTAATTGATTTTCTGCCAGTACTGAGACTTGAACTCAGGGCCTTGTCCACTTGCTTGCCTTTTTCACTCAAGGCTGTCACTCGACCACTTGAGCCATGTCTACACTTCCAGCTTTTGGCTGGTTAAATACTGGTAAGACTCTCTCAGATATATCTGCTGGAACTGGCTTATATCCAGGACCCTCAAATCTCAGCCTTGTGACTAGCTAAGATTACAGACTATGAGCCACTGGTAAACAGCACAGGATTCTTAATTTTCTGGAAGCCCAGAATGTCTAATATTTAGTGTCCTTGAAAAAAGTAATTTAAAAACAAATAAAATACATAGGATAGAAATCACATAGTAATATTGGAAACAAAAACACCATACACTTTACTTTTTGTGATCATCATATATGATCTTTTTATTAATGCCATGAATAAGATATGATAGATTTAAAGTTGTATGCAAAAATTTCACTGTAATGCAAAATATTTATAATTGACTTGATGATGATAAGTGTAAATAGCACTATAGTTTGTTGCTTATAATTCTGGTTAAGGGGATATTACATTTCTGTCTGAGGATGGCAAAAACTCTTGCTTTTTCCCACTCAGGGTGAGAGGCATGTGAAATATGTGGCTTGACTTATTAGAAATTTTGCTGAAAACTTCAAGGATAGAAGAGAAATAAGTTTCTATAATCACATGTACTGTGGGGTATGATGGAAATTTAGCTAATTGTAGGAGATCCAAACACTCATCATAGAAAGTGATCTGAGCTGTGTATCTTAAGAGATAAACAAGAATTTACCAGATGCATAAAAGGAGAAAAAGGAATAGCACTCTGCTGTCTACCTGATTTCTACTGAGAAGTTTGGCTTCATTTTAGATGTTGAGATGGAGGTGGTGGAAAACCACATCAAAATTGGAAGTTTAGCCACGAAATGAGCTTTGCTCTTAGAATGGAGGTGAATAACATCAGTAAAAATATTTGGAGAGTTGTGGTGGATGAATAATTGGTCAAGTCTTAGTGTTCTTCCTGTTTCAGGATTACATACACACAACTGTGTTGTAATTGTATTTCCCTTGACTTTGGGTCCAACCATATGATTTCCTTTGGCTAATAGGTTATTGGTGACTTTGTTATAAATAGAGTTAATAGTGGGATTGGTCGGTCCACTCTCAAACTGCCATCCGCACAATGAAGCTCTAGTCCTAGAAGAATGAGAGCGGTGTGTATGACACCTGAATCTCTCCTCAGTCTAAAGTCATGCCCAACTCCCTTGCGAAGGAAAGCAGAGCATCCCTGTTGAGTGCAGCCTGAATCACTTCCAAGTTGCACAGAACTGAGTAAAAATACTACTGTTGGAGGTCATTGAAGTTTTCAGTTTGTTAAACCAAAACTGATTAAGGAAGGCATGAAGATGGAAAGATGGAGAAGTTGAATGAATGTAGAATAGAGGAAACAGAGAACCATTGAACAATATTATCCACAGTTTTATTTCAGATTATACAAGGTTTGATTAGACTATAGATAACTCCAGAAATTTTGATAAATATTAATGAAAAGCCAGGTACCAATGGCTCATGTCTGTAATCTAGCTAATCAGGAGGCTGAGATCTGAGGGTTATAGTTCAAAGCCAGCTCAAGTAGGGAAGTCTGAAAAATTCTTACCTACACTTAATCACCAAAAATCTGAAAATGGAACAGTGACTCAAGAAACAGGGTACCAGCCTTAAGCAGAAAGGCTAAGGGATATCTTCCATGCCCTGAGTTCAAGCCCTAGTGCCAGCACACGTTTGTGCACATGCACACACACACGCACATATTCACAATATATATACATATATTCACAATATGTATACATATATATACATACATAAACACACATATACATACACATGTGTGTGTTGGTTTGCATGCAGAAAGCTTTTATAAAAAGTTGAGGGAAGGTCAGTATAAGAGATTTGAAATTCTAACACTTGGAAAAGTACCTAGTTGAAAAAAATTGTACTTATGACTCAAAGCTTGAGGTTATGCCAGACTAAAGTCAAAAGATGGTTCTCGTAGATGATAGTTAATCACAGGAGAGCGAATAAGATGATTCCTGCAAGGGTGAAGAATAGGCAGCAAGTTGGGCCAAACTGAAAACAATAGTTCCCCAATAAAATCTAGATAGAGTAGGAATCAAGAAAGGAGGCTAGAAAAAAAAAATGCTTTTTGGTTGATAAATACAGTTTGCAAGAAGATATGAGAGAGATGAGTTTCAAGAATGGATAAAACAATACTATGGAATAAGATGAGTGGTTTGGCAAAGAAGCAAGATTGAAAGTGGGCTGAGCACTGAAAGTCTAAATTTTATCAGAACTTTATTCCTAAACTAGCACCCACACCCAATGTCTCATGCACAGGCAGGCTTTCATGCCATGGAATAAAATAGTCAGCAGATTAGTTTCCTCTATTAAACTCCATTTATGATCTTTTAAACAAAATCCTATGGATTACTATAAACCCTTCAACTTGAAATGAAGTTTTTCCTCAGATTCTAACCTGCTTTATACCTGGTTGTTCAACCAAGTATGAAGGCAAAAACAGCCCTTGTTAAGCTGCTCCTCCAACTCCAACTTCAAATTTGCTGTCAAATCGCTTTAGTCCTTTGCCTCTATTACATACACCTCAGAGATAATGGGCAGAAGAGTGGAATAGCAATTCTCTGTGTCTCCACATTTCAGTATTTTATGAGCCATCTGACCCGTGAGAATTGCTTTGGCTACTACTGAAGGCAGACTGTATCTGGATTTTATTGCATATACCAGGTAGAACTACACCAAAGCATGAGGAAGATGTTTCTGATTCTGTTTTCAAGTTGTACTATGCTAAACCTAAGTGTCTGAAAACATTATGATCCAACAATGTTGTATTTAATCAAAGTTTTTCTTAAAAGCCAAATTCAGGAAAAGCAATTTGTAAAAGTTGTTGTAAGATGCTGCTGTTCTGTTTGCAAATGACAAAATTCTGCCAGTCACTCTTTTCTAGAGAAAAAAGAAAAAAGAGTCAACAGTAGGAAAATGAATATTTCCACACTCTGATTATGACAGATTTTTAGTTTTGATTCCTCATTTGGGGACAATTAATACTAGAAAATTAGTGTGTATTAGAATATATTTGTTTCTATGTTTTAAAATAGAATGTTCATAAATTATATGATCTCTTCTTAAAAACTTGAGTTTTTTGTTTATTTTAAATTGTTATTATAAAGGTGATGTATAGAGGGGGCAACAGATCCATTTCTTTTTCTTTGTGGACGATGTCACTCCTTTTTTCACTCTCTCCCAGTTTTTCTCTCCTGTTCCCACCCACAAGTTGTATAGTTCATTTTTAATATACTGTCTGTTGATTTCCAATGCTTGATGTTTGCCTTTTGTCCCTCCATTTCTGTGCCCCCCAAAAGACAGATAAATGAGCTAACAAAACAAAAAATTAAAAAAAAACAACACTCTTTCATTTCTTGGAAATCATTTTGACAAATATTATTTTATATGATCAGAGGCAGAGAGGCATGTGTATTTGTGTTCCTTCCCTAAGAGTATCCTTCTTTGATCTCACTGTGTATGAGATGGTATTCTTTAAACCTTCTGAGTTCTTCCTTTTTATTTTTTCCAGTCCTGGGGCTTGAACTCTGGGCTTGGGTACTGTCCCTGAGCTTCTTTTGGTCAAGGCTAGTGTTCTACAACTAGAACCAAAGCGCCACTTGTGGCTTTTTGAGAAGTTTATTGGAGGTAAGAGTCTCACAGAATTTCCTTGCCCTGGCTGGCTTTGAACTGTGATCCTCAGAACTTAGCCTCCTAAGTAGATAAGGTTACAGGCATGAGCCACCAAGGCCCAGCTCCTTGTGAATTTGTTCCTTTTCTTTTTCTTTTTTTTCGGCAGGCTTGAATCAGAACTGGGTGCTGTCCCAGAGCTTTATTGCTCGTGGCTAGTACTCATTGAACCACACAGATTTTCATGTGTGGGATGGCTTTGAATCACAATCCTCAGATTTTGGTCTCTTAAGTAGCTAGAATTACAGGCATGAGCCACCAATGCCCGGATCTTCTGAGTTCTTTTGAAGATAGCATTTGAGACTGGAGATGTAGCTCAGTAGTACATCATTTGTTTTGCATGCTCAAAGCCCTTTGTTCAATTCCAGAAACATAAAATAAAATCAAACAAAATATGTATATTCTATTTCATTTTTCATATAACTGATTCTGAAATTAACTGTAGTATAGTATCATTTAAAATTTTTTCTTATTTATTGCAAATCAGTCTTTTGAGAAAATATGAAAGGAACTTTAAAAATGTATTGTAAAAGTGATGCACAGAGGGGTTACAGTTACATAAGGAAATGAATACATTCCTTGTCAAACAGTATTACCCCTTCCTCATTTTCTCCCTCTTTCCCCTCCCTCTGGTTCCTCCCTCCCCAAGTTATAAATTTCCAACATAGTTTATAGTGAGTACTGCTGTTGCATCGGTTCACCCTTTTTACCACAATTTCTGTGATTCCCCTTCCCTTTGCCAAATCAGATAAACTTAAATACAAGACTAAGGGTATCAAAATGTAAAAAAAAAAAAAAAAAAAGTGACAACAGAAGATAAACCATAGAAAAAATAAAAGAAGAAATAACTTCAAACCATACACTGAAAAAATAAAACTTTGTTTCCATATCTTGGAGCTCATTTCAATTAGCATCATTTCATATGGTCATATTTATATAGCTATTGAGATATTGTGATCTTCTGCTACAAATATCCTAGACATATTCCAGTTATCACAGATGAGGGAAACAATGGAGCCAACGCTTCTTTGGGCTTGTTTACTTCACTTAATATGGTTTTTCCCAAGTGTTTCCATTTCCTTAAGAATGGGGTGATGCTGTACTTTCTGATGGAAGCATACAATTACATTGTGTATATGTGACATTTTCTTGGTCCATTCATCTACTGAGGGTCATCTGAAATGATTCCATATCTTAGCTATGAAAAATAAAGCTGCAAGGGACATCATTGTTCTGGTAGCTTTAGTGTGGCCTTGTTGTGATCATTTGGGTAAATGCTCTAGAGTGGGATTGCTGCATCATAGAGGAGCTCTATGTACAGCCTTTTTAGGAACCTCCATACTGCTTTCCAGAGTGGTTGGACAAGTTTACATTCCCATGAACAGTATAGTAGGGTTCCCTTTTGGCCACATTCCCTCCAGCATCCTTTATTATTTGTTTTCTTGGCCATTGTAACTGGGGTGAGGTGGAATCTCAATGTAGTTTTCATTTGCATTTCTTTTATGGTCAGAGATGCTGAGCATTTCTTCATGTTTCTATTGGGCATTCTTATTTCTTCTTCAGAGAAGTCTCTCTTTAAGGCTTTAGCCCACTTACTAATGGGGTGGTTGTTTCTTTAAAGATTTGTTTTGAGGTTTAATTTTTTGAGCTCTCTCAGTATGTTTTAGATATGAGGCCCTTGTCTACTCCATAGCTAATGAAGATCTTTTCCCAATCTGTGTGCTTTCTGTTTATTTTGCTATCTATGTCCTTTGCCATGTAGAATTTCTACTACTTAATGCAATTTCATTTATCCAGACTTTCTATGATTTGCTGTTTCTGAGTCTTTGTTTAGAAAGCTTGAACCTGTGCCAAGGAGCCCTAGTGTTTCCCCTATTCCTTCCTGTCATATTTTCAGGGTTTCTGATCTTACATTGGGGTCTTTGATCCATTTGGGGTTGATTCTGGTGCAGGGTGATATATAAGGATTTTACTTCAGTTTTGTACATGTGTATAGCCAATTTGGACAGCACCATTTGTTGAAGAGTCTGTGTTTCTTCTATCCTGTGTTTTTTGCTACTTTATCAAAGACTAGGTGGTCATAGGTCTGTGATTTCATTTCTGAGTCTTCAATTCTATTCCATTGGTCCTTAGGCCTGTGCCAATACCAAGCTGTTTCTATAACTACAGCTTTATAATAGAGTTTGAAGTTTGGTGTTGATAGTCCTCTAGCACTGTTTTTCCTGCTAAGGACTGTTTTTGCTATTCAGTCTTCTATTATTCTATATGAATTTTTGGATTATCTCTTTTATTTCATTAATTAATGTTGATGGAATTTTTATGGGTATTGCATTGAATTTGTAGGTAGCTTTTGTCAGCCTTGCCATTTTCACCATGTTAATCGTTCCAATCCAGGAGCATGGGAAGTTTTTCCACTTCCTTAAATTTGTTTTAATTTTTGTTCACATGGTTTTTTGTTTTTTTTGTTTTGTTTTGTTTTTGTTTTGTTTTGGCCAGTCCTGAGGCTTGGACTCAGGGCCTGAGCACTGTCCCTGGCTTCTTTTTGCTCAAAGCTAGCACTCTGCCACTTAAGCCACAGTGCTACTTCTGGCTGTTTTCTGTATATGTAGTGCTGGGGAATCGAACCCAGGGCCTCATGTATACGAGGCAGGCACTCTTTTCACTAGGCCATATCCCCAGCCCTGTTCACATATTTTTAATGTTTTCATCATAAAGTCATTTACCTCTTTGGTTTAGTTAATATCTATGTATTTTTGAGGCTATTACAAAAAGAATTGCTTTTCTGATTTGAGCCTTGCTCTTCTCATTGTTGGTATCCAGAAAAGCTATTGATTTCTTTAGTTTAATTTATACCCTGCTACTTTGGGGTTGTTGGTTTTTTTTTTTTTTGCATGTATAATTTTTTTTCTCGTTTATTGTCAAAGTGATGTACAGAGAGGTTACAGTTTCATACGTTAGGCATTGGATATACTTTTTGTACTGTTTGTTACCTCCTCCCTCATTTCCCCCTCCCCCCTCCCCATTTCCCTCTCCCCTCATGAGTTGTTCAGTTTGTTTACACCAAACAGTTTTGCAAGTATTGCTTTTGTAGTGGTTTGTCTTTTTATTCTGTTTCTCTCGATTTTGGAATTCCCTTTCACTTTCTTAGTTCTAATACCAGAATATATAGTTTCCAATGTACTGGGATAAGATACAGTGATAGTGCAGGTACAACCACAGGAAGGGGATACAAGAGGATCATCAAGAATAGAAGCTACGGTTTCACATGGCATGTTGAAAGTAATTACAACAGTGATATAACACTCATTTCTTGTTATAGTTTAAGATCAGCTCAACTAACTTGGGAGAGAAGTCTATGCACTCTTTAAATAAAGGATCATGTCATCTTTTTTCCCTATTTGGATCCCCTTTATGCTTGTCTCTTGCCTTATTGCTGCCAAAAAAAATTTTACTTGAATAAAAGACTAAGACATACTTTATTAAAATTATTATTAAAATTTACTAGAACAAATTACTCTTCTGAATCACTGTAGAAGTTTTAAGATACTAATTCTCTATTTCTGTGCCTATCACATCCATCCATTATCAAATGTTCTTTATTCATCTCGACTAGCCCTATACTCCAACATCATCTATAATGATCTGCTATTACTACCTAGAGAAATATATTCTAGTCAAGCCTTTAGCCTGATTTCTGTTTAACTGGTTAGTCAGGGATGAGCTTTGCAAAGACCAGAGCCAATAGCTGAACAGTAGCAATCAGAGGTACGTTCCATTGTGTTTGAGGAAAGGAAAGGATGCATTTCATTCACAGAACTAAAATGAATAAAATGAACAAACTTTATGGAGGCATCTAGTACAACACAAGTGTTTTTGACAAAATGAGGAGAAGCCTGAAGAGCAGACCCATTCTCATTCCTTAATCTTCTCTCATTTTCTTGGCTGTACTGAGGTTAAACTAAAAGCCTTGAATAATTATGTTTTTATCTAAACATTTATGAATATTCACCACAGTAGACAAATAGAACATAACATTAAATTCTTTTCTTCTTTTCTTTCCTATTTAATGACAGAAGAGGGACTTGAACTCAACCTGAGTGCTGTCCCTTAATTTTTTCACTCAAGATAACACTACTGCTTGAGCTACACCTTCACTTCTAGATTTTGCTGGTTAACTAGAGAGAAGAGCCTCATAAAATTTTCTGCTTTGGTTCACTTTGAATGACAGATGATCTCCATATCTCAGCCTCTTGTGTAGCTAGAATTACAGGTGCAAGCCACATCACTCTGAAGCATTTATTTCCGATATTTTATCCAACATCACTTAAAATAAGGCTAATTAGGAAAGAAAACTGAGTCTCTCTTTCCTTTTCTCTCTTACTCTTTTTCTCCCTTTTTCTCTTTCTCTTTTCCTCTCCCTTCCCTCTCTTTCTCTTCTTCTTTCCCATCCATCTCCCTATGCGACCATCTTGTGTGGGATGGCAGTGTGCTCTTCCCCCAATAAATTCTTCTGAGCCTGAAAAGAAGAAAAGAAAATTGAGATGAATAACAATATTAGTAATATTATAGGAGAGTTCTGAACCTGATTACATTTAAAGTTCTATTTATACCCCAACTTCCACATTTTATGTACTGTGACACACTACTGATAGGGTGGGCTCTAGAGATATCAGAGATAAAAAGTGACCACTGCTGTGGAACAAAAGACCCAATAGTAATGAACACAATGGCCATTCTGCCAGTGTGTCAGCAATCTAGAGGGTGCAGCAGGTTGTCGGGTCTCTGCTATACCTCTTCTGTAGCCTCATTATGAAAGACTAACCACCTCGACAGGAGCATTTCTTTTTTTGTTTGTTTGTTTGTAGGACAAAGTTCTTTATGTGGGCTAAAGATCCATGGACACTATCTAGGTTTTTTTTTTAATTAGTATTATTACTTTTTTCTTTTCATTAACTTTGCAGCCAGTGGTGTTTGTTTGTTTGTTTGTTTACTACTCTGGGCCAGGCTGTGTGCTAGGCATGTCCATATTTTCTTTCTTTTTTATACTTTATTTATTAATTAAACAATTTTTTGACAAGGTGTTGTGCAAAAGGGGTACAGTTACATAATAGGGCAGTGTATACATTTCTTGTGATATCTTACACCCAGTTTTTCTTTCTTTTCCCTAGATCAGGTAGACACATATACAATACACAGTGTACCAAAAACATATACAGTAGCCACGTGGCCTACGCCAAAGGAAATTCACCTAGAACTTTAAATGTAACATCAACAATAGAGTTTGCTTATCTTTGTCTTATATGAACATACATACATAGATTTTGAGCTATTGTGATCCACTGAGAGGTCTATTTTTGGCCTTTATATGTTGAGTAGTTGTTTGGTTTTAGTTACATAATGTAGGGTTGCTGACCCAAACCTGTGGGAAATACCATGTGACAAGAAGTTTTTGGTTTCACAGACCTGGTCTCTGCTCAACAGGAGCATTTCATGAGCAGTCTGATGAGCAAGTGCCCTTGTGTTTTCTTCACTCTCGGTACAGTAACATCCTGGCTGAACTGCATACCAAGCTACCAGATTCCCAAAACAAGGTGGAAGGAGATGAGATTCTCTTTTTCCAACCAAGTTCAAAGTCATATGCCATTACATTTTAGTGCCTACCAGAGATTCATATCTGCTCAGATACAGGGAAAGAAACAGAAATATTATCTTTTGTGGTACTAAGGTTTCGAACTTGGGGCTTCATACTTATTAAGTAGGTGCTCTACCACACAATCCAAATGCCTAGTGTTCTTTTACTTTATTTGTTTTAGATAAGATTTTCTTTTTTTGCCCAGTGTTAGCTTCAGGCCACAGTATTCTCTCTAACTCCCAGGTAGCTGGAACCATATATTTACCCTACAAGTTGCCTCTTGTTCTTCGAGTATAATCTCACTAAGTTTTTGCCCAAACTGGCCTTAAACTCTGATCCTCCTATCTCAGCCCCTAAGTAGCTGGGATTACAGGTGTATACTTTGGTGCCCAGCCAAACTTCATTAACTGGTAGGAGAAATATCAAAGAATTTGTAGCAACTGAACTTAAAAAAATTATCCTAAAGGACTTTGAACTGCAAGAGATTTGGAAGGTCTCAGAAGATAGCTCATCCTGACCCTCTGATTTGCTGTGAAAGCTGACCTCAAAGAAATCTTCTGATCTAACTTGCTTGAAAATAGGTCTAAGACTTTATTCCAGAAATGCCCCATCCTATACTCAGAGAGAAAGAATATATCAAATGTTTTCCACAGAATTACAAAGGAAATCAACTTAGTTATGAAATGTTCTCACAATATTTTTTCTATTCAAGTGTGCTTATCAGTGTCCTTCCCTTATCATCATTCCAAAACTAAATACATGGAGTAAAGTCATTGGTATTGGCATTACTTTAACAGAAGTATCAGTTAAATTGCTCTGCATTAGCTAGCTGAAATCTCTATCCATATCCTCATTCCTGATTTTGTGTGTGTATGTGTGTGTGCGCGCGCCAGTTCTGGGGCTTAAATTTAGGGCATGTGTACTGTCCTTGAGCTTTTTTGCTCAAGACTGGTACTCTATAACTTGAGCCACACCTTTACTTCTGTCTTTTTTGTGGGTTTTTGGCAATAAGAATCACTTGTACATTGTGTGAGCCATTTGGGTCCAGTTTCCCTGATTTCTTTTGACTAGAAATAATTGTCTACAAGTAAGTGGGAAAGATGAGTAGGATATCTCTAATGAGAGGTATCTTGTACTGCATTCTAGCTGAAAACAGTGCAGTTAAATTTTTTTCTGGTGCTGGAGTGTGGAACCCATGACCATCAATATTCTGGGCAAGTGCTCAACCACTAAGCCACATCTCCAGCTCCATAGGTTATTTTAATCAATGTCCTATTGGCCTCTGATTTAATCTGTTTTCTGTAGCCAATAATAATACCATAGAGTGCCAGTATAAGTGACACATGCCTGTAATCCTAGCAACTCATAAGGCTGAGATCTAAGGATCTCAGTTTGTAGCCAGCCTGGCCAGCAAAGTCCCTGAGACTTTTTTCTCTAAATAATAACAGAAAAATCCAGAAGTGGTGCTGTAGCTCAAGTGTTAGAATACTAGCCTTGAGTGAAAGGATCTCAAAGGCAATGCTCAGGCCCCAGAGGTCAAGCTCCAGGATCAGCAAAACAACAACAACAACAACAACAAAAAAAAAAAAACAAACAAAAAAATCACAGAGTGCAGATCATAAAGAAAAGAGGTCTATTTTGTCTTATGGCTCTGAAAGTTTGAGTCTGAAGCCTTATTCTGCTGATGTCCACAGTATCCTGTGGATCTCATCTGAAGGAGAGAAGGAGCCAGGCACATATGTCTGTTTATAAAACCTACAGGTTTTCCTCATGGAATTCTACCTAGATGATCTTATTGAATCCTAACCACCTCCCCTAAATTCCTACCTGTAACTCCATACTCAGATTTAAATCTCCCCTGTCCAAAACCTTCACACTAAAAATTAAAATTCAACACCTCTCAGGGGACACAATCCAACCACATATAACCCACAGCAATGGATTTGAGGCTACTACTAAGGAATTGAGTAGAGAGCTAAATTGTTGTTAATATGATGATGAATAGTTTATAGTCATTGGCAAAAGGTCTAATTTTCATTTTGAAGAGCTTAGAGAATAAAATTGTGACCATTATGCCCCTAACAGCTATGTTGCTTCTGTACCTTCGCTTGCTAACCCATGGGGAAGTAGAAAAATACCAGCAGTCTTCCTATAGCTACTCTGTAACCACACTCCCCCCCCCCCCCCCACACACACACCCCTCTGTGAACTCTGTACTACCCGAATCTGGGCACTAAAAGATAATGGCCATCTGGCCTGGGACATGATTAATTGTCCGTGCCCGAAGCCCACTCAAGGTTGGACATAACTAAGTGTCAGCTCTCAGACCCCAGCCCAGACCTGGGCACAGGAGATAGGAACCGCCTGGCTCCAGGAATGTGGCTACATGACCACTCCTGGAGGCCCACACCCAGGGTTAAGGCTGTCTGGCCCATGCTTCAGCGGGAAGACCCAGGCCAATCCTGAGGCAACTGGTAAACTAGGGCAAATGTCAACCAATCGTGTACTTGTAACCGGGGGTCTTCCTCATCTTCCCTAAATCGTCTATAAAAACTGTGCTGGAACTGTGCTCGGGCCTCTCAGTGTCACTAGCGATGAGTGCGCAGGGGGTGAGGGGGGGTGGGGGGTGGGACTTATGCACAATCCTTGTGCATAAGTTTATGAGTGTGTAAACATGTTAAAAAATTCATGTATTTTAATGAATGCAGCTGATAACACTGTAATTAGAGTTACCTGGGAGCCAGATGCCAGTGGCTCATGCCTGTATTCGAGACTGAGATGTGATGATCATGATTCAAAATCAGCCTGGGAAGGAAAGTCCAAGAGTCTTATCTCCAAAACCACCAGAAAACTGGAAGTAGAGCTGTGGCTTAAGTGGTAGAGCATTAGCCTTGAGCTGAAGAGCTCAGGGACAGTTCTGAGGCCCAAAGTTCAAGCCCCATGACTGTCAAACAAAAGTTACCTGGGTTAGCAAAAATGTAAATCTCTTGATGATTAGAATGTATTCAATTCCACTGTTAAAATCTGGGGCTATGAGTCAAAAATTTGAGTATAGAGCTTCGTTTCCCATTATTAAAGTTATCTGTCTGGAACTGCTTTGGATTTTATCTTAGTCAGAGATCAAGAGGAAAGGACATACAAAACTTAGGATGGGCCTGTGGGCCTATATTCAGGGGTGAGGGGTGATCTGGTATAGGTGTAGCTCAGCCCGCCCACACATGGGGGCAACTGGCCCTAGTGGGAGGCCCATTCATGGTGGGGGTGAGTCAGCAAAAAAGTGCTTCATCTAACCCTAAGGAGTTACATGGATATATGCCCGTTCTACAGGATGGTTCAGGTGGCCAATTGTCATCCTGTCCCTTTGTATTGCAGATAGACACTGAAAAGCTGATGGTAAAATGGGTAATATAATCAGTAGTCCTAAAAACTATCCCTTGGAATGTTTCCATTAAAAAAAAAAAAGCTTTAAAGGAGGATTATAAAAGGTTAATCTGTGATGTAATTTGGTTTTTATGCTATTTTGCAATTAGACACATTTTGGCAAAAACCAAAAAGAGTCTCTAAGATGTGTTTGTTAAATCTGGATTCCTAGTACAGTGTAAATAACTGTCATTTGATTTCAAACGTTTTCTAAGATAACTCAGACTACAGGAAAAACAAGAAAAAACAAAACAAAACAAAAGCTTGGCAGCTTTAAAAACCTGGCTGCCACGAGAGAAAGGTAAAACTGACCTAGTGCTTCAAGGTTTCAAAGGGTTAGTCAAATGAAAATAAAAGGTAAAGTGTAAAATGCTATAGGAGAGGTCAATAAAAAAGTTTTGGAAAAAAATCAGAAATAGATTCTTGAATATAAAATTTGGGAATCAAATTTTCCTGAATATTTGTTTCAAAGTGGAAAAAGAATAAATTAGGACTACCAAATTGATTGCCTAATTGCTATCCCAGTTTGCTTATAGGTCTTTGGTAGCAATTACAGGCAGGCCCACAGAGAGGCAGATGATTCTAACAAGTTTGTCAGGTGTAACTTTGGCCCTTAGTAAATCCCAGGTAAGACCATGCTTAAAGACTATTTCTAATGACCACCTTGTTGCTTTTATTGGAGTAAGTGGCCTTTTGTAAAGACTACTTGATCTAAGAATTGTGGTTTGAAGACAGCTTGGCAGGGAAAGGTCCCCATGAGAGTTCCATCTCTAATTTGCCATCAGAGTTCTGGAAGGAGGAGGTGCTGGGGCTGGAAGTGGTACAGTTCGAACTAGAGCTGGAGAGCTCAGGGATAGCACTCAGGCCTTGAGTTCAAGTCTAGTGACCATCTAAGGGAAATGCCAATGGAGCATTTATCCAAACCTGGAGAAGATACTCCTGGGTCAGTGACTATGTATCTAGAAACAGTTAAAAGGCATTGCTTGGATGGCAGAGATGGTGTCAGATCCTGGGGTCACTTATTTGGCCCTTTCAAAATATTGATCACAGGCTTGTAAGAATCCTATCTAATGCCCCTGTCTGTCTATTTTTGTAACTGGGCAGAAACTTACACCCTTGTCAATCTTCTGGGATAGTGATTAATAAAGAGCTTAGGTTGCCAAATGGTAGGGGGGGTGGGCAGGAAGGGATAATTAAAATCCCAACCCCCTGCATCTGGTCAAAGCCCTAACTGGCAGTGATTTGGGGCTAGCAGGACCAGCCACATAAATTCATCTATTCAAGAAAGGAAGTTTGTGGACCTGTGATTGTGTTCCTATTGAAAGCTGTCTGAAAGCCCGCATAGGTAACTTATGCACTGTAAGGGTTACAAGTGGTCAGGTTCCCCAGGCAGTTAAAGAAAATGCTTTTGCAAACCAAAGTGCTAAAGAGACTACACTGTAGCCCAGGAAAAAAAAAAAAAAAACAGAAAAAAAACTCTGTGAAGTTGTTAAAAGTTAAATAATTTACGTACTTTCCAATTTGGAGTAAATATTGTTCCTAATAACATTTGATCCTGGCAACCTCTTGGTAAAATAGGCTAAGGTTTTAGTTCTCTGGCTAGGCAGGGCCAGGGTCCCTGAGTCAGCTTGAAAAAGCAACAGAAAATGGATCTTTACCCACCAATTCCCAGTAAGATCTAGGCACCAGAGTCATTTTTAGAAAAATAAGGCAGGATTAATTAATGGAAGAAGCATGGAAATTGCTACTAACAAGTGTGCAAGTGTGGAGACCTAAACTTGTGAGAGATGGTTACTGGCTCAAGCCATCTATGTCTGTCAAGAAAACCCTAGCCTTATTAAAAAGAAATCTAGTTACCAGGGCTACTCCATAAAACTGTCTTGAAAGCCAGTGAGGCACCACCTACAAACCTCCTGTATTCAGAAAATGCAAACAGGAATATATTGGGCAATTTCACTAAGGTCAGGCTACTGCCTTAGGTTAAAATTCCTTTAAACATTCTATGCAAATATTTGCAGGCAACCTATGAGGAGGACGTATGACACTCCTAGGACACTCCATCCGAGAAACACTGGAAGATGCTATTGCAGCCTTGCACAAATACAGCCCATCTCTCCCAACTTGGAGATTCTGCTTGGGTAAAGTTCAAAGATAGCCTGACAGTGATCTAGAGGGGACTCTACCTCATCATCCTGACCACCTCCACCATGATAAAAGTAGATGAGACCATGCCCGACTTTCTCACATGCACCTGATTCCCAGTAAAAGGCCACCTTAGGTCTGCAATGAACTAAGACTCTTGTGGGACATTCTTTCTGTATATTTTACTAAGCTTGGTCTGGAAAAAGCTGACTATGTTGTTATGCTAATAAAACAGGTGTAGGCCAGGAGGGCCTCCTTTGTAAAACTTTGGTTAAAGTAAGTTAGTTAGGCCCTTGGTTCTTACAGGCAAAAAGTCAGCTCTCTGAGGATTCAATTATTTGATTTTATGTACCAAAACACCAGTGGGGAATGAAGTGGGGGAGGGACTAGGTCTAAGTTTTCACAGCTATCTTGGGACCTGGCCAGGTGATGGAGGCTGTCCACCCAGTTTTCAAGGCCTGGAGGTGAGAAAAGCTGTCCTTTGCAATGCAGATGCCTGGCTCAATGGGTATAACATGGAGAGCTCTGCTTTGGGGAATATGTCCTTGAATACTGTTGTTCAGCCTTAAAGGAACCCTGCTCCTTGTGTTGTGTTTATTTTTAATGCTTTTGTGGAGGCTTGGTCTCCAAACAAACATATGTCTGTTGTCTTTAAGAGCTTGGTTAGGTCTTTGTTTGGGGCTACAAATATTTCAGACAAGAGTCCATCTGTAGCCGCTGGCCTTTATTAAGACTCCAAGTTCGACCTCTCAAAATGTGGTGTCTGTTTCCTGGTGACTGGATTTGTATCTGATTTATGATACAACACTAGTTAATTGGAGATAAGAATCTCTCAGGTTTTTCTGTCCGGACTGATTTAGAACCACAATTCTCAGATCTCAGCCGAGTCTTTGAGATTATAGGTATGAATCACCAATGCCTGGCCACAACAGCTCTTATTGGAGACTGAAAGATTATTTCCAATCTTTCCTTTTAAATGAGAAGGAAACAATTAGCCAGATAGAGAAACATAAACAACATCCAAGCCTGAAAACTAAATACTTGGACATAAATCTTGCCATCTCTTCATGGCCTTTCTCTTTCCCCTGGGAAACTTTGGTTCCAGTATCCCCTCTGAGAGATGACATTCTCCTCCTCAATCAATGACCATCTTGACAGAAGTCCTAAGAGAGCTGACAGAAGTTCTGTGCAATGGAAGTGAGGGAAGCTGAGGGATACAATAGGAGAATGTCTAAAAGCAGCTTGTATGCTGGAAACAGAGAAGTCAGCTGAAAATCTACCTTCTCTTCTAAATTTGTGTTCTTTCTATGGTTGAGCTTCTACAGATATTATCTAGCCATCTTTTTTTTTTTGGTGGGGAGGGGCTTGGTGGTTTCAATATTGGGTGTTAGCCTAACCTCTGCCATCTTCCTACCCGCTCTGCCACCTTCATCAGTAACAGAACTGCTTTTCCCCAAAACAGATGACACAGAAGGTTTTTCCTCTGAAAACAGGTGATGTAGGCAGCTGCAATCTCAAATGGCAGCTTCTCTGCTAATGCCATTTCCCTCACCCTTGTTTGTGCAGCTACAATTGGAAATGTTAACCTCTTCCACGATGCAGTTTGCCCTTCTCATGTCCCATACGAACCTATCCTTATAAAAGTTGTGCTTGTGATCCTGCCATGCTGCTACTCTCTGCTTTGGGGTAGCCTGTCTGGTTATTGACATTAAATTCATTTTTCTTTTCATGTAATCACATGTCCAAGTATTTTCTTGTGGGAGCCTGTCACTGGGGCTTGAACTCAGGACCTCAAGCTCTTGCTTTGTGTTTTCACTCAAGTCTGGCATTCTACTATTTAAGCCAGAACTTTACTTATGTCGTTTTGCTAATTAATTGGAGATGAGTCCTGTAGATTTTTCTACTGAAGCTGGCTTCAAATTTGCCATCCTTAGTATCCTCCTCTCCTGTAGCTAGGATTACAGGAATGAGCCACCAATGTACAGTTCTAACTACGTTTCAAAATGGTACTTTAGTGGAATTATCTTTGTACTCCAAAGCAAATTTGGAGAAACCTATGAAAATGTGTGATGCTTTTCAAGATATAATATGCATATATGCTCACCAGAAGATCTTACAAACTACAGATGATAGCCAGGCACAGGTAGCTCATGCTTGTAATCCTAGCTCCTCAAGAGGCTGAAATCTAAAGATTGCAGTTTGAAGCTAGTCTGGGCAGGAAAGTTTGAGAGACTCTTATCTCTAATTAGTCACTTAAAAGCCCAAAGTGGAGCTTTGGCATAAGTAGGAGAGCATGAGCCGTGAACAAAAATGCTGAGGGACAGCACCCAGGCCCTAAGTTCAAGCCCCAGGACTAGCACCACAATAATAATAATAATAATAATTATTATTATTATTATTTTGTAAGTTTAGATACAATATAGTGTGAAGCAAATGTGATAACCACTACACTACAGAAACCGTGCTTAGATACAATATAGTGTGACTGAAATTCTGCTGGCAATGCTGCTGAACCCAAGACTGCCTTTGAGCTACAAGGAACTTTATATTCCTTTTAATATTGAGTGTTCATGAGTTTAAAGAATGTGAAAAATAGTTTTAAGTGAGGCAAAAGTGATCCGAATAATTTAGGAAGCCAAAATTAAGATTTGGAGGAAAGCATGGGAAAAATATTCACAATATCTCATATATAGTGATATATATATATATATAGAGAGAGAGAGAGAGAGAACTATAGCTATATCTATCTATACATATATGGTTTGTGAGACTTGAACTTAGAGATTGGGTGATGTCCCTGACCTCTTTTGTTCAAGGTTAGTGTTCTACTATTTGAGTTATAGCTCTATTTCCAGTTATCTGGGAAGGAGAGATTTTCTCGAACTTTCCTGCTCAGGCTGGCTTTGAACTACAATCCTCAGATCTCAACCTTCTGAGTAGTCAGGATGACAGGTGTGAACCACTGGTACCTGGTTTTATTTGATATTTCTTGTATGCCAATTGGATCAAATAACTTTATTGTGAGCAGATTCAAATAAAAGAATAGGTAAAATTGTATTTTAGCTTTCTTTCATAAGCACAAAGATTTTTTCCTGATACTGAGGCTTGAACTCAAGGCTTTCATTTGACCTATTCAGTGAAGGCTGGTGACCTTATCACTGGAGCCATAGCTCCATTTCTGGCTTTTTGTTACTTAATTGGAAATAGGAGTCATGAGGATTGGTTTGCCTGGACTGCTTTTGAACTTCACTTTTACATTCTTAGATTCCCAAGTAACTATGGATGTGTGTGTGTGTGTGTATACATATACACTATGGATGTATGTATATATGTATAGTATATATGGTATGTATATATAGTGTAGTATATATGGTATGTATATATAGTGTGTGTATCTATATCTATTATCTATCTATCTACCTAACCACAAACACAGGGACTACTACTATTGGTATCTGACAAGCATCAGGCTTAGACTAGGAAACACTAGATAAGTAAAGACAATGAGGAATATTAGAAATACTACAACATTTTCTGAATATTTAATTAGTATATTTGAATTTAGATTTTGGGGTTTGCCTGGCTGGAGGTTCTTGAGTTTATTTTTTTGTGTGTGTTTTTTTTGTTTCCCAATGTTGACTATGTTCCGGCCACCAGATCCATCCATCATTCAGAACAGTTAAACACACAGAAAGCAAGAAAGTAAGCAAGGAAGGAAACGAGGAAAAAGTGAGCATGAAAGATAGAAAGAGAAGAGAAGAAGAAAGAAAGAAAGGAAGAAAGAAAGAAAGAAAGAGAGAGAGTGAGTGAGTGAGGGAGGGAGGGAGGGAGGGAGGGAAGGAGGGAAGAAAGAGAGAGAAATGAAGGAAGGAAGGAAGGGAAGAAGGGAGGGAGGGAGGGAGGGAGGAAGGAAGGAAAGAAGGAAGGAAGGAAGGAAGGAAGGAAGGAAGGAAGGAAGGAAGGAAGGAAGGAAGGAAGGAAGGAAAGAAAGAAAGAAAAGAAAAGAAGAAAAGATTTACTCTGGCCCAATAGCATCCCTATACATATGTGAAAAATTATTCCAGACAGTTCTACCAGAGTCCCATTTCTTCACAAATTTTCAAAACTCTAAACCAATGCGAAGGAAATGGTATATAATTAGAGCAATCTATGATTTACATGTTAACAAGCAATGAAATGCAACCCACAGAGGGGAGGATGAAATTGTGGCCAGCTAATAGGCATCTGTACTTATTAAAGCTGAAGAAACAACCCATGAAACAAATTTGACTTTCCTTCTCTCTCCATGTAGAGCAATTATACTTGGCACCAGTTCTGTAGTGAATATGCATGAAGAAAAGTGAGGGAGAGAGCAAGTTGAAGATACTAGACAACATTTCTCAGATATATCACAGGTAAGTGAATGGATAATGGTGAAGCAAAAGAAGACACTGAAGACCATGGGGAAAAAGAAAAATTAAATACATCTTTTTAGCCCCAGCCTTCATTCTGGAAAGTGATGTGATATTTAAATTTGAAAGTCATCCAAAAGAACTTGGAGAATAACCTTGATGGAAAATTTCTAGCAAGACTATAGAGACCTTTAATGTACCAAATCAAAAGAAACATGCAACCAGTCCCTTGGAGAATTTGTTCCTCTCCTGATGGTAACTTCTGTTAAATACAAGTTCTTTTACTAGAAATGATGAAACAAATATTATTTTGCCTTTAGGAAGGTAAAGTTGTATATGTATATGTGTGTATGTATGTGTGTATATATGTGTGTGTGCTTTTGTGTGTGTGTGTGTGTGTGTGTGTGTGTGTGTGTGTGTAAGCAAGCTCAGAAAAACTCCAGCATTTCCTTCAGCGAGAGCTTTGAGATCAGACCCAAGAACCTGTACACACTAAGAAGTGTTACTTTGGTCAAGGGATGTCACATCTTTGGATAATTAAACTGAGTGTAATATTATCTCTAAGTCAAGGCTTTTGGTAGTTGGAAAATGGTGGCTCATATCTGCAATTCTAGTTATTCAAGAGATTGTGATCTGAGAATCATAGTTCAAAGCCAGCCCAGGCAGGAATGACCTTGATGCTCTTACCAGCAATTAACTACCAAAAGAAAAAAAAGCTGAAAGTGGAGTTGTGTCTCAAGTGTTAGAGTGGTAGCCTTGAATCAAAAGGCCCTGGGTCTTTGCCCAGACCCCAAATTCAAGCCCCAGGATTACACCAAAAAAAAAAAAAATCAGTGCTCTTGAAAAGGATTGTGTATTGAGGTTTAGAGACACCAGAAGAAATTGTCATATAATTAAGAATGCAGTAAAAAGTAATCTAAAAACTTTGGAAAGAGCTAATGTGACTGCAAAGACAAGGGCGGGGGCAGGGGGGAGCTTTTCTCTCTACTCATAAGGAGAAGTAGGGCTTATGCTAGGTTGACTGTCCCACTCTGGATTCCCTAAAGCTCCATCAGAAGGTATTGGGTGCAGTTAGTTTATCTGTAGTTGATTTCTGGAAGCAGGATCTAAAGGCAGAGAATGTGCAAAAGAAAAAGAAAATGGACCAATGGGTTAGGTACCCTCTAAGCAACTAAGAATTTTTGAGAAGCATCTAAATCAACTTTCCAAATTTCCCCCTGGAGGATCTCCAAGGGAAAACATTTATCACCTATTCTATCCATTGAAGTTTGCTCTACCGTATGTTAGCTCCTCTGCATTTCTGATGACAAGCAGAGGAACCCTCAGGCAGAAAGCAGAATATGTGCTGTACATATTTGCAGTGAACTGCTAACAGAGTGAAGTGATTTGAATTTCATATGAAATCATGCTAAATGGAACCAAAGATCAAGCTGAGAGGACAAGGTTGGGAGGGGTACAAAGGGTGCAGTGATACAGTGTGGGAAGGGTACAAGAAGAATTGGGTGTGTTAACTCAATGTTTCTTTTACTTTTCTATTTGAATTTATTTCTACTTATGTGCAACACACATTCATACATTTATCAAAGTATATCCATACTGAATTGAAACTCTTTTGTTATAAATACTTAAAGATAAGCCAGGTATTGGTGACCCACACTTGTATTCCTAGATATTCAGGAGGCTGACATATGATGATCATGATTCAAAATCAGCCTGGGAAATACATTCTGTAAAATTCTTATATTCAATTAACCTCCAAAATGGCCATAAGTGGAGCTGTGGTCTTAAGCAAAGAAGCTCAGAGACAGTGCCCAGGCCCTGAGCTCAAGCACTCTCTCTCTCTCTCTCCCCTCTCTCTCTCTCTCTCTCTCTCTCTCTCTTTCTCTCTCTTTCACATACACATACACATACTTACACACATACACACATATATCCACACAAACAAAAATGTCTAGAATAAAATAAGACATTAATTATCACTCTGCAATTAAAACATATCACTAGTTCCTCTATTTGGAATATATTCCATTGTAACTTACTTTTGTAGAGCCAGCTTGAATAAAAATAATTTGTGAAGATTTTGCATTGGTGTGCCTGCGCTCATGCTTATTTATAATCTAAGCTACTCTGAAAGCTGAGAGCTGAGATTCCTAGTTTGAACCCAGTCCATACAGAAAAATTAATGAGACTCTTATCTTCATTAACCGGCAAAATGCTAGAAGAGGAGGTTTGCTCAAGTGGTAGAGCACCAGCTTTGAGCAAAGAAACCAAGCAAGAACACACACAAGGCCCTGAGTTCAGCCTTTGTACTGGTACACACACATGCATGTATGCACACACACATACACACCCAAGTCTTGCTATACTCTTAGCTTTACACTGAAAAATTATTTCTAGTTTTCAGGCCTCATGATAAATAATATAGTAGCATCTTGCTTTTTATTTATGCAGAGTACATTATATTTCCAATCCACCATGACAAAGGTACTTGTAGTAGAAATAAGGAATGTAGATATGTTGTCAAAGAAGGCTTACAGAACCAAGTAGTGTTCATCTTAGTAAATTGTTAAAGTTCTCCTTTTAGTTTAGATGCAGAAACTCACTTTCTCCATGCCTCAAACCTAATTAGGGTCAGAAGGGATAATGTGAGGTGGATAGATGTGTGAGCTCTGGAGGGCTCACATTTTGTCCAGCATTACAAAAATACGACTTGTTTCCCAAATATGCCTTCGGGGACTAGGACGGTACTATAAATTAGTGAGATGATAGGAAGCCAGACGCTGCAAATCAGATATCATATGACCTACTTAAATCAAAATACTCTTTGACCAGCAACAAAACACACTATTTGTTGGTAACACCTACTAGATGGTAGAAATAAATACATTGTTCTGTTTTCATTTTGTGGACTCTACTATTTGGTTTATGAAATTTAAACAGTATCTTTCAGCTACTACATGTTTCCCTTTCAATAGTCAGCACTCTCAGCTTTCGTTTCCTTTTACTCAGTCTCAGTGTCATCAGATAATAGCACTGATCCACCACCTTGTGGACATTGTTTTATGGCTGGACCTTCGACACAACAGAATAGAGCTGCTGCTTACCTAGGTCCTCAGCCCAGGTTTCCTTGGCCCTTTCTTCATGATGTGAGGCTCTTCCTTATGTGGATGACTCAAGACTCATGAATCAAATATTCCTCAAGCTCTGGAATGTTGAAATCTACTTTGGTTAGCTATGGTACTTGAAAGACAGTTTGGCTAGACTTAAAAATCATGGGTTCCAAATTCATCCTTTCTTTGAATCTCATGAAATTATTTCATCTTCATTTTATTTTTAACTGTCCAGATTTTGATCTTATACTGAAGTAAGGGAAAGAGTAGTTCTACGTAAGTTGTCTTGTTTGCACAGCCATCCTGGAGCCTATCTAGGTGATGGAGGATGTGCATCCAGCTTCCAAGGCCTAGAGGTGAAACAAGCCATCCTTTGAATTGCACATAAATCCTGTTGTTTAGACTCACAGAGGATATGTAAATATATTATGATTTTTAGCCCCAGGGAACCGCCCCCCTCACACACACACTACCACATGATGGACATGCTTGAATTCTGAGAGGCAGGGGTGGGGACTGTCAGTCCTGTGTCTGGAACTTGGGAGGTTTAGTGACCCCATCCCCACCCCCACCCCCCAGTGTATCAGAGTGTATCAAGGCTGAGGCCTTTACACCAGGCCTCATGTGCTGTGTCCTGCCTCCTGTCTCTACTCCAGTCAGCATGATTTCCTACTTCAGCTCTCCATTAGGGTTGATCTGGATTACTGGTCTTGTTTTTCTTCTCTTTCTTTTCTCCCCTGATCTCATGATTCAGTTTTCTAACAGCATTAAGTGTTTTTGTGGGGTTGCGTGTCTGCAATAAAAGTCTGCCTACGTTCACCAACTTTCCAATTGAAGTCAGGAGATCGGGTCTGACTGGTGTCATCTTGACCACTTGGTCGATGGTAAGGGTCTGTCTTCTTCTCTTCATGGTGGGGGAAGGTGACACCCCAGCCTCCCAGATGATGGACCAGATTGAATCCCTTGAGGCAAGGGCAGGGGCTTGAGTAAGTTTCTAAACCTGTCAGTCCGGTACCTGGGATTTGGGTTTCCTGTCCCCTGACTCTCACATTATTTAGGCCGAGTTAAGCTCATGTGCCATTATACCATGCTTTGTGTCTCTGTGTTCATGTCCTGTATCCTGACTCTTCTCTGGTCACCATGGCGTCTCACTTCAGCTTTCCACTGGAGCTGAATGGGTTTGCTTGTATTTCTTGTTCTTTCCTCTCCGCCCTTCATGTCTGTTTCCTAAGTGTTTTAATGTATTTTCTGTCCTTTGAGACAGGAGTCTACCATGCAGTAGCTGGCCTTTTAATAAAGGTCCAAAAATATGACTTCTTAAAATGTGGCTTTTCACTTTTCTCATGACTGGATTTGTATCTGATTTATAGTGCTACACAGTAAAGTCTCCCAAATCAAGCTCTCAAAATGTGGCTTCTGTGTGTCTCACAAACTAGATTCACCATACAGCAATCTTTGATAAGAAATATCTTCTCCTTGAAGAAACAGATTTTGTTTGTAGAAAGTTAAAGTCTAATAATTTTCCTATGGCGTGTCTCAAGCAGACTTTCCTGGTTCCAGTGGCCTCTGCAAATATGCAGACTAAGATTTGTTTATATCTGGAAACGTTTCTAATTGTAGTTTTGAACATTAATCTGTCCCAATGTTGGTTTTTATTTTTATTTTTTTGCCAGTTCTGGGGTTTGAACTTGGGATCTGGGCACTGTCTCTGAGCTTTTTTGCAAGGTTAGCACTCTAAGACTTGACCCACAGATCCAACTCAGGTTTTGGGTGGTTAATTGGAAATGAGAGTCTCTGATCCAGTTGGTTTTGAACCTCCATCCTCAGATCACAGCCTCCTGAGTAGTTTAAGTAACAAGCACAAACTACCAACTCCTTGACAGTGTGTTCCTTTTCTCTTTGATATCACTTTCTTTTTTATTCCTCTCACTAATGTTCTTTTGATTTTTCATTGATTTTGCACTTAGTTAAATAACTTGCAATTTAGTCTTTATTGCTGAGATAATTTTGTCTTCTTAGACAGTTTGGCCAATTATTGTATCCTATCTTTAGATTGAAGCCTATTCTAGTTTGTAGTTTTGTCTGATTTAAGAGGACCTTTCCTGTTTGTAAATGTTGAGTGGGTTTAATTCATATCAGATTGCTATTTTACAGTCTTGCTCTGTGTAATGGTCTCTCTTTTTTGTAGGGAGTATATTCATTCTCTTCCTTCTTCCTTCCTCTCTCTCCCTCTCTTCCTCTCTCCCTTTATCCCTTCCCTTTCTCTCTCTCTGCTGTGCTTGCTTTTCTTCTTCCCTCCCCCTTCTTCACCTCTCCTTTTCTCTTCTTATCTCCCTTCTTCCTTCTCTCCTTTCTTTCTCTTTTCCCTATTTCCCTTCCTGTCTTCCCCCTCCTCACTCCTTCCTCTCTCCCTTCCTCCCTCCCTCCCTCCCTCCCTCCCTCCTCCTCCTCCCTTCCTTCCTTCCTTCCTTCCTTTCTTCCCTCCCTCCCTCCCTCCCTCCCTTCCTTTCTTCCTTCCTTCCTTCCTTCCTTCCTTCCTTCCTTCCTTCCTTCCTTCCTTCCTTCCTTCCTTCTTTCCTTCCTTCCTTCCTTCTTCCCTTCCTTCCTCCTTTTTTATTGTTCAGTGCTGAGTAACAAAGTTATATCTCATGCATGCTAGGCAAGTGTCCCACCACTGCTGTGCATCCCCAGCCCTGTTTTCTTTTCATAGTAGCTTTACTTGATTATTGTCTCTCATATTTCTAATTGAGGGATACATTTTCCTAATACTAATGTATACTAAATACTAATGTATTTTTCTCTTGTGAAGATATTGATAGTTATATAATTTACTTGGATGCTTTACCAATGTACTCTTAGCTTAATAGTAAGATGCAGGGTTATTTAATAAAATGTGTGAGATAGAGGCAGTTGTATGATCTAACTCTTCATTTCTGTAAGAGTCTTCCTTTATGCCCTTATTTACTTTTTTCCCCTTCACCCTAAGCCTTTGAGAAGGACTTTTCCTTTCACTAGCCTTGTTTCTTTCTGAAACAGTAGCACTTTCAACTTTAGACACTTTCAAATCTACTTAGTTGTCCATTGCTTTGTAATAAATCACCAAAAACTTACTGTCTTTAAAAAATAAGCATTTATTACATGACAGGAATGAACCTCAGGAACCTGAGAATGCCTTAAGTGGCTTTGACTGGGGCCTTTGTAGGTAAGAATCACTTTGGGGGCTGACTATGGCTGGAGTCTCACTCTAGCTGCGGTTGTCCGC
Source organism: Perognathus longimembris pacificus (assembly GCF_023159225.1). Lineage (NCBI taxonomy): Eukaryota > Metazoa > Chordata > Mammalia > Rodentia > Heteromyidae > Perognathus > Perognathus longimembris. Next base: position 41,307,378 of record NC_063166.1, read on the forward strand.
GGGCACTTCTGTCTTTCTATGGTTTAGCTGGCAGCCTCAACCCATGTAGGCTTTTTCATGGAGCTGATTCAGTACCCTCAACAGTATGGTAGCTGACTTTCCCAGAGGAGAGAGGAAGGGAAGGAGGGAGACAGAAAGAGAGAGAGAAAAGACAGAGAGAGAGAGAAAGAGAGAGAGAGATGAAGGGGGAGTCAGGAAGAGGGAAAGGGAGAAGAGAAGGAAGAGGAAGAAGAGTAAGAGGAAGGGTAGGAGGAGGAGAGGGAGGGAACACGAACTGAGACAGAAACAGAAACAGGAAGACAGAAAAGTTAGCTTTCCATTGCTGCTTCTTTTCTGCATGGTATATGACTTTTCACTCTGACATGAGCTCCAGGGCTTACATATAAACTGGAAGATGTAATGTTTTTACTTTCTTGTGGTACTCTTAAGCATAGCTGCTAACTTTCGTTTTTATTTCTCTTTTGGTTTATCTGTATAGATTTTGGATATAAAGTAATATATATATATATTCATGTGAAATTATCCTCAGGAAAACAAAATTTCTTAATTTTTGCATGTGATTGAGTAAATAAAACTATGTGAAATATAAAGAAAACTTGATTCAATGAAACTATGCTGATCATCCATTATATAAAGGATTCTTATGATCATGTAGTTGAATTAAATTTTTTCTGGACAAACAGGACCTATAATGCAAATTGTATAGTTGTTGTAGGGGATGGCTATACCTTTAAGCCCTGGGACTGCTGGCTGCTAGCCACTCCCACCTTCTCCCCAGGTCTCCCCCGCCATCCCTCTGTAAGCACATGTCTTGTAATGGCACCGGTCTGAGCCAGGGACCAGTCCTGGGGGGACTGTGGTCTTCCCCTCCGCAGGAAGTTCTGTGACATCACCGTGATGGACATGCTCACCAGCCTATCGTTAGCACCTGGTCAGTCCCTCCTCTTCCTGCCACCATTACTTTCATATAAACTCCTCCCCTGAATAAAATTTTGGAAAACTCTGAAGCTTACTCCGAGAGCCCATGCGTACCTGTCTTCCTTGGCGAGTATAGGGAGGGGGAGGGCATTCTTGCAGCCACACACAACCGAGGCTACCTGTGACCCACATTCCACCTTGGATTGCCCATAGGTCAGGCAGCCATGGGAGAGAGTGCAAGGGGAACACATAAGGGGATAAAAGGCTTGGCATCTCCACCGAGAGGATAGATTTAGCCCGGCATGTTGTTTTCCCAGAAATAGGGACCCAAGAACATTTTATAACTTGGATGAGACTGGAATTTACCAACCAGAGTAGTTCATAAAATTAGAAAATCTAGTGGCATAACTCTTTTTTCTTGCCAGGCACTGATGGTTCAGATAATCCTAGCCTGACTCAGGATGCTGACAGCTGAGGATTGTGGTTTGAAGCCAGCATGGGCAGAAATGTCTGTGAGACAGAGGATCACAAGAGCCCAATAGCTATACCCTTATGATCACATAAGATGATGCTAAGTGAAATGAACTCCATTTTATGGAAATGATTGTTATATCACAGTTGTAACTACTTTCAACATCCCATGTGTATCTGTAGCTTCTACTATTGATGATGTTCTTGTATCACCTTCTTGTGATTGTATCTACACTATCTCTGTAATGTTATCTGAGTATATTGGAAACCGTGTATACTGGTATTAGAATTAGGAAATTGAAAGGGAATACCAAAATTGAGAGACAAAGGGTAAAATAAGAGAAACAACAACAAAAGCAATACTTGCAAAACTGTTTGGTGTAAGTGAACTGAACACCTCAGGGGGGAAAGTGGGAGGGGGGAGGGGGTTATGAGGGACAAGGTAACAAACAGTACAAGAAATGTATCCAATGCCTAACGTATGAAACTGTAACCTCTCTGTACATCAGTTTTATAATAAAAATTTTTTTAAAAAAGAAATGTCTGTGAGACTCTTACCTCCAACTAAACAGAAAAATCCTAGAAAAAGAGGTACAGCTTATGTGATAGAGTACAGGAAAAGCTAACTGGAAACAAGAGGATATAATTTCAAGCTCTACCATTGGCATGATTATTGCCTGACAACCATTGCATACAGAAGGTAAAACTAATAATTTTTTCAGTTAATAGGCCTTCTTCATGCCCAAGTTCTGTCCATATTACAATATACACCAATTGACTGACAATATGGCAGCCTTTTCATGCATATTTGCTGTGAGATACTGAGCAAGTCTACAAATGTAGATACTCAACCCTGCAGACAGGAGCTGGTACATACCTGCCATCTACTCTGTGGTCATATGCCATGACAGAGTGGCAAGTGCTCAAACATTAATATCTGACCTGGATTCAAAATGGACTCTTTATTGAGGAAACATGGCCAAGATATTTTACCTCTCTGAGCCTCTGGTTATTTCTCTTAAGAAAACTTTTGCTTTGTCTTTCAGCCAGTCAGTGTTCTTATTACAACTTTTCATTTTCAGAGGGCAGAGATTTTTGTACTATTGGTTTCAAATACTAACAGTTGTGTTTAGCTGAGCTACTTGGTTATAGATATGCCCTCAAGGACATAGTTTACATATCCAAGGAAATTTAGGATATCATATTCTACTGAAATTCTTCTGATCAAGTTCAAAGGTTTTTAAAAGTAGATGCTTTTCTCTTAAGTTGTGAAACAAAAAATGAATATATTATCTTCAATTGTGATTAAGAGGTGTCATTTTGTAGACAAAATGATATTTGGCAAATAAATGTTCCATTTTCCTAAAGTGTGTCTCTGCTACTGAAAAAATAGATGAAGGAAAGCACTATTGCTTATTGATAAAGATTAAATCCCCAATCTTGGCGAAAATGGAGCAACATGATGCTGATTACAGCTGCAAACATTCACAATGAGTCACTCTGAGGTGACTGTTGGTGTGTGTTGTCATTAGTTAAAATAGGTGCATTTAAAATAGCACTTTTATTGGATAACAAATTTTGGATTTTTGATTAAAGCACTAAACAAATAACAAGACCAATTATCAAGTTACTACTTTAAAACTATAGAACTTAAAGTTATGAGAATTCCTTTTAATAGAATTATTCTTTTAAAAGGGAATCCCAAAAAGCTATCTGCCTAACTATCAAGTTCTGAACAATCAACTTAGAAAACAAAAGAAAATTCAAAAGCAAGAAACTTACTGATACCAACATATTCATACATGCACATACATATATACACACATAGGAATACACATACATACATATATACATATATACATACATACATACACACACACACATATATATATATACATGTACAGACACATACACATACCTTCTGGCTTATACATTCTGCAAATGTTTTAAATCCTAGGACATGACTGCCTCAATGGAATAGATTTAACAATTGATGTCTGGTTTTGCAAATATTTACTATGTTTTTCTACTTAGCTTTAGTCCACCATTTTGTATTTTAATAAAAATGTTATAAACATTAAAAAAAAAAAAAAGAATTAGAGGCATGTCATCCACTCCTGTCCACCAGAGGGCACCATAGACTACAATCTTGCAATTATACTTTCAGCTCTGAGTACATAAAAACAATAATCTAAAACAGTTACTTTCAAGGTTGATATTTTTGTAACAAGGAGAGATTTTCAAGATCAACATGTGAGCATTATTGATCGTTCAGTAAGGTGAAGATTGGTTTTAAAGACATTAATTTTACTTTTCATTCCTTGTGGCACTTTTACCTGCTGGGTAGAAAATGAAAATAACAGCTTGGTCTATGTTTGTATCTGTACTTCTATGAAGTTATTTATTTAAGAGTTAAGTAATGGAAAACTTGTTCTCGCTATGGCAACCAAATAATGGAATCTGCTTATCATTCTGCCTATTGGGTTGTATCTGGGACTAATATTTGGAGCTTGTGGGTCTGTGTAATTGTCATTGGTTTGTATTTCCAAGGAGGCTACAGGTAGAAGAGCCTGAGTCCCCCCCCCCAGGTGTTTCTATAGCACTAGAAGTGAAGAGCATCCCCCACTTCCAAACCAACAGTATACTGAGAAACGCATCATCAATGGAAAACAAAGGTTTTTCCCTGATTCTCGGAAAACCCAATAATTGCAAGACACCCTAGTTGGCTTCGAATAGTGGACCCGGGAGGGCTGAAACTTACTCATATCCTACAGAGTTTGGGGGACATATTCTATGAACCACATGATACCATTCCCTCCCCTGTGAGTGCTCAGTGAGCCAATGTGCTAGTGAAGAATAGCCCAAGGCTGCATTCCCTTGGCAGATTAAGACTGAAATTGTGTATTTGAAAATAGAGTACCATTTGAAATTCATGGGCTGGCAGAGGACCAGAGCAGGTCATAATTTCTCATGCATAACTGTGGTTCTCTTCCTTGTTCCTTCTTGCGTCAATGCTGAGGAGGATTATTGAGCTTCTTGCCAGGATGCTGCTAGGGATGCAGTTCAGTTGCACAACAGCATCCTGTCTCTTAGGTCCTATCTTCTCAGGTTGATCAAGTGATGGCTGTGGCTTATGAACTGATGGGTTCTACATGATAGAAAATCAAATGTTTCTAGACTTCCAGCCACACCTGCAGCTTAATAAACTACCCACAATCAATTTGAGTAACAGAATAAGCTTGCATCTGACAGGTGTATCTCAGAGATGACACAACTTTAATGTGATAAGCCTCAACTGACTGACACCCCCCCTGGGATTTTAGAAGATTGTTTATAGTTTTAATTCAGAAATTAATCAGTTACGTGCTTGTGAAGAAGGTAGACCTCTTTGGGCATTGTTGGCTTACTCCTGTAATCCTAACTATTCCAGGAAGCTGAGATCTGAGGGTATTGGTTAAACCAGGCTGAGCAGAGAAGTTCATGAAACTCTTATCTTAATCAGGAGAAAGCTGGAAGTGGAGCTGGGGCTCAAATGATAGAACACCTGTCTGAGTTCAAACCCAAGTACTAGTACCAAAGGATTTTTTGTTCCATAAAGCATTATTTTGTCTGAACATATTTTTTTCTTGTGGCCTTTCTACTCTCTCACGCAATATTGTTTCCCTTATCCTAACCCTATTCTATGCTAGAATATCTTATCTCAACTACAGTCTAAATCCTTCTGCTACAAAATTAAATTATGAGAATTAATGACAGCCATATGTGCAAGCAATTTTGTGGGGAATATAGGCTCTTGAATGGGGGGAGGAACCTCAGACAAACATAAATCATAAAGAGCTTTGAAAATGGTCATCAATAATTCAAAATTCTCGATAAACACTTGTGTCTGTTGTGGAGCACAATGGAATCACAATCACAGTAAGGCAGTGTGTTTATCTGAATCAGAGCTTGTGTAGCACTTAAGTGTTTGTTGCTAATAAAAGTAGGAAAGAAAATGCTTACTGAATCCAAAAAATCTCCCTTCCCCGTGTACTTCTGACCTTCTTTTTGCCTCTCTTCCCATTAAAGCACTTAGGATTTAAAGCATTTCCCATAACTTCCAGCAGTATTTTCTGGTTCCAAAAGGTTAAAGTTTCCAAGGTCATTGGAAGCCTTCCTGACTTTTGTGATTTGCTCTGGACTTCCTGCCTCTTCTCATGTGGAACTCACATTTGGCTTTTACTCTACGTTGCAGACCATTTCCTCTTCCTGTGCCCATGCTTACACATTTCTGTGGTTCAATTCTTAGATCTCCTTTTGCATCCTAAACTTATTCAGAATCAGTTTATTCTCCTTTTAACCCATATTTTCTATTTTTTTTCTAGTTCATGCTTCTGAGATTTGGCATCACATTCCCTACCTGAATGGCTTCCTGGGGAGCATGTTCTGTGCCTTTCCAAACTCTTGTTTTCTTTTTTATATTCTACCTGCACATGCTGACTAGCCCTGCTTGCGATTAAGTCAGGGCGGGCGATAGACATGGACAGTGGAGTGACCCTTCTGGCCTGGCGGGGCGCACAAGATCTTTTCTGTCTTCTGGAGGATGGTGTCTCAGAAGTTTATTCAGCCAGAAACGTTCATCACAGATATTTCTGGAATGAAGAATAAAGTCATATTAGGCTTCTGGGAATTTGGTTGTAGTGACAACAATAAGATCATCCACATTGTTGCCTTGTAATACAACCTGAATACCTCTGAAAAATGTTGTGTTGTTGTTATTGTTATTGTTGTTGTTGTTTTAGTTCTCCATCTTCTGAGCACTAGTAACTTGCACTTGCAATTATCGCTGTTCAGAAGATTGAGACCTGGAGGACCAGATTCAAAGCCCCGTTGAGCAGAAAAGTCCTGAAGCTCCGTCTCCAGGCTAGTCATGGCTCTAATGGTAGAGCAAGAAAGGCAAGCACATTCAAGGCCTTGAGTTCAAGTCCCCAAACAGGCAAAAAAAGAGAGAGAGAGAGAGAGGGAGAGAGAGGGAAGGAGGGAAGGAGGGAAAGAGAGAGAGAGGAGAAAGAAGGAAAGAAAGAAAGAAAGAAAGAAAGAAAGAAAGAAAGAAAGAAAGAAAGAAAGAAAGAAAGAAAGAAAGAAAGAAGAGAAAAAGAGAGAAGAAAAGGAAAGGGGAAAGAAAAATCAAATCAAATAAAACAGCAAATTTTTCCAGCTCAGCAAGAGGGACCAGACTCCATCCTCTTGCTCCATGGGTTCACCAAGATGTGTTAGCCCAATGGAAACTGCCTAGCTCTGGATCTCATGGCCTCTCACTGTCCTCTGTTGTTAGTCTACCCTCCTGTTTTTTGTGATTCATTACCTACTCCCTTTGAGGAGCAAGTGACCAACATATACATCCTTTAGAAAGTTTTGAAAGTTCAGAAAAACAAGAAAGATAAGCATTAAACGCAATCTTAATACCTCATTGCAAATACTATTAAACAGCTGGATTGTAGAAATACTGTTATTTTTACATTTCAAGTAATAATTCTACCTGTTTATATAAAATTTAAATGCATTTCTTTCAAAGTAATATATCTGTAAATTGTTGGAGGGAGCAGTTTTTGTTTGTCTTGTGTTGTGTCCAGGATGGTTTTGAAGTCCTAACACTCTTGCTTCTGACTCCCATGTCACAGAATTACATTACAGATGTGAGCCACTATGTCCATCTACATTATAAGTATTAAAAGCTGATAATTAATGCTATGTTTGTGGTAAAAAGTAATGGCTTCCTGTCTCAGGTCTTCTTGTAAATAAATTCTACTCCTAAGAGGAAGTGTTTTCAGCTAGCTTAGTGATTTATTATCTAGATGATTTCTCTATATTTCTTAGTGTTATAAAGTTGGTTAATTTCCTTTCTTATTCTTTTTTCATTTAATTCTCTTTTTTTTCTTCCCTCCCTCCCTTCCTTCTTTCTTTCTTCGTGTGTGTGTGTGTGTGTGTGTGTGTGTGTGTGTGTGTGTGTGTGACTATTGGGCTGGAATGTAGGACCTGGGCACTGTTCCTTAGCCTTTTCACTTCAGGGTGTTGCTCTATTCCTTGAGCCACACCTCTTCTTCCAGGTTTATGGTGGTTAATTTGAGATAAGTATCTGATGGGTTTCCCTTTCTTGGCTGGCTTTAAACCACAATCTTCAGATCACAGCCTTCAGAGTAGCTAAGATAACCAGCCACCAGTACTGGGCTACAATTGATGTTATTTTTATTTCTTTGGTCCAAGGCCAAGACTGGAGCATTGTACTTGATACTTTCAATCATTGGCTAGTGCTCTACCAACTAAGCTATACCTTCACCCATATAATTGATTTTTTAAAGTATTTATACATTATCTTCAAATATGGGACATTCAAACATGGGAATTGAGGATTTTGTTATATTTTATACCATGCTCAACACAAATCTTCCATATGACAATAAAACTATGCTCACTTTTATTTAAATCAATAATGGTATTTGTGTTTTCATTATTCTGAACCTGTTATCCAAACCTGAACTCCAAGTGTGCACTACCATCATTCTTTTGTTTTTTTTTCTTTTTTCCAGAATTAATAACTACCTCCACTTACCATCTAAGTTTTCTAGATGCTAAACATATATCTGTGTCTTCAAAAATGACATAAGCACTCATTTTACCACATAAAAAACCTGAGTCAATTAAATTGGGGAGGGAGCAATTTTCCCATTCAATCATTCCATTTTCATGTTCAAGTGAAGATTATATAATTTTAATAACTAAACCACATGAGCAAATAAAACATAAAACAATGAATGAAAATTTTGATAAAAATATATGAAAAGGCTCTTCAAAAAGGAAGATGATTATAGCCAATAATATGTGAAAAGTTACTCCATTTCATGAATACTAGCAAAATTAACAAGCCTACCAATGGTAAGCTAATTAAAACCTTAAATTAGTCTACCTTTCACTTGAGTGCATCTTATTCTAAAGATGTGGCAGATTCAAGAGATCTATATGTTATTTATTTTCAAGTAACTCTGTTTCCTGCACATTAGCAGATGGTATGTTTTTGAGTATTTTTGATTTATCAATTGCCAATTCTAAGGTTTGAACTCAAAGCCTGTGCACTTGCTTGGTTTACTTACTCAGCTAAAATTCTACCATATGAGCCTCAACTCTAGCTTTGCTTTTTACTGATCATTTTAGAGGTAAAATCCTGCAGACTTTTCTACCTGGCCTAGATTCATACCTTGAACCTTTGCATCTTAGCCATTTCAGTAGCTGGGATTGTAGGCATGAGCTACTGATTCATTGTTGGCAATTTATTTTTTGTCAAAGCTTTTCAATACTATGAAAATAGTTCTTAATTCCCTCTTGTTATATCAATTACATAAAAAAAGATCCACGGAGCCCCTTAAATATTTTAATATTCTATTTTATGTATATGTTCTAGTTTTCTTAGTCTTGCACCTTTTGCTATTCTTTTAGTGATTAAAGATTATCACATGCCTCCTTGATTTATTAAAATTGTATATAATTTAGTTCTTTGTCATTTTCCAGCAAATATTAGAGTTGCAGACCAATTTCACTTAGCAGCATCTCTTAATAATAAAGAAAGTTATGCAAATTTTTATACATCATCTTCATCATTCAAATATTACTAGACTGACCAGGAAATAGACTGCATATTTGCACAAAGCATCAACATTAGCCCAAGTATCATGTCAGCCACAAGTTTAAAAACTAAGTTTAAAAATAATTTTTAAAATAAGTGTGGCTTATGTATGCCAGAAATTAGATATCATTATGGTAATGAATTACATGATAGAAATATCCCATGTAATAAATATTAAACAAAGATGGGTCCTGGTATCTCAAGCCTATAATTCCAGCTACTCAGGAAGCTAAGATCTGAGGATCAAAGTTTGAAACTAGTTTAGGAAGGAAAGTCCATGAGAACTTTATATCCAATTAACCATCTAAAAGGTCATAAAATGGAGTTACGGCCCAAGTGGTAGTGTGGCATCCTTAAAAGAAAAAGCTAAAGGAGAGTGCCCAGGCACTGAGTACATGCCCCACAATTAGCACTAAACAGCAATCATAAGAATAATAACAGAACTAAACAACAAAACAAAAACTCACATGGAATTTCTAGAAGTTGCTAACATAATAGTAAGAGCTAGAGCTGAAAAGGTGGGTCGAACTGCAATAGTAATTTTCAGTTCTCCATGTAGATCTATTAGATCAATAGCACAACAATAAATAGGGGTATATTTGTGCCACACAATGCACCATTACAGTGAAATGAATGAACTATGTGTTCATATGACAAAATGTCAAATTCTGCATAATGATTGTTTCTAAAGTGCTGGAGGGTAATGGGTAGGAGGTGATGGGAAGATCTCTGGAGGGAGCTTCCAATGGATTCGTTTTGCTTGTTAATCAGCATGGTGACTGTGTTGTGTTATTCCTCTTACCTCCTTGTCTTAAATAATTTGTAATAAGTGAAAAATTCTAGGAACACAACAGACCTTGGAAATCGTGAACTGGCTTAAGAAGACATATAGCTGGGCACTGGTGGTTCATGGCAGGCTGTAATCCTAAGTACTCAAGGGGCTGAGACCTGAGGATCACGGTAGGAAGATAGCACCAATGCAAAGTCCATGAAATATTTATCTCCAATTAACCAGCAAAAAGCCAGAAGTGGAGCTGTGGAACAAATGGCAAAGTACCAGCCTTGAGCAAAATAACTAAAGGACATCACCATGACCCTTAACTCAAGACCCAAAACTAGCATATTCTTATACTTACACAACCCCCAGAACATAAACTAAAATGTATCTAAGACTTGGAAAAGAGTGAATTCCAGCAACCCTAATTTCAAGGTGTCCTTCCCAAACCTTTCCAGAACTACTACTGGGAGTCTATATGAAAGCACAGATCACTGTGGATGCCATCTGGCTGCTTCTTCTACAACAAACATGGGTGAAATTGTGACTCCCTTCTCAGCTGGACCATATCTTTGTAACCACTCTCATTCCAGAACAGAAAGACCTCTCCTTCCATAAGTCCAGTTGGCAGGGAATAACTCAAGAAAACTGAAAGGAACATGACAGCAATTTATTGTGGCCTCCAGATACATAAAAATAATCTGCTACAATAGTATTTTCTTTCTAACTTGCTGATTCCCAACGGAGAGAAAAACAACCAGCTTTCTAGACCCATTTTTCCAAGTACACATGCATTGACTGACTTTAGAGAAACATCTGTGTGCTGAGAACCATATAGCACCATCCCATCACCAGTTATGCTCTTAAAACTTTTGATAGTGAAGAAAGTCAAAAACTTTAAACCTGGGTTTTGTAGAGTGGTGAAGCTTACATTGTTTTGAGTCTGAATGAGTGAAAATCAATCTTACATGAATTACTGCCTTACGTTCATCTGGGGAAGGTCTATGTGGCTTAAGAATCTAGCTGAAGGTAAGCAAGGATATAAATGAGTGCAAAAATATCTGGAAGTATGAATCTGAGTGCCAAGAGGACTTTTTTTTCTGCTTTTCTTTTCTTTAAGTTCTAGTTTGAGTTCTAGTTTCCCTCTGTCCTTTGGACTGCTGCTGGAACTGTGCTGACACATGCCACCCGAACTCTTCATTAAAAAATGACTTTCCTGAAGTGGAGGATGGTGGTGAGCAGCCTAAGAAAAGCCAATTCAACCTGGAGGCATTGGTTCATGCCTGCAATCCTAGCTACCCACCAGGCTGAGACATAAGAATCATGCTTCAAAGCAAGCCCAAGTAGGGGAGTTTACAAGACATTTATCTCAATTAATTGCCAAAAATCCAAAAGTAAAGGTGTGGCTGAAATGGCAGACTAGCAACCTTGAACAAAAAAAGGCAAGGGAGAGAGTCCAGGCCCAGAGCACACACACAGACACAGGAGGGAGAGGGGGAAGAAGAAGGGAAGAGAAAGGGAGAGAGAGGGAGGGATGGGGGAGAGATGGCAGGGAAGGGGTAAGGAAAGGGAAGGGGGAGGGGGAGAAGGCCAGCACTCCTAGAATGATGTCATGGTTACAGCTCCAGCAATAGTAGCTCCCCTGATTTGATGGGTACCCTTCTAGGAAGCAATGGAGTTTGGTACAGACATGTGGTTGTGAGTTTGGAACAGACACAACCATGTGTCTGTTCCATGATGTCCATGGTAAAATCTTTAATCCATCACTATCTGCGATTTATAGAGGAGAAAACAGAATAGTGAGATGGATAATGGTAGTGAGGTTCCCAACTGGCTATGTGACACTGTGTCTTGGGACTTGGCTTCCTATACACCAGACCATTTTCTCCTTGCATATGTGTGTCACTGTGGAATTTACTCTACTGTCTGGTGTGCAATGGCACATGATGTTTGTAAGATTTCTCAGTATTATTTATAGAAGTGATACATTATTCCAGGTTTTTACTAAAAGCAATATTATTGAGTAGGTTCTTGAAGTCAGTCTGTTAACAGCTGCTCATTAAACATTTACTGATTCATTTTTTTCCATGCAGTGCTGAAGATTGAACTAAGGCCTCGCATATGCTAGGCACATGCTCTGTCACTGAAATATATATCTCAGCTGTGGTATGTACTTTCTATAATTTTATATGGTATTAGTTTACAGAATAAAAAGCTTATTAATTAAATAATAATACAATTATTATATGTGAACAGAAAACTATATATGCTATAGAATATGTATATAATATGTAGAGATATATAAATAATGTATAAGAATTTATATGGGTATATATCTCTATATAGCATATTCCTGTATACAGTAATATTTATATTCTCTGTACATATTTGCTAGATATAGTATATATATGCATACACTCACACAATACATGTAAGATAAGGAATGTGTTGCGCAAGGGTTAAGTGAAGGGTAACTGACTATGAAAGTTCTTCTTTTATTATACCTGTGGCTGTTTAACTATATCAGAAACTGATTTTGGAAATTAATTACTAACCATATGTAAATTAGCCTTCCTTCCTTCAGATTCTGTAGTTCTAGAACAGACACTCTGAGAAAAGTTCAAGATGCAATTTATTTCACAGGTATTCCATTCTTATTATTAAAGATAGATTAATATCAGTGTATGCTTTAGCTATTTCTGTGTGTGTGTGTGTGTGTGTGTGTGTGTGTGTGTGTGTGTGTGTGAAATTGGAATCAGATCACGGGGAAAGGTAGGGTTGGGTGAAATGGAGAATGATGATGAAAAGGATGACATTGATCAAGATGCATATTACTCATAAACAGACACGTTGGATTGAACTCTTTTTGTACAGCTGCTTAAAGATAATAAATTAATTAGTTTAAAATATTTTTTGATAAATCCAATTTCTAATTCACCTACCTTGTTAATTTCATGCTATAAAGCCTTCATCATACATTTTCGGCAAAGGCAGTTGGAATGCAACTTAGCATATTTTCTCTTGAAATTTCTGCCTCATGATTACATGTATGAGGATGGTGGTACATGCCTGTAATCCCAGCTATTTCATAGGAGTTAAAGGTAAAAAGATCATGCCTATAATCCTAGCCACTTAAGAGGCAGAGATAGAAAGTCTACAATTTAACATCCACCCAAACAAAAGTGGAAAACTGTATCTTATAAACAAACTGTAAGCAAAATGACTGGGGAAATGACTCAACTGGTAAAACCAAAAAGGATCTGAATTCAATCCCCAGTACTAACTCATCCTCTGCTGGAAAAACAAAACAAAACAAAACAAAAAAAACACCTCAGGTTCAAAATTCAGTTAAGGATTATTCTGTTGGGCCACATTGTTACAAACAGTCCTTTCAAAGATGATTTTCCTGATTTGAGTTTTAAAAAAGCATTTATTTTTAATTCTCATAATCAGCTATCCTTCACCTTTGGTAATAGTACAGGATTTTTAAATGTTTATCTGTTGGTAAATGTTATTCTAAATTATATATTGGTAAATGTTTATGTTTATGGGTTTTCAAATTATGTAGATGATATTGTGTAATAGATTTTGGGTTATTTCTTCCTTTTGCACCTTGCAATTCTTCAGTAATACCCATCTGTACAACTGCAATCTGTCTCCTTCTCATTGCTACTTAGTACCCTCCATGGTCTACCTGTTATTCTACTACGAGTAGTTTCTGAATTTTTTTGCTCAGCATGCCAGAACAAAATATTATAGAGTGGGTTCAAAACTAGCCATTCATTTCCTCACAGTCTTGAAAGCTGGAAAGCCAAGATACAGGAGGCCAGAGCTGATATGCAGAGCACTCTCTTTTGGGGTGCAGATAGCCACTATCCTCTTGTGTATTCACATGATCTTTTCATGATACTTGCACAGAGAGATGGAAAGATTTCTCTTATGTTCCTGCTTAAAAGGCTACTACTGGTACTGCAGTGGGATCATGATCTTATTATGTCATTTGACCAGAATTGTCTTTTTTCTTGATGGTCATGGGGCTTGAACTCTGAGCCTGGGCCCTTTCCCTGAGCTCTTCAGCTCAAGGCTAAGTCTCTACCACTTTGCCACAGGACCACTTATGTTTTTCTGGTGGGTAATTGGAGATAAGAGTCTCACATACTTTGCTGCCCAAGCTGGCTTTAAACCTTGATCCTCAGATCTCAGCCTCCTGAGTAGCTAGGATTATAGAGGTGAGCCACTGGTGCCCAGCCCTTTTTAATTTTTTTTAATGATACTGGGATTTGAACCCTTCCTGAGCCATGCTCTTTTTCCTTTAATTTTCCACTATTTTTCTGGTAGGGTCTGGTATTTTTGCCTGGGGCTAGCCTCCACCTTCTATCCTCTAGTCTCTGACTCCCAAGAGCTGGCAGTATAGCCAGAGTAATTATGAATGTTGTGTCTGCCTCACCACACTCTGTGGCCTGCTTCTCAATGCGGGGATATGTAGAGCAAAGTTTCATTTGCTTTTCTTTAGGAGAGTCTTTCCAAGAAACCTGCACTTTGTTATTGACTCAGTGTTGCCATGTTTCATGCTTATTAAATTTCCATACCTGTATATTGTAATTGTTGGGCTCGGTAGCCTCTCCCGGCGTGGGGAGCGAGACTCAGCTACTCTTTTTACAACTCCCTTTCTCACCCTTTCCCCTAGTCACCCGGCCCGCAGATAAAGCTAGGGTGGGGCGGGGGAGCCAGCACCGTCCTAACGCGCGCGTGGCCGAAACAAGAAAGCGTGCCCGCCTCCTTACCAATAAACAAAGTCAGACGTGCGCAAGTCTCGGAGCCAGCTTCAAGAACCAACTGCTTTATTAAGACAAAGGTACCGGGGGATGATTCCGAGAGAAGGGGATTGGCCAGGATGCTGATAGGCTGAAAGGTGTCACCTTATCCCCTTGAGCTAACGTCACTCGAGAGCGCCGAGCCAGGGCGGGGCTGGTAAGCGCCTGGCTGGCTAGGCTGGGAGATGCCTGGGCTGGCTAGAGAGTTGGGGGGCTGGGTGCAGAGCCAGTTTCTCTGGTTCCGGACCCAGAGAGAGTAGCCTGCTTCCGCATTCCCCTAAGATCTTGGGGGGAAGGGCGTCAAGTCCCCACCAAGTCTAAGGGCCGGATCCCAACAGTAATGGTGTTAGAGGTGGCGGGGGGGGGGGGGGGGATCCCTCATCCTTCCAAGTGTCCGCCACTCAGAGACAGTCTCAAGGAAAAAGATGAATTTATTGGGGAAGTTCTGGATGGACCGGTCCCAGGTTTCAGAAAAAAACATATAACACAGAACAGGACAGTGGCACAGAGACTTACTTCCAGAGGATTTTCAAGTACCAACAAACCAATTCAGCTCCAGTGGAGAGCTGAACTGGGACGCCATGGGGATGACAGACACAAGACACAAACGTGTGGCATGGCATAATGGCGCCTGAGCTGGCCTGCTTCTAAATTGGGTCAGGTCAGGGGACAGGGTCACAGGAAGCTCCCAGTTCCAAGCACTTGACAGACAAGTTCAGTAACCTATAGGCCATGTGCTGCTCCTGTCTCTTGGGGTTCAGGAACTCCTATTACCTGGGGATGGGGCTTCCCTTCCTGTAGG